>NC_047511.1:14791778-15111153 GCF_902827115.2 Pseudochaenichthys georgianus | reverse complement strand
TAAAGAAATTTACACGGATGAATGGAGGATCCAAGGCACTTCGGAGGCTTTTCTGCACAATCTCAAAAATTGCAGACGCCTCAAGGAGAGACTTGAAAAGATCCATGCCGTGTTGGATGGAGAAGAAGACTAATAACAAGCGGTTGATTGAAGCCAGGGATTTTTTTTTTCCGATACATTGACTTTTTCTTTAAAGTAAAATAAAAATGGGGAACTGCTATGCAAAACGTTCTGTATATATTGATCAGAATGTAGTCAATACCCTTTTAATAAGTGTGGTGATGAGGACGATTGAAAACAGAATGAGTAGTGATCCCTGTGTAAACAGAATGGCTGAAGTTTGTAAACTAGAAGACATTTCGGATTTCGTTCGTTCTGGCAGTACTATTCTGGGTCATTGGGAAACGATTGTAAATGAGACATTTAAAGTGGTCCTGGAATCTTCATTTTCTGAAACATTCTGTAACATTACCGAAGAAATTAAACAAACATCAAAAGTGTATCATGTGCTCTCATTGAATGCTCTGTTTGTAGATGTAATGCATCTTTGTGTCAAAAACAGCATACACATGAATATTTTTGACTGAAGTGAATAAACTCCATCATGATATTTCCAGTAATCAGCGGAAATCTAAGCTGGAGACGGTCCTGGGGATGTTACAATCAGTATAATTATTGATTTTGTGTGAGAAAAAATTTAAATGTAAGTAAAAAAAAGTGTTTTTTAAATTTAAAAACTGTTGTCTTCATTATAGCAAGGGAAGTGTTACTGATTGTAACATCCCCAGGACCGTCTCCAGCTTAGATCTCCCCTGATTACTGGAAATATCATGATGGAGTGTAATCACTTCAGTCAAAATATTCATGTGTATGCTGTTTTTGACGCAAAGATGCATTACATCTACACACAGAGCATTCAATGAGAGCACATGATACACTTTTGATGTATGTTTAATTTATTCGGTAATGTTACAGAATGTTTCGGAAAATGAAGATTCCAGGACAACTTTAAATGTTTCGTTTACAATTGTTTCCCAATGACCCGGAATAGTACTGCCAGAATGAACGAAATCCAAAATGTCTTCTAGTTTACAAACTTCAGCCATTCTGTTTACACAGGGATCAATACTCATTCTGTTTTCAATCGTGCTTATTCACTTATTAAAAGGGTAATGACTACATTCTGATCAATATATACAGAGCGTTTTGCATAGTATTTCCCCATTTTTATTTTTACTTTAAAGAAAAAGTCAATGTATCGAAAAAGAAAAAAAAATTCCTTGGCTTCAATCAACCGCTGGTTATTAGTCTTCTTCTTCTCCATCCAACTCGGCATGGATCTTTTCAAGTCTCTCCTTGAGGCGTCTGCAATTTTTGAGATTGTGCAGAAAAGCCTCCGAAGCGCCTTGGATCCTCCATTCATCCGTGTAAATTTCTTTATCAATAAGAGTCTGGTCAATCTCAGTAATGAAGTCGGTGAGCCAAAGTCTTTTCATTAACGCGTTGTAATTGTTTCTGAAGAAAAAATTGGGCATGTCATTCAGACAATCGTGTTGCCTCTGGCCGGGGTGACTGACTCGGCATCCGTTGCAGATTTCTTCTCTGTACCGATGCATCACCCTCTCCACAATATCAACCAACAATGATTTCACTGTGTCCATAAACAGAGACATCTTGGCCCAAGGAGCAAAATCAGCAGCAGTAGTACTGCAAGATTCGGGTGTCCAAAATGGTGGTGATGATGGTAGTCCAGGAGTTTGTTCCTGGCTGCAACTCGCGGGGGGAGACTTGGTTTTTCTCAAATCCATGGCTAGTTTTCAACGGTCATCTTAGTGGGGTCCTTCGTTTTAGATGATTTACTGAGTGGAGGGTGGGACTTATTGCGTTGAATGGGGGGAGTCATCTGTAGAATTGAGAGTTTAAAAAAAAGTTCTTTAAAGGGGAAAGGAAACACCAATTACAGTTATAATATTCCGGTAGTTTATTCATTTTACAATGGATATTGATCGTAATATTTATTGTATATGATATTACTCGCCAAAAGAAAATTAATTATCCGCCGGCCGGGTGGGGAATTCCGGGACCAGGCCGCCGCCATTAGGGGAGTCCCACATGGTGACGTCACTGGCTGTGTTTTCGCTCCACCAAAAGTCAACACAACGTAGCAGATATGGCAGCGATGGAGGAATTTTGCAATGAGATCGACGTTTTGAACGATGAATTTGACTATTCGTCGGGAGATGACATTGATGTGAAAGCATCTACAGTTACCAGGCATCCCATGGCCTATGCTTATGAACCGATTCGGTCGAATAGAGTGGCATAAGATCCGGAATAAAACAATTAAAAAAACACAATGCTAACAGTGAGCCTCTGAATTAGCCCCGAGCGAAAATGCTAACCTATTACTGCACCGATAGCTCCCTTATTACTTATCCTAGCCGCACATCCAACACATCGTTTATGATCGCAAGGAGACACAGAATATAACGGTGCCCACCACAACACTGAAAGATACAAACTCGCGAGGTTATCCACAAAAACGTACATCAAAACAAGTGGCGCTAGGTACTAACATACGCCAGGCTAACGGCTTACCTTCCTCATTGTCTGGTCTAAACTGGTCTTCAATGGCATTACAACGATAAAAACGATGATGTAGTTAATCCATAGGTTAATATACAATGGGGCTGTGTCCCCTTTGAAATGTTCTGATAATCTATAAGCAATACAACTGCAATTCCGTTATCTGCTGTCCGCTCTGTGCTCCGTGCGCTCTGGGTCCTGCAATACCATCCATCAATAGCAATACTAGCCTTTTTAGGGCTGTTTTCGACAGATGAGCATGTGTATGCCAGTTTAATTAGTTGAGCTATAGAACACCTCCAATTCTCTATTGTGCGTCATAATAATAGCTACCATTTAGTTTGGACGCGATTGCGTTAATTAATAAGGTCACACTGTGTCAGTAAATACATGTGTGAGCTAGTAATCTGGTAGTGCTGCAATATTTACCTCTCTCTCGGCAGCTGAAGCAACTCGTTTGGTGGCTCGAACTTCACGTTTGTTGACACTGTCATTGTCTTGCGCGGCCGACGTGCTGGGACGGTCGGTGTTCCCGACTGCATACGTTGAGAAATCGAATATTGTGGGAACAGATCCTGGCTTCAAATCCAATGTTTTGTATTGAACCAGGCATCCAGACTGGACTTTGAGCAGCTTCTCATCCTTTAGTGGCAGCCTATGGAAATGTACTTCTTCCTTCTTTGTATAAAATCCATTTGTGCAGCCTGGGGCAATACAATAAACTCCTGACGACGACCGTTTTCTTGTAATGTAAACTACTGGTGCATTGCACGCCATGTTGTTTGTTATTGAGCTTTGGCCCAGGAAGCCGCACCCAATCAGTGACGTCACTGGAAAAGTCCCGGAGCAATGGAAGCGCCCATGGTCATTAGGCACGTATTTCAAAAAGTAAATTCGCGTATCTCGATCGTTTACATTGGAAATAGACTAGATAAATACATTTCCTAATGGTAATATTGTCGCATGGAAAGCAGTTTGAAAAGTGTTTCCATTTCCCTTTAAGCTTTGTAGCTTTTACATCTATCATTTCCAACCAAGCAGCAAGAGGTCAAATGTAAGAATAAGTAATAGTTTGTCATGATTTTACGGAAAAAGTCAAAAGTATAGTTTGTCAGAAAAATAATAATATGGAAAAGTAATTGTGTACAAATAGTATTGAAAATCCAAAAAAGAAAAGAAACTCAATTCATTAAAAATTAAGAATATTTTACCCAGTTCTAAGGTTTTGCACCCATTAAAGAAAACCCCATTGTTTAACTGAACAAGTGTTTTGAAAAACGGCCATTAAAAGAAACCAAATTCCTTACAAAGTACTTCATATTCTACCAGTTGTTATGTGTTGCATACATCAAAGTGTGTCTAAAAGTATCTTAGTAAGACAAGAAAAAGAGAAAAAAGCATTGATGTTAACAAAACTGCATTGTACCACTGAAATAGCGTTAAAATCAAAAGTGCCTTTAAAGAAAATGTATTCAGACAAAGTATTTTATTTTCCAAAATGTTTAAGGTTTTGCATACATCAAAAGTGTGTCTAAAAGTATCTTGGCAAGAGAAACAATCCAAAATCTGCCTAGGCCATTAAAAGAAACTGAATTCCTTACAAAGTACTTCATATTCTATCAGTTGTTAAGTGTTGCATACATCAAAGTGTGTCTAAAAGTATCTTAGTAACACAAGAAAAGAGAAAAAAAGCATTGTTGTCAACAAAACTAGATTGTTCCACTGAAATAGCGTGAAAATCAAAAGTACCTTTAAAGAAAATGTATTCAGACAAAGTATTTTATTTTCAAAAATGTTTAAGGTTTTGCATACATAAAAAGTGTATCTTACAGTTCCTTTGTGAGAGAATTACTCACAAATCTGCCGAGTGTCAGTAAAAAAGTGTTAAAATCACAAACTTAACACAAGAGTAATACCAAGCCTTTGAATTAGCATTGAGAGAAAAAATGCTAACTAATGCTAACGCTTTTTTACACAGAACTCACGGTAGAAATGCCCTTATTACTATCTTAACTGCACAAACAAGATATACGATTTAAAGCTGAGACTCCACAGATTCCACACATGTAATGTCATCACTGTCCGACCTCGAATTCCTGGAGCTATCAGCCATAAAAGAGAAAGTAAACAACATCCGGTTTCAAAAATATTACAATAATTACGTCTTACCTTTTTTGATTTGTGATCAAAAGTTGTGTTCAACGGAATAAAAACTCCGCTCAAGGTTAATCCAATGTCTGTGTGTCACGTAGACATTTTTACTGATAATCCATCATCATATTTATGGCAATATACTGGGTATAAAGTGTTGCCGTCCAGGCTTGTACTTTCAGATATGTTTCGTTTGCTTCTCTATTACGTCCGCAATGGTAATGTTTACGTGGATTTGGGAACTGCCCATCGATTCTATTGGATGTAATGGTTAAGAAAAAGGTGTAAATCACCCAAATCGACCAATGGGTTCCAGAGATATGGTCCTGCATAAAGTATAAAGAATGCCAGCCAGCTTAAGTACATTACGCAGGAGACTTTACTTATTGTTTACTATGTAAGGAAGCAGGAATTGCAGCACGACCCGCTCTGAGCACGGAGCGGACAGCAGATAACGGAATTGCAGTTTTATTGCTTATTATTATTATCAGAACATTTCAAAGGGGACACAGCCACATTGGATATTAACCTATGGATTAACTACATCATCGTTTTAATGCCATTGAAGACCAGTTTAGACCAGACAAAGAGGAAGGTGAGCCATGTTAGCCTAGCGCTTTAGCGCTAGCGCCACTTGTTTTGATGTACGTTTTTGTTTATTAACGTCGCGAGTTTGTATCTTTCAGTGTTGAGGTGGGCACCGTTAGATTCTGTGTCTTTACGATCATAAACAATGTGTTGGATGTGCAGCTAGGATAAGTAATAAGGGAGCTAGGAGTGATTTTCGGTGCAGTAATAGGTTAGCATTTTTCGCTCGGGGCTAATTCAGAGGCTCAGAGGATAACAGAGTAGGCCTATGTTTTTTTTTTCACAACAGTTGTATTTGGATGGAATGAATACCTATAGTGATAATTCAAAGTAATAAAATGATTTTTACAGTGAAAAAGTTCAAATGGAACTGATGGTTCCCAAATTGCACTTGTTTTGCATCAATCTTGATACAGGGTACTTATTATATGTTATAGTTTGGATTCCTAAAGCTTTTAGTCTACTAGCCCATCATTCAAGGGTGGTTTTCACTATAAGTAATGGTTTTTCTTAGGCGGACTGTGTTCCATCTGAATAAAAACATCTATATTGATTCTGAAACTTCTACATCCAACTCACAGATGTAACCTTGCTTTGAGAGAAAATATTATTAATTTACCCCTTTTAGAAGTGAAGATATAGTCTTTGTTGTGTTAGTGGCATTTTCGAGCCTGAAACCTGAAAAACAGGCTCAGGGCTTAAGAGGTTAAGAACAATTAATGGGTTTTTATTTAGTTTGAGCATATTTCTTTTTAAAACTAACTCCACCCCCCTATCTTTCTGGCATAGGATAACAGCAAAATCAGGGGGTGACAGGAGGGGGTAGAGAAAGCAGCGGGGGAGAAGAAGGGGTGTGAGGGGGACGCACATCCAGACTCCTTTTTTTCATGAAGAGCCTCAGACAGAGGGTCTGAACCTGGCACAGATACTGTAACCATTTCTTGACTGGCTCTCCCGACGGATGGCGGTAAGTTGTCACAGGCGTCTCGCTGATTAAACCCATATCGATGCGTCTCTTGGCCATTTTTCTTTTTTGAAAGGTGACTTGATGAGTGGAAATGACTGGCTTTTTATTTAGTCTGCACAGTTTTTGTTTTTTTTAACTAACTCCACCCCCACTATCTTCTGGCCTCATAGCCAAAGAAAGGGGGGTGTGACAGGAAGGGGGAGAGAAAGGGGGGAGAGGCAGGGGGTGTGAGGGGACGGGGTGCGAGACAACGTACAACTTCAAAGAGACTGCCTTAATCAACACATAGATTAACATCAGAGGCTTATAACATGCCGGTGCGAAATCACACCTGCATGTTATAACACCTCAACCCTCACATCAAAGGACAGACATCAAAGACTAATTAGATTAGACAATAAAGGCTCTACTGCCAGGGTGCATCAAAGGACAGACATCAGAGGCTAATTAGATTAGACAACAAAGGCTGTACTACAAGGGGACATTTCACACCTACACGCTATAACACATCACCCCTCACATGGGGGTGTGACAGGAAGGGGTGACGAAGGGACGAGGGTGCGAGACAGTCTCACGCACAACTTCAAAGAGACTGCCTTAATCAACACATAGATTAACATCAGAGGCTTATAACACACCGGTGCGATATCCCACCGGCCTGTTATAACACCTCAACCCTCACATCAAAGGATTAGACAACAAAGGCGCTACTATAGGGGGGCATTTCACACCTACGTGTGATGACACCTCACCCCTCACATCAAAGGATATCACACCTACGTGTGAATTCACACCTACATGTGATCACACCTCGAGCATAATTGGGGGCGGGCCCACCTGTCACTTTTTATGCATACTAATGTGATTGAAAGGGGATCATTACTACCACTCCTGTGCTCCCCTGATCCGAACACCAATGCACTAGTCCACTGTGCCACACGCCTCCCCGGCGTATATTATTCATGAATGACTGTACATTAGGCGCATTCACACCGCAGTACTTTTCCCACTTTAGTTCCGATATTACCAAAAAGAACCGGAACTAAAATTAGTTAATCAGAAACTTTTTTACCCCCTTTTACCCTGCGAGAGAGAGTAGGTACTTTCGAGGGAGAAAAAGGTTCATGTGTCTGATTGGCTGGGCGGAATGCAAACCACGCCCCGTAAGGAGTTTACCCCTGCTTACACCTATATGCCGTGAGCTGATTATCGAGCCTTCATTGTTACAGTGCACTGTGTGTGTGTGTGTGTGTGTGTGTGTGTGTGTGTGTGTGTGTGTGTGTGTGTGTGTGTGTGTGTGTGTGTGTGTGTGTGTGTGTGTGTGTGTGTGTGTGTGTGTGTGTGTGTGTGTGTGTGTGTGTGTGTGTGTGTGTGTGTGTGGGGAGTGTTGCAGTAGAAAATTCAACTGTAGCGCTGGTGCATTAATGGGAAACCCTTAATGTTTGAGCACCCTCTATGAAACGTCAAGCTACCCCACAGCACGCCCTAGAGAGTGGCGCCGCCACTGCTCGCATTAGCATTATTATCATTAGCCCAGCGCACAAACGCAGAGAGACTAACTTATGGCAACACAAAAGAAAACATGGGAGCGGTGGAGATGAGGAGGTGTCGGCATTCTGGCGATTTACTCGGAAGGCTTCTACTGAAGCCAGTCCCCAACTCCGGGGACTTCGGGTGGCAGTATACGCCGTGAAGTTGTTTGGGGCCTGCCAGTAAACCCAAAGTAGAAGAAGAAGAATTGACGTCAGCGGCTTCATTTGCCTTCCCCCAGGAACTTATTCCGGTTTGAACGCGTACTAAGTTCTCATGAACCTTTGTGGGAGAAGTACTGCGGTGTGAATGCGCCTATATATGTGCAACTAGGGAGGGTTGGCTTGGGTGTCACACTTATCAACTGATACTTCAGTCCATGTCAACATTTTGGTTGCGGAATAACTTGTACCGCACCTGTAGGTGATACAGCATTCCCCATGATGTATCACCTACTGACAAATCAGATGTCTTCTGCTTAGTTTGTCCCAATTTTATCATGAATGTATTTAGACCCACAATTGTCAAGAAATACAAGAAATGCTGTTTCCTTATTGTATTAGGCCTTACTACTTGGCTGAGATTGATATTGAAAGTGGATGAGATTGTTGATGATGTTGGAAATTGTTGATGATATTGGTGATGTTGTTAATGTTGTTAATGATGTCAGGAATTATGTCTTGAATGTTGTTGTATTATTGTTGTATTGTTTTAAGTGTTGGACCCCAGGAAGAGTAGCTTTTGTCAAGAGCAAAAGCTAATGGGGATCCTTAATAAACATAACCATAAACTACATTGGCTAAATGTCATGTGGAGTACCCCGATAATCATTTATGGCACCCTGTGTCTGGACTAAAGGATTGAAAGGACATTTCATAATTCATTGTTAACGATGAATTCTAATGACTTTGGTGATTCTCTGACTTTTCATCTACTTACTTTGGAGACCCTTTCACTTTTTATTGAGTTCCCTAATTGTTCCCTTAAATCCCACTTTATTAGTGTAGGAGTGCTTTAACATTGGAAAAAGTCTCTCTGTATTGCATCACTGAAAGGGACATGAATCCAAAGAATGATGGGTTGGGCGGCTTTTGCTCAGGAGGTAGATGTTCTACCAATCAGAAGGATGGTCTAATCGTAATGTTGGTTCAATCGTATAACTTGTCCATGCTTTTATCTTCAGTAGACTGGACTACTGTAATGGTGTCTTTACAGGTCTCACTCAAAAATCTATTAGAAAGCTGCAGCTAATTCAGAACGCTGCTGCTCGAGCCCTCACTAAAACTAAGAAAGTGGATAACATCACTCCAGTTCTGAAGTCTTTACACTGGCTTCCTGTGTGTCAAATAATTTATTTCAAAATACTGCTGCTGGTTTATAAAGCTTTGAATGGTTTAGGCTCAAAATACATTTCTGACCTCCTGCTAAATTATGAACCATCCAGAACTCTCAGGTCTTCAGGGACTGGTCAGCTTTCTGTCCCCAGAGTCAGAACTGAACATGGTAAAGCAGCGTTCAGTTATTATGCTCCAAATATCTGGAACAAACTCCCAGAAACCTGCAGGTCCGCTGCAACTCTGACTACTTTTAAATCCAGGCTAAAGACTTTTATTTTTGCCGCTGCTTTTAATTGAACTATTGATATCTTAAACTGCACTGTAACTTTTATCCATGTATTTTTTTCTTTTAATGTTTATTTTATTATCTTTGCTTTTTAATGACTGATTTCAAATGCCATTTTCTTAATGTCTTTCACTTTTTGTATAGCACTTTGAATTGCCTTGTGTTGAAAGGTGCTATATAAATAAACTTGCCTTGCCTAAGAACACATTTTGACACCATCAACTCACAAAGCGGACCTTTCATTCTCTCACCCTCACATTCTCTCCCCAGCATGAGGGTTAGGAGCTCAGAAGTTTCAGCCTTACAGATTGTGAATCAGTCCTGGAGAATTCAAGATTAAGTGGGCAGTGCAGGCGAAATGGTGATAAAATGAAAATGTCTGAATGTCTATTTCCCACAGGCTATGATGGGGAGAGTTTGTTGCTTTTGATGTGATCCGAAACATAACATCACTGTTGCTTCCTCGTAGCTCCTGGGTACATTTGGAAATCTGTTAAGACCAGTAGGCCGGTGCGAGGCAGGAACAGTTGGGGCATTTTATGAAAATCTCTCACTTGAAAGGAAAACACCCACTCTTTGTTGGCATTGAGATTTTCCTTTAACCAACACATTGAACACAGATAAAAGGGTCAACGCTGCAGAGCTAAAGACTGAGGGTTGAGAAGAGCCAAGAGCAACGCTGTACACGGAAATTTGCTGTTTGCACCAGTAGCGTGGCGTGGGAAAAAAATTAGGGGAAGCCAATAATACGTCCTTTCTTTTGGGTCGGGGTGTGGTGGTCAATGCAATAACGTAACCAGATGAGTGATTACAGCACCCGGTATCATTTTACACACATTTGTATCATACAGATGCAGGACTTAAACACACCTGTTATCTAACCCAGGGGTTCCCAACCTTTTTTGTGCCAAGGACCGGCAGATACATTAAAAAAAAATCGCGGACCGGTTGTCAATTTAAACTGATTTTAATATTTACTCACCACCAGCAGGTAGCAACAGAGGCTAATTGTATGTAACAGCCTGAACAAATACTAGAACAATATGCATCCAAAACATATTAACAACGTTTAAAAAATAACCGGTGTCGTTTTTTGGTTTTTCGGAAAAACGGAAAATCAAAAAACCGACGTTATTCAGTTTTTAAACCAAAACGGGAAAACAGATAAATCAACGTTTTTGTTTTGTTTGTATGATTTACGGATTAATCCAGTGAATGCTGGGAAAACGAGGAGAAGGTGCATTATGAAGGAGGTGTGTGTGGACAGAGAGTGAATACACATACTATACAGAGATGCTGTATGAGAGACCAGGAGAAAAAATAGATAAAAATAAATAAATAAATCATAATTTGAAAAATGATTGATTTGAAAATAATAATGCAGTACTATTACGTCTGGGTCTCTGTGTTTCATTGAAGCTTGTGTGTGTGTGTGTGTGTGTGTGTGTGTGTGTGTGTGTGTGTGTGTGTGTGTGTGTGTGTGTGTGTGTGTGTGTGTGTGTGTGTGTGTGTGTGTGTGTGTGCGTGCGTGCGTGTGTGTGTGTGTGTGTGTGTGTGTGTGTGTGTGTGTGTGTGTGTGTGTGTGTGTGTGTGTGTGTGTGTGTGTGTGTGTGTGTGTGTGTGTGTGTGTGTGTGTGACACTGGCATTTGTTTTCAGAAGATATTATGATAGTGACGTTCGTTCAGGTGCACGTCCGACAGCATTTAGCACTACATCGAGATTAAGATTAAACTAATTTATTTTGGGAACATTCGCATATAGGCTACCTATGGAGTTAGCGAGATGTGTGTAAATTACTGTTCATGGTCATTTGAAAACAAATGCCGGTGTCGGACAGACACAAACAGAGAGCTGAGCAGAGCACACACACACACACACACACACACACACATATCATGCGGCTTGGTGACTAGACATCTCCTTCACAAAACTAATAAAAGGGGGAGTAATCGGGCAGTTCGATGTGTGTAGAGGTGTGTGTGGTTAACACGTAGCAGCCTGCAGTCACTCGCTGTTCTGATGAAGGTAAACACAGCGAAGGTGGTGCGTAAAAAGGCACAGCTCTCGGCGCGCTGGTGCTGCACTTCTCAGAAGCGGACTTACACGTCCCGCTGCCTCCTGATGCTGCCTGCAGCCATTTCATGAAGTGAAGGAGGTTTTCCTCCTATATAACAGCTGCGGGCAGCAGATACCGTGAGACAGAGATGTTCACAAGTCTTTTTTTGCAAGTCCAAGTCAAGTCTCATGTCTTTGGTCACGAGTCCAAGTCAAGTCTCAAGTCTCTTGTCCGATTCGCTCCTTTTTTCCTCTCTGTACACAGCTCCAGTTTGGGCATTGGCCTGTCATCAGATTGTATTTGTTATTGCTGCTGTAGCGGAAGTTTAGTACAATTATTTTTGATTAAATACTCCAAATCTCCACCCTTGGATTCAGTTGCTCGCTACTTTCTAACGGCGGTGAGAGTGGACGCTATCTATCTTATATCGATTAGATTTATGATTCGAAAATTATAAAAGTAGGGTAGACATGTGGATATTATCCGACTGAACAAAACGTGCATTTATTAAACAGGTTTGTTTTCCACTGACCTTATTTCGAGCTATTTTCCAAAACCATATGGAGAAATCCCATTGCTTTTTTGTCGAGGGAAACCGAGCGCAGCTTACTTCCGGGTTTTAGGACGCGTCACTGCAACACTAAATTGATGCGATTTGATTGGATTGTGAGGCAAGGGAGCCAGCCGCCTCTGGCTTCCCTTGGCATGGCCCTGACTAATCACAGGTTGGCAGGTGCATGACGTGAGCCTTGTCTGATTGGTCAATCCCTCCATTTTTTTTCACCAAGGGAATCCAATTTCGGCTGGCCTCCTCTCGCAGCAGAGAGTGCAATCTACTGTTTCACCATAACATCTAGAGGGGCGCTGTTTCACTCTTTGTAAAATACTCAATGAGAATGGGGGAGAGACGGGCCGGCAGCAACACACAACAAAGAATTTCCGAAACTAAACTAAGTGTTTTTATTTATTTATTAAAATTATAACTCCAATCCGAAAAAACAGGGGAAGCCTGGCTTCCCTTGGCCTCCAGGAGAAAACGCCACTGGTTTGCACTTTGTTGAGGTCATCGTTTAAAATCATTATCAACCAGATAAGCTCCACTTTATTTCTCGTTTCACAACAGACTGTTGAGAATGATAACTCCAGCCTGTGTCAGTGGTGTAGTGGGCGTTGGACGCGGGGGTACGCCGTACCCCCACTTATTTGGAGCATGATCTTTTTTGCAATAGTCTAATAAATATAAAATCATTGCCAGTCTTATCAGTTGCAAGTGTGTATTTGTTGTAATAATGACAAAAACATAATACATTTCACAGTAATTATAATAAAAAATAAAAACGATTTCCTTAAAGAATTATGATTAGTCATCACGCTCGTGACCCCGCGGCGAGCTGGGGGTGTGTCAGTGACACACCCACGGCCAGCTTACCGCCCGCCGATTTTGCGGCAGCTCTTTCCCTCAAGAACGCTAACGAAAAAGCTCTATAATGGCAGGCAAACATTTTTTACTTGACTTATTTTCTAAAAAGAATATAATTCACAAGAAGAAAGAGTCTAGCAGCACCGAAGCTACAAGTGAAGCTGCTACTAGTACTACAGTACATCATCAGAAGAGCCGCCTAAAGACGTGGATAATGCTAGCTAACGGGCACGTTAGCTGCGCTAGCAACGTTCCCCTGGCTAGCTCAAGCTCAGCTGTCCCAGAGGTATGGACGGAGGAGATGTGGCGGAGGAAACAAGAGACATACCCGTGGATAGACTGCAAAGCTGGGACACTGGGCTGCAAAGTTTGTTCATCCATATCTGATGTATCAGTCTTCAAAATGCAAGGTGTGTGTGTGTGTGTGTGTGTGTGTGTGTGTGTGTGTGTGTGTGTGTGTGTGTGTGTGTGTGTGTGTGTGTGTGTGTGTGTGTGTGTGTGTGTGTGTGTGTGTGTGTGTGTGTGTGTGTGTGTGTGTGTGTGTGTGTGTGTGTGTGTGTGTGTGTGTGTGTGTGTGTGTGTGTGTGAAAAGTAGCGCTGTCTGCTTATTTGCAATGGAGGCTAGGCCTAATCAGAATAATTTCCAGTC
The DNA here is from genome assembly GCF_902827115.2 of Pseudochaenichthys georgianus. NCBI lineage: Eukaryota > Metazoa > Chordata > Actinopteri > Perciformes > Channichthyidae > Pseudochaenichthys > Pseudochaenichthys georgianus. Next base: position 15,097,582 of record NC_047511.1, on the reverse strand, counting down.
CAGATTCAATGTTTGCATTAGTAGCTATATATATTTTTCGTTTTGTTTATTTAATAAGTTAATTTCAGGACAACTTTGGGAATTTTGTTTGTTTGTTATGAGTTTTAAATAGATTTTGAAAGTGGAGATAGAGAGAGAGAAAAACAGCGCTGTCTGCTTAGTTGCAATACTGTAGTTTATGCAATTTAGGCCTATACATTGTTTATGTAACGTATGTGCCAGTGTGTCCATGGTTTTGAGTCTGTGTGTGTCTGTTGAGCACAGCGCCGTCTGCTTTTTGCAGTACAGTAAGTAAAGTAGGACTAAGCATGCCGGTAGTTTCTGTGGACCTGTCTGCCCGTTTTGTGAGTGCACTGCGCGCGTGCGCACTTGTTTGGGATGACCTAATTTAAAATAGCGTCCCCCCAGTAAAAAAATCTCCACTACACCACTGGTAATAATGATAAAAACATAATACATTTCACAGTAATTATAATAAGAAATAAAAACGATTTCCTTAAAAAATTATGATTCGTCATCAGGCTCGTGACCCCGCGGCGAGCTGGGGGTGTGTCGTGACCATATACAGTCTATGGTCGTGACACACCCCCAGCTCGCCGCCCGCCGATTTTGCGACAGCTCTTTCCCTCAAAAACGCTCACGAAAAAGCTCTATAATGGCAGAAAAAATGTTCTTATTTTCTAAAAAGAATATAATTCACAAGAAGAAAGAGGCTAGCAGCACCGAAGCTACAAGTGAAGCTGCTACTACATCATCAGAAGAGCCGCCTGAAGACGTGGATAATTCTAGCACTAACGTTAACGTTAGCTGCGCTAGCAACGTTCCCCTGGCTAGCTCAAGCTCAGCTGTCCCAGAGGTATGGACGGAGGAGATGTGGCGGAGGAAACAAGAGGTGTGTGTGTGTGTGTGTGTGTGTGTGTGTGTGTGTGTGTGTGTGTGTGTGTGTGTGTGTGTGTGTGTGTGTGTGTGTGTGTGTGTGTGTGTGTGTGTGTGTGTGTGTGTGTGTGTGTGTGTGTGTGTGTGTGTGTGTGTGTGTGTGTGTGTGTGTGTGTGTGTGTGTGTGTGTGTGTGTGTGTGTGTTATTTGCAATGTAGGCTAGGTCTAATCAGAATAATTTCAAGTCCAGATTCAATGTTGTTTGCATAAGTAGGCTATATTTTTCGTTTCGTTTATTTAATAAGTTAATTTCAAGACAACTTTGGTAATTTTGTTTGTTTTCTGTGAGAGAGAGAGAGGGAGAGAGAGGGGGAGAGAGGGGGAGAGAGAGAGCTTAGATGCAATACTGTAGTTTATGCAATTTAGGCCTATACATTGTTTATGTAATTGATGTGCCAGTGTGTCCATGGTTTTGAGTCTGTGTGTGTTGAGCGCAGCGCCGTCTGCTTTTTGCAGTACAGTAACTAAAGTAGGACTAAGCATACCAGTAGTGTCTGTGGACCTGTCTGCCCGTTTTGTGAATGCACTGCGCACGTGCGCACTTGTGTGGCATTGTTTGGAGCTAATTAAAATAGCGTCCCCCCAGTAAAAAAATCCCCACTACACCACTGCTGTGTGGTGTCAGCCCCCAAATGCTTGTGGGTGGTAAGCAAAAGCTTGCAGTGTTTAAGAGGTGGGAAGTCATTTATCCAAACCATATCATATTTTACCAGACTCCTCTTCATTTTTTTATATTTGAATATATTCAGTGTGCGTCTAAAACTGTAGCACATTAGAATGTATCTAAAACTTAATTTTGCAGATATTTTACTCCAAACAGATTAAATATAGATTCTGGAGCATTCTATTCCAAAAACGAATATAAATATGTCTCTATGGCAGCGGGGTGTGGTTAGGGTGCCGGCTAATGGAGTGATGGGAGTGGCTCGGCCGGACACCAGACAGCTGATCAGAATCAGGTAATCAGTCACTCAATAAAAGCATGTGGTAACCTGGTTCTGGTCTCTTGCAGTAGACTGGGTCCTGGGAGGAGGACCGTCACTTTCCCAGCCACCTCGGGAAATAGAGGAGCAGACCGGGGTTCACGGAAGCCCCTTTTTTGTGTTTTCACCCTCAGCATGAAATAAACTCTGCTTGTTTGACAAACCGTTCTTTCATCCGTCATCTTTGAACCCTATCGTGAGCTGGAAACGCTCACAGTGGCGCCTGAACAGGGACAACAATGACGGAAGGAGAAAACTCCAAAGCTCGTTGGGGCAGGCACTCCAGCGTCTCGCTACCATGTAGGAGAGCACCACCACACTCCAGCACCAGCAGATCGAGGCTCTGCTAGAGATTGTTGCTGCCCAGCGCACGTACTCTCCTGCGGGAGCTGCTGCAGCGTCCGGCCACCAAGGAGGCCAATCCCGGGAGCAGCACGGCCGCCGGTGATCGGCCTCCAGAAGATGTCAGCAAACGACGACCCGGAGGCTTACCTCGACATATTCAAGGGCACCGCGGCGGTGTGTGGGTGGACGGGGGAGGCACAGTTGGCGGGGAGGCACAGTTGGCGGAACACAGCCTGCCGGAATCTTCTCGATACAACTACGGCCAGCTAAGGAGGGCCATCCTGGACTGGCTGGGCAGCACGCCGGAGGGGCATCGCCGCCGGAGGGGCATCGCCGCCGGTTCCGGGTCCTCCCCTTCGAGGACGCCCCTTCTCATACGCACAGCAGTTCCTGGATGCGGCGAGGCGCTGGCTCCGACCAGGACAACACTACGCTGAGGACGTCGTGGGGCAGGTGGTGCTAGTGTGGCATACAGAGCCATCAGTGGGTTGATATACCTACATTATTAGTAATTACATGGTTAACATGATTTGCAATTAATACCGCTCATGTTCAGAGTGTGGTGAGAATTGTCTGTGTGTTTTCTGATAAGGAATGGTTGGTTTATTGTTGGAAAAATGTAGTGTTATCTAGCAGTATGAAGTGTCTAACTCCGACCAGCAGAGGACGCGTTCGCTACACGGTGTTGGGGACAAAGAGAAGTCTCGCGTGAATACGTTCAGAGAACGTAAACACCCACTTGATTGAAGTCACGGTGTGTGTGTGTGGCGAACTGTGATAATAATATATATATTTTGCTCTTTGCAGAACAAAATAAAAGACTTTCAAATTAAATGTGTAGTCACTCTGTACCACGCTACATATTTTGGTAGCAGAGGATGGTTAGATCCAGCCCCACGCCCAGCTGCATAGAAGCATAGATGGACGAGCAGAGGAGGACCATGGAGGAAGCAAGGGACGAAGTAAGCAGGATACTACTGACGCTGGAGGAGAGGGAGCTCATTTCCCTGTGTGAGCATCTAAAGTGTAACGCACCTGTTGGGGGGTTTGCCAGTAAAACAAGACGAACCCTCAACAGGTTGGTGGAGACGACATTAGATGAAATCGAGGAGGATGAAGAGTCCGCAGAGTCGTATCAGCAGTATCTGCAGTATGTGCTGTCCTACCTGGCCTCTCTGAAGCCGACACCGGGGGAAAGTGAGGCTGAGATTGTAATTCAGGAGACAAGTGAGTTAGAGAACTTGAAAAAGCAGTACCAGAAGTTACAGCAGCAGATGGAAGAGGAAATCGGGGCATTGGAGGAAAAGATCAAGCGGAAGACACAAGCAGCAGGAGGAGACACTGCGCCTGCCAGCGTGACCGCAAAGGAAGAGGACACAAGGACTGCCACCACAGCACCAATCAGACTGCCCGAGGTGACGCTGAGGCGGGAGTTCCGGATAATTGGACAGATTGGTGAAGCGGGGCAAAAGGACAAATTGTCCTACACAAGCCTCGTCAACCAGATCGAGTCTGGAGAGCGGAAAGCACATGGAGAAGCGGAGATCATTGAAGCAGTCACACGTGCTGTGAGCCCAGGTCTTCATCTGCGGGAGATGTTGGAAATAAAGCGATAGCTGACGCTGCACACCCTCAGGATCATACTCAAGGGTCACTACAAAGTGGACTCCTCCTCCGACCTACTGCATCGCCTGATGAACATGACGCAAGATCCAAAGGAGTCAGCGCAGAATTTCTTATTCAGAGCAATAGAACTGAAAGAGAAGCTAATGAGAAAAGCCAGTGATGATGATGCAGGTGAGGAAGGTGAGCAGTTTAGCCCAGCGCTAATTCAGAAAAAATTCCTCCGCTCCATAGAGACTGGTCTTTAGAGTGATGCGGTTAAGTTCCAGTTCAAGCCGTATCTCAGTGACCGTACTGTCACAGATGAGGTGTTAATTGAGCGAATCAGTGAGGCTGCAAACTTAGAACAAGAAAGACAAATAAAACTGAGAAAGTCAGTCATAAACAAGCCCCCAAAAGTCAGTGAAATGCAGGCGGAGTTGTATCCACCGGACGCCTCAGCGGCAGCAGTTGACACTGTTACTCACAATGAAGTAGGGGGGAAGAGTAAGAAAAGTCAGGGACCCAAGACAGAGACAGACCCAATAGGAGCGCTCAGGGCGGAGGTTCTAGAAATTAAGAAGTTGATGTTACAGACAGTGGAGGCCACACAAGCTAGACCGACAGAGAAAACGTTCACACCCAGCCTTAGTCGGCCCAGGGGTTGTAGGGCGTGTCAGGAAGCTCAGATAGGTGACTCCTGCAGACATTGCTTTAAGTGTGGGCAAGAGGGGCATCTCTCCAGAGGATGTCGACGGATCAGAGAGCAGCAGGGAAACGAGACCGGGCTGCCGAGCTGGGACCCTCGGTAGCCCGTGAATCATCCAGTCTCCACATGCAGCAACCTGTCCCCCCTCCCGCACCGCCTCAAATCTCATCAGTCAACTACCTCCCACCACGACGCAAGGAAAAACTCATCAAGTTGATTGGGAAGAGACACATTGTCCACTGCACACTGTATACGGTTCCAGTAGTAGCATTATGGGACTCAGGCGCGCAGGCGACCATCATTAATGAAGAATGGAGAAAGCTGCACTTACCACACAGCACGGTGCGACCTCTCAGTGAATTGTTAGGCTCAGACATTTTGTTGGGAGTGGCAGCCAACCAGACTGAGATTCCCTTCATGGGCTGGGTGGAGGTAGAGTTTAGACTAGGGAAAGAATCCGCCAGGACAAAGCCACTTCTAGTACCTATTTTAGTGTCAAGTGACCCACACGTAGCAGCGGAGTCCATAATTGGCTACAACGTGATAGAGGAAATAACAGGAGAGGGTAGTCAGACAACAAAGACAGAGACCATCCATAGTGTGTGTCAAGCCTTCCAGATAACAGTCAAGACATCACAAGCAATGCTTCAGCTTATCCATGCCCCTATTAGTGAGGAAGAAGGAATAGTACACACAGGAAAAAGAACAATCACTCTGGGCGCTGAACAGATCACCACAGTGTATGGTAATGTCAACACTGGGGCTCAGTATCATGGCCAAGACCTGCTTCTTGTCCCAAGTGAAGAGCCGACATTGCCAGAGGGGGTGGTGATAGAGGAGGGTCTAGTCAGGGTCCCCAGAAAAAGGTCAGGTTATGTACCAGTCCCCATCGCCAACACAAACAAATACAGTGTAACCCTGACTCAGCGCACTGTTGTTGGTCACCTGCAAACAGTCAAAACCGCCTATGCGGCCATTGTTGAGCAGATAACCGGAGGAGAGGGATTAAAATCACCAACTAACACCGCATCAGCCCCAGGTGACAACTCAAAAAAACATAAACCCGCCTGGTGGGACCCTCCGGTCGACCTTAGTCACTTAAACGAGGAGCAAAAGAGGATCACAAAACAGCTGCTGAGAGAGGAGTGTCACGCGTTCGCATACGACGATGACGACATCGGCTCAATCCCCTCACTGAAACTCCACATCACGCTGCACGACACTACCCCAGTAAGAAAAACGTACATGTCAGTTCCAAAGCCACTACACCAGGAGGTGAAAGAGTATATCCAGGATTTATTCAATCGGGGCTGGATTACTCCTTCACGCTCTCCGTACGCCTCACCGGTCGTGTGCGTACGGAAGAAGGATGGGACTTTAAGACTGTGTTGTGACTACAGAGAACTGAACAAAAAGTCAGTCCCTGATCGCCACCCCATACCCAGAATCCAAGACATGCTGGACTCCCTCACTGGCAGCTCTTGGTTCTCTGTACTGGACCAGGGGAAGGCCTATCACCAGGGGTCCCTGGACAAGGAGAGCCAGCCCCTGACAGCTTTCATAACCCCCTGGGGTCTGTACCAGTGGGTCCGAATCCCGTTCGGGTTGAGTGCGGCGCCCGCGGAATTCCAGAGGAACATGGAAGATTGTTTGCGTGGCTTGAGAGATGAAATGTGTCAACCGTATCTGGACGACAATCTGGTCCATAGCCCCAGCTTTGAGGACCACATTAAGCACCTGAGAACTGTGTTACAGAGATATCAGGGGCACGGGGTTAAACTCAGTCCTCGCAAGTGTGAGGTGTTGAAGAGGACGGTGAGATTTCTGGGACGGGTGGTGTCTGGACAGGGCTACACTATGGACCCAGCTGAGGTGGCTCCAGTCCAAGCCTTAAAGGAGAAAGCGCCTACAACAGTGAGAGAGCTGAGAAGAGTAATGGGATTCCTCTCATACTACCGAACATACATCCCAAACTTCTCCAGAATAGCCCAGCCTCTCTACCAGCTGCTCTCAACAACACCTGATCAAATGAACAGAGAGAAGGTCAGGGCCACTGCCAGGAAGAAAGGGAACCTCCCACCTAACACTCCTATACAATGGACAGATAACCACCAAAGGACATTGAACTCTCTCATAGACAAGCTGGCAGAGCCTCCCCTTCTGGGGTACCCAGAGATGACCCAACCATTCGTTCTCCACACAGACGCATCCCAGGAGGGATTGGGAGCAGTACTGTATCAGAGACAGAATGGTAAGCTGGTAGTTATAGGCTATGGTTCCAGGACTCTAACACCACTGGAAAATAACTATCACATGCACTCGGGGAAATTAGAGTTTTTAGCACTAAAATGGGCAATATGTGAACGGTTTCGGGATTATCTTTATCATGCCCCACACTTTGTAGTATATACAGATAACAATCCCTTAACCTATATCCTCTCAACAGCTAAGCTTAATGCTACAGGTCATAGGTGGGTGGGCGAGATGTCCGAGTTTGACTTTTCCATTAAGTATAGGCCGGGAAAGAGTAACGCAGATGCGGATGGCCTATCCCGCATGCCATTAGACATTAATGCGTTCATGACACAGTGTACAGAGGAGGTGGGTCAGGAGGTGTTCAGTGCAGCAGTGCAGGGAGTCAGTGTGCAGGGAGACACCCCCTCGGTCTGGGTAGCAACAGTCCCCATAGAGACACTAGACTTAGTGAGAGATGCGAGTGCACACCCTCGATACAAGTCCCTGACACCAGAACAGATACGAGACAGTCAGGAGAGAGATCCTGTCATAGGCCAAGTTCTGCATTATAAGAGGGACAATCAGCACCCGTCCCGGAGAGCTCTGAAAGCAGAACCGGCGGACGTCAGAGTATTAATGAGACAGTGGGCAAAGTTGAATGTCAATGAGGAGGGAATTCTCTTTAGGAAAGTAGGAGATAAACAACAGCTTATCCTCCCAAAAGAGCATCATCAAACAGTATTCCACGAGCTTCATAGAGAAATGGGACACCTCGGGGTCGAGAGAACTTGGAACCTGATCCAAGATTGATTCTATTGGGCCCGTATGTACTCTGACATAGACCAGTTTGTCACCCAAGAGTGTGAGTGTCTCAAGGCAAAGCGACCTCACAAAGCAACCAGGGCTCCCATGACAACCATTGTCACAATACGCCCAGGTGAGCTAGTATGCATTGACTTTTTACACTTAGAGACATGCAAACAGGGGTTCGAGTACATTCTCATTGTGATCGATCATTTCACTGGTTTCGCCCAAGCCTACGCCACGAAAAACAAATCTGCTAAAACTGTTGTTGACAAGCTGTTCAATGAGTTTGCACTCCGCGTCGGATTTCCAGAGAGAATTCACCACGACATGGGGAGAGAGTTTGACAACCAGTTGATGGACCAACTACAGAAGAGCTGTGACGTGCGGGGGTCCCACACAACATGTTACCACCCCCAAGGCAACGGGAAGTGTGAACGGTTCAATAGAACTATCTTATCAATGCTCCGTGCCCTCACAAGTGAACAGAAGGCTGATTGGAAGAGCTCATTGACAAAACTGGTGCACGCGTACAACTGCACCCGCAGTGGGGTCACAGGATTCTCTCCCTACTACTTGCTCTACGGAAGGTCACCTCGTTTGCCAGTAGACCTGCTTTTCAACCTACAGCCCAGAGAGGCAAAAGAGACTTACACTGAATATGTACAGAACTGGCAAAACCGAATGCGACAAGCCTATGAGATCGCATCCAAAACAGCGGCCCGGGAAGCTCTACGGGGCAAGAAAGGCTATGACAAAAGAGCGCATGGAGCAGACCTGCAACCTGGTGGACGGGTGCTCGTGCGTAACCTGTCAGAGAGAGGCGGCCCTGGTAAACTGCGGTCCTACTGGGAAACTAAAGTGCATGTGGTGGTGAAGAGAAGAAGCAGTGACAGCCCGGTGTATGAAGTAGCACCAGAGGGAGGAGGTAAGAGTCGCGTATTGCACAGGAACCTCCTACTCCCATGTGACAGTCTGCCCTTGGGGAAACCGGAACCCGCCCCTGAAAAACAAGAGAGGAAAATACAGACTCGGACAAGGACAAGACAACACCAAACCGGCGAACCAGAGGAAGATTCAGACAGCGAAAGCAGTGATGAAGTTGAGCTGGTGTGCCGTTTCCCTTACGACCAAGAACTAAGTCAGAGAGCTGCAGAGTTGAATCCAGCTGCAGATTTGAATCCAGAGGCAGAGCCATTTGCACCAGCTCTGACGATGCAAGACGGAGCTCCAGATCTGGAAGATGCAACGGTTGCTCAAGAGGAGACAGAGACTGACAACAGAGGCATCACAGCTGATGGAGATGGTGAGAACCGCACGGCAGAGCCTGGGGAAAGCCTACAAGAGTCATCAGAGGAAGATGATCCTGACCCTCCGCCAGCGACCAGCTATCCGCAGCGACACAGGCACCGTCCCCGAAAGCTGACGTACAACGCTTTGGGTGAGCCGACGTGGGAGGAAGCGGCGGCCGAGAGTCTGCACGTTGTGAGTATGTCACCAGCCTGCAACCCACCGGTCATGTGGCGACCGTGGGCATCACTAGACGTTGAGGTAATGGGTTGAACTCACATTACACGAACATTACCCTAGTTTGGAGAAAATGGACTCTGAAAAGTAGAATGGTGAAATGTATATGGACTGTGAAGAAGAGACAATTCCGGGAAAACATATTGCACTGGTACTGTACAAAAGAAGAGACTGGTAACAGACTAAAAGAACCAAGGCCGATTTGAGTTCTGTTACATTTGAGAGTTGATCTGATTGGGATCCAGAGTACAGTAACTGATGTTTAGTGGTATAGGTCTAAATGGGTCAGATACTTGGATAAATGGGTACTAATTGAATTGAATGTCAAGTGCCACTTTAAAATAAGTAATACCATGTTTTCAGTGTGAAAATGCAATGTGTGAAAAGGTACACTTTGGGTATCTGAAATGTCTGGAGACATTTATTATTGGGGGGGAGAGTGTGGCATACAGAGCCATCAGTGGGTTGATATACCTACATTATTAGTAATTACATGGTTAACATGATTTGCAATTAATACAGCTCATGTTCAGAGTGTGGTGAGAATTGTCTGTGTTTTCTGATAAGGAATGGTTGGTTTATTGTTGGAAAATGTAGTGTTATCTAGCAGTATGAAGTGTCTAACTCCGACCAGCAGAGGGCGCGTTCGCTACACGGTGTTGGGGATAAAGAGAAGTCTCACGTGAATACGTTCAGAGAACGTAAACACACACTTGATTGAAGTCACGGGCCCTTTCTCATTTCTCGAACTCCCCTCCTCGACTCCTATCCTCGATACTTAGTCCCGCCCACAGGAGATGCGAGCGGAGGAGCCGAGGAGGGGAACCGAGGAGAGAGGAGGGGAAGCAGCAGGCGGTTAGAGAAATGAGAACTCCTCTCCTCTGAGTGGTCATTTTAAAGAGACGTCCATTAATGATGACAGGAGGCACAGCAGCCCTCTGTCTGATGGACAGATGTGTTCATGACGACTTATATATTTACTTTGATTCATTCACAGTGCGGTATAATGAGACAATAATGGCTACAGATGCGGACACACACACACATATATATGTATATATTTATATAAATATATACAATTTCAGAATCAAGCAGAGCACTCTCATAATAACGTAACACTATCAGAGACTGGATATATCGCCCCCCCCCCCTCTCTGGTCGCTACAATGTGGAAAATAAATTACGGGCCAAAAGTTTTATTTACAAGTATTAAAAGTAAGCAGAGGACGCCAAACCAACTGACACCTGTCTGTCCGCTGCATCTATGCACACACTGTACCACACACACCTACACCACACACACGCATATACAGCTCCTAAAACAGGCTACAGCCGTGGTGTATTTTATTGTGAAGCACTAAATGGTTTTAGAAAAATATCGACTCTTTGTTTGTAGATATCTACTAAACTAAAGCAAAACGAGTAGGCCTGTTCTACTGAGTGATATATATTATACACACTGCTCTGCTTTCTGCACGGACCTCACAGCTGTTCTCACTGTAAACATCGCCTCGCGATGAATGCAGTTAATAAAATAATATCCAGGGGATGCATGCAGAGCTGTCATTGGCTGAGATAAGTCCGGCCGTGCGTCACGAGTCTTTGAAACATCTCTGTTGCCGGAAATGCATCCACGAAGCAGCCGTGGAGGACCGTGGAGGATCCATCAGTGTATCCTCGGTTATAGCTCCTCCAGAGAGCCTCCTCGACGCTCGATCCTCGGTCCTCGAAGTGCATTTAGAGAAATGAGATGTCCTTCAACATGGCGCGCTGAAATTCATTTCCGGGTCACTACCGGAGGACCGAGGAGTCGAGGAGTCGTGGAGGGGGATTTGATGAAATGAGAAAGGGCCACGGTGTGTGTGTGTGGCGAACTGTGATAATAATATATATATTTTGCTCTTTGCAGGTAAGAACGGAGAGTTGAAATTGTGTAATTGATGAGTGAATATGTTATGTGTGAGTTTATGATCCCGGTTGGATTTTATGTAGTAGTGTTTATGAACGTTACTTGTTCAGCAAACGTAACGTACTGAAAATGGCTAGCCAGCAGTTAGCAGTGAGCGAGCGTGAGGCGGGAAAGTAGAACAATGAGCCGGTCTAAAGAGCCCGGACTTCTCGTGTATAGTTAATAGATAAATAAATAAGTTAAAAGAGATACATAAGTGATTTGGTTAATGTGACAATGTTAGGTAGACATGATTGGCTGACTGTGTATCGGAGCAACAAATTGATATTGAATGTACAAGATGAAACTGGTCTGGAATAGCAATGCAACAGACATGATTATTGTTTGGAAGTTGATGCAGATGTTCATGTTGTTTCTGTGTTAGTATAGTAAATACGTGCAGAGAACGTAAACACACACTTGATTGAAGTCACGGTGTTTGTGTGTGTGGCAAACTGTGATAATAATATATATATTTTGCTCTTTGCAGAACAAAATAAAAGACTTTCAAATTAAATGTGTAGTGGAGGGCTACTTCACTCTGTACCACGCTACACTAGCGCAGCTTGTCGCCGGCCTGCCATCCTCTACGGCGGACTGGGTCCAGTTCCACCGGCCCGCCAGCCTGGAAGCAGCCGTCGTCCTCGCGGAGGATCAAATCAAGTATTATTTATATAGCACATTTTTAAATGATTTTTGGTCGAGCCAAAGTGCTGTACATATAATACAAATACCCTACAGTAAAGACACTTCACAGCAAATACAACAGCACAGTTTGTGCAGAATATCAGTATGAGAAAACGACACCCTCTGTCCTTAGAGTGGATCACCTCTCGTTGCCCCGGTGGGGATGGATGGAGGAGCCCCGGTCCCCGAAGGTCCCAGCGGGTAGACCCACCCCAGCGCTGAGGAGGAGGATTCCCGCGGCGGCTCCCGCTGTCCCATCCACACCCACACCTGAACATACACATACACACACACCATACACCACAACTACCTCTCCCACCTCTTCTCAGGGTCTAGTCTACGCGCCTGGTCAGACGGCTCCACCAGGGGCTCCTCAGACGCCAGTGCAGGGGTAATGGTGGTGCGGGCAGCCCGGCCACTTTCGGCACGAGTGACATGGAGGTGGGACAGCTTGTTCGGGTTGCGGGGCTGCCGGTGTCCTCCTATACGTATCGTATACCAGTAAGTATACAGGGGGGTACACACCAGGCTCTGATGGACACGGGCTGTAATCAGACGATGATCCATCAGCGCTTGGTTCGGCCGGGGGCATTAGGCGCTTTCACACCAAGTACTTTTCCCAGGAATAGTTCCGATAGTTCCTGGGATTTTGCGTTCACACCAAAAAGATCTGGAACTAGAACTTTTTTTTGCCAACCTTTTCACCCCTTTTAGTCCCTGCTAGAGAGCAGGGACTTTCCTGGGGAGAAAAGGGTTCCAATTTCTGATTGGCTAGGCGAATTGCAAACCACGGCCCGTAAAACTCTGAAAAGTTTTTGTGAAGCCGCCATTTCCTTTGCTCGCATCAGCATTATTAGCATTAGCCCAGCGCACCAACGGAGAGGGACTAACTTATGGCAACACAAAATAAAACATGGGAGTGGTGGAGTGATGAGGAGGTGTCGGCGCTTCTGGCGATTTACTCGGAAGGCTTCAGTAGAAGCTGCTGGGAGTCTTCTATAAGGGAACAAAAAGCATAGAGCCAGGGCTGGAGTTAGTACTCGGCTGACGACGTCGAGGGGGAAACGGACACGGAGGGGGCCGTGGAGGTCCCTCTGCCCCCGCTGGTGTTTTCCTTGGAGGATTTTCCCCTCGAGCAGTCAAGGGACGAGACCATTCAGCACGCCTTCGACCAGGTGGTGAGCATTGATGGCTCCCAGCTACACCCAAACGCAGCACTCACCCACCCACACTTTATTGTGATTAGGGACAGGCTGTATCGTGTGAGCCGTGACACACAGACAGGAGAGTTAAACACCCAGTTGTTGGTGCCAAAAATCTGTTGGGAAATGGTTTTCCAGGCGGCTCATTATAACCCCATGTCAGGTCACCTTGGGTATGACACAACACTACACCGGATAATGGCCCGATTTTATTGGTGGGGCATTCGCGCAGATATGAAACGGTGATGCGCATTTTGCCGTGAATGTCAGCTGGTTAACCCACCGGCCACCCCAAAAGTGCCTTTGCGCCTGTTACCATTAATTGAGGTGCATTTTGAGAGGGTGGGTATGGACCTCATCGGGCCATTAGACCGGAGTGCACGGGGATATTGCTTTGTACTAGTCCTAGTGGATTATGCAACACGATATCCCGAGGCAGTGCCGCTGCGTAATATCTCTGCAAAGAGCGTTGCGCAGGCACTGTTTCACATAATCTCCCGAGTCGGGATCCCGGAAGAGATCCTGACTGACCAGGTCACCAGGGCACATCATTTATGTCCCGCACACATACGAGCTGTATGAACTGTTAGGCGTCCACTCAATCCGGACTAGTGTTTAACACCCTCAGACCGACGGCCTGGTGGAGTGGTTTAACAAAACACTAAAGAACATGGTTCGTAAGTTCGTTCACTAAGATAGCCGTAATTGGGATAAATGGCTAGACCCTCTGTTGTTTGCAGTGCGGGAGGTGCCCCAGTCCTCCAAGGGATTTTCTCCCTTTGAGCTATTATTTGACAGGAAGCCCCGGGGTGTCTTGGACCTAGTTAAGGAAAACTGGGAGGAAGGTCCAAGCACCAGTAAAAATGAAATACAGTACGTTATGGACCTGCGAGCAAAACCCCATTAACTGGGGCAGATATCACACCTTAACCTCCTTAAAGCATGGAGAGATGTGGCGTCTGCTTCTCTGGCCACCATGGTGATTGAGAGGGATCAGTTGGGACCGGAGGTCATTACAAACACCAAATTAGCCCCGGTCTGTTGCGACGACAACCTCTCACCGGGCCAGAGAGCAGACATTGCCTCGTTGAAAAGGTAGTTTGCCGATGTGTTCTCCCCGCTGCCAGGGCGCACCTCTCTCATACACCATCGCATAGAAACGCCCCCGGGCGTGGCCATTCGTTCACGGCCCTATTGGCTGCCTGAACACGAGGAAAATTGTTCAGGCGGAGCTTCAGGCCATGCTAGAAATGGGAGTGATAGAAGAGTCCACCAGTGATTGGAGTTGCCCCGTCGTGCTGGTACACAAGTCCGACGGGTCAATCCAGTTCTGTGTGGACTACCGCAGGGTGAAAGAGGTGTCCAAGTTCGATGCTTATCCAATACCCCGGGTCCAAGAACTCCTGGATCGGCTAGGTACTGCTCGCTTTTACACAACACTGGATTTAACCAAGAGCTATTGGTAGATTCCCTTTTCACCAGAGTCTAAGGAAAAACGGCCTACTCCACTCCGTATGGTTTGTACCAATTTGTCACACTTCCTTTCGGGTTGTTCGGAGCTCCAGCCATCTTCCAGCGGCTCATGGACCGGGTCCTGCGTCCCCACTCTGCATATGCTGCTGCTTACTTAGATGACGTCATCATTCACAGTGGGACGTGGGAGCAGCATATGCAGCAGGTGGGGGCAGTGCTCGAGTCCCTGAGGCAGGCGGGGCTCACGGCCAACCAGATGAAGTGTGCGGTTGGACGGATGGAGGTACGGTATCTGGGGTACAACTTGGGCGGCAGGCAGGTGTGGCCACAGATAGAGAACACAGCCGCCATCTCCGCCTGTCCGGTGCCCAAGACAAAAAAAGAGGTCAGGAGGTTCATGGGGCTGGCTGGCTACTACAGGCGGTTCATTCCGGCCTTTTCGGAGCTGACCAGTCCCCTAACCGACCTGACCCGAAAGGGTGCTTCAGATCCGGTCCAGTGGACGAAGCGGAGCGGTGTCACCCTGCTGAAAAAAACAACAGACCAGCTTAAGATGGTTGCTGGTTTTAGCTGGTGTTAGGCTGGTTTAGTTGGTATTTATGCTGGTCTACCAGCAGTCTTGCTGGTGAAACTGAAACAGACACAGACAGAGAGAGAGGACGGGACACGGGGGAACGGCGAGACGGCAGTAGTTGAAACAAAGCGGTATGAAACATGGTGTTGACTGGCGCTAACGGTCGGGGAGTGAAGTGAAGTGCAGCCAGGCTGCAGGTGTGTGTATGTGCTCGGGCTGGGTTCAGGCTGGGTTTCGCTGTGTCTCAGCTCACACTGTCCTCTCCTGCAGCGAGCCCCGCAACGTCCCGCCAACACGGCACCCAGACCCCACGCTGTGCAGCATTCTCATCTGTTTGTCATTGCTGGTGTCATTTTCTGGTTGCTAACGCCATTGTAACACATAACCACTGATGTTCCGCTGTAACGGTGGTGGACTCATCAGAACAGAGTGGGCGAGCTAACCAATCAGAGCACACTGGGCTCATAGGGGGGGGGGGGGGCAGGAGCTCCAACAAGCCGTTTAGGACAGAGAGTGAATACACATACTATACAGAGATGCTGTATGAGAGACCAGGAGAAAAAATAGATAAAAATAAATAAATAAATCATAATTTGAAAAATGATTGATTTGAAAATAATAATGCAGTACTATTACGTCTGGGTCTCTGTGTTTCATTGAAGCTCGTGTGTGTGTGTGTGTGTGTGTGTGTGTGTGTGTGTGTGTGTGTGTGTGTGTGTGTGTGTGTGTGTGTGTGTGTGTGTGTGTGTGTGTGTGTGTGTGTGTGTGTGTGTGTGTGTGTGTGTGTGTGTGTGTGACGAGCCATTTTGTGTGCGCGAGCGAGAGAGAGAGCGCACCAGAGATCGTTGTTGTTAGCTTCTGGTGCTAGCGAGCTACGCTAACGGATATAAATAGTTTTTTCAACAACAAAGTGGAGGAGAGTCCTCTCCTGTCAGACTGAGAGACTCAGTGAGCTAAAGGACTCTCTCAGTGTTATCTTAGTGGGTCTCAAATGTTTTGGTCACCATTAATGTAAACAATTATTGCCGAGGCACACGTTTATATGATCATTATAGTTAAAAAAAAATAAGAGAATAAATAAAAAACAGGTATGAAATACTATATGACAGTAAAACAAGAATAAAGTTTAAAAGGGTGATTTGTAAAATATCCATAAAGAAAAAGTAAATCTGTTTATAGTTCTGTTTCAAATGGGTGTTGAGAGAGGTATCCATAGATCTCTTAATTTTGCTCTCAAAGTGCACCAGATTGATGCATTTAACTTCAATATTTAAAAATAAAGCTTCCCGGGGGAGCTTCCCGGGGGACCCCCCTATGTGAGGTCCACACACCACCTATAAAAATAGCACTTGACCCCTGCTTACACCATCGAGCCTTCATTGTAACAGTTGCGGGTACACTGTGTATTTGCGTGGGGAGTGTTGCAGTAGAAAATTCCACTGTAGCGCCCGGTACATTAATGGGAAACCCTAAATGTTTGAGCACCCTCTATGAAACGTCAAGCTACCCCACAGCACCCCCAAAAGAAATATCTGGCGCCGCCACTGAGCCTGACTTGTGTTGGGGGGCCTGACCAGAGATGGGGTCGTTACTAAAAAAATGTAATATATTACATATTACTTTTTAAAAAAGTAATATATTACACTACTTCGTTACTCTCTACATAAAGTAATTTGTTACTTTACTCGTTACTTTACTCGCAGGGCCGGCCCGCCCCTCCCTACAGGCAGATCACGCAGACTGCTAAAGTTTCAAATGTTCTCTTTAGTTCAGTTTCCATTGTCGCATAAGACCTATCTGACCATGGCATGTCCTCTGACTCCTGCTATCTGTATTTTGCGCAGTCTATCTCTGCTCACGCAGTTGCGTCGGCGTGTTCTCCTGCGTCTTGCCATGTGTCACACTGGAACACACCGCAAAGACTTCAGCCGAGCACGTACGAACTGCGCATGCGTGAGTGGCAATAACTCTCCTTAGCAGCAGGCGGCGGTAGTGTGTATTCGTCATTCAAAACAGGCAACAACCGGAAGACAGAGAAGAAGAACAGACTACGTGATATATAAACAAACAACAAATAGCGTGTGCATTAGCTTCACCTTAGCATGGTCCTTTCTCATTTCTCGAACTCCCCTCCTCGACTCCCCTCCTCGACTCCCCTCCTCGACTCCTATCCTCGATACTTAGTCCCGCCCACAGGAGATGCAAGCGGAGGAGCCGAGGAGGGGAACCGAGGAGAGAGGAGGGGAAGCAGCAGGCGGTTAGAGAAATGAGAACTCCTCTCCTCTGAGCAGTCATTTTAAAGAGACGTCCATTCATGATGACAGAAGGCACAGCAGCCCTCTGTCTGATGGACAGATGTGTTCATGATGACTTATATATTTACTTTGATTCATTCACAGGGCGGTATAATGAGACAATAACAGGCTACAGATGCGGATACGCACACACACATATATATGTATATATTTATATAAATATATACAATTTCAGAATCAAACAGAGCACTCATAATAACGTAACACTATCAGAGACTGGATATATCCCCCCCCTCTCCCCTCTGGTCGCTACAATGAGGGAAATAAATTACGGGCCAAAAGTTGTATTTACAAGTATTAAAAGTAAGCAGAGGACACCAAACCAACTGAGACCTGTCTGTCCGCTGCATCTATGCACACACTGTACCACACACACCTACACCACACATACGCAGCTCCTAAAACAGGCTACAGCCGTTGTGTATTTTATTGTGAAGCACTAAATGGTTTTTAATATTGACTCTTTGTTTGTAGATATCTACTAAACTACAGCAAATACAGAGAGTAATGTAGGCCTGTTATACTGAGTGATATATATTATACACACTGCTCTGCTTTCTGCACGGACCTCACAGCTGTTCTCACCGTAAACATCGCGACGCGATGAAAGCAGTTAATAAAATAATATCCAGTCCGGCCGTGCGTCACGACTCTTTGAAACATCTCTGTTGCCGGAAATGCATCCATGAAGGAGCCGTGGAGGACCCATCAATGTATCCTCGGTTATAGCTCCTCCAGAGAGCCTCCTCGACGCTCGGTCCTCGGTCCTCGAAGTGCATTTAGAGAAATGAGATGTCCTTCAACATGGCGCGCTAAAATTCATTTCCGGGTCACTACCGGAGGACCGAGGAGTCGAGGAGTCGAGGAGGGGGATTTGATGAAATGAGAAAGGGCCCATGTGTTCTTTGCAGGTGTTTGTTGAGGTTTGACGTGGTGTTTACAGCAGTGGATAACAGCTTCTGGCCTGGACACAGTTTCCACCTCACCGTCACATTCCTGTCTATTCTTCGGACGAACTCAAAATAATGGGCATACCTCCACCCCTCGAAAGTTATCGCTGACTCAGCCATGTTTATGCAGCACTGCACGTGGAGATGTGGACGCACGCAGATTACGTACATATAAACCTGCAGCGGAAACCCCTCTTGTCTGTCAGTGTGATGATGATGACTGATTTTAGTAAGTAACGAAGTAACGCGTGTCGGGACAATGTTAGTAACTGTAGTGTGATTACTGAATTATAAAAGTAGCGCGTTCCACTACTCCGTTACCGACAAAAGTAATATTATTACAGGAACGTGTTACTTTGTAACGCGTTACACCCAACTCTGGGCCTGACAGAAAAAGTGTGAGAACCACTGCCATAACAAGAGCTAGCTGTCTTAGCAGTTAGCAGCTAATGTTTTCTGCAGTTTGTGTTTCCCCTGAAAAACGTGATGTAGTAAGTAAGTTAACTTAACGTTATCTTACAAGTTGAGAGTTACGTTTTGTTCGTCAATGTAATGCACGTTACAGGTTTTATGTTGAACATGAAGTTAGCTAACTGTAGCTCACTCTACCAAAGGTTAGCATGTTAAGCTGTACTTTCGGTGGCAGCTAGCTTAATACAAAGAGGGTTTTTGTGCTTCATTGTAAACTTTTCTCTCAAATGTGTGTTAATCTACCTGAAATTTTAGGGACAGTTTTTTTCTACTTAATGATTCAGATCATTGTTGAGGAGATGCAAAACATACTGAGTTGGGTCTGACATATACTTTGAGTAATGTTACTTTGCTGCTATAAAATGAAACATTATCAGATGAGGACATCACCAAAGTGTGTGAGTTGATTTGTTCTCTGCATGTTGTACGTGTACACACTGCTCTGGTATTAATTAAAAATATAATTGTAAAATGTAAGTCTCCCGCTCTTGTCATCGTTCATGCTTTGCATTTGAACTCCTATGACTGGTTGCAGACTTGAAGGGAACGCCTTCCTGACATCCAGGAAAAAGGTGAGATTCTAATCCATTTCAATGCCAAAAGCAAGTTATCGTTTGTCCTCCCATGTTGTCTTATTTCCTTATCTTTCTTTCAGGTGTAACATCTACCAATGGTTGTACATGACATAGACCTCCTCCACCTCTTCGCTGTCCTACTAGTCAACCCTTCTGATCAGAGCCATTCCTAAATAGTGGTAAGTTGTTTTACAGTTCAGTATACATTAATTTAGCAACTTAATGCTTTACTGCTGTTGAATAAACCCTATATTGCTAGTGATTTTATTAAAACTATGATTTGCAATCTTTTTGATTCCAATTACAATAATCTTTTTGTTATAATTGTAAAACACATCTTAACATCCATCAGCAATCAATAAAATAAATCATCCAACACAAAATAGAAGAAATCTGGACCTATATTTATTTGTATACCACAGCATCTATTGGGACTGCTCATTGATGTCATCAAGAGCCATTGAGTCTATCTTTTGTAGTCGGCCTCTTAGAATGTTTATCATTTCTTTGTCTCTTAACATTCTTATGATCATTTGTTTTTTTATTGTTGATGTTGTTTTGTTCTTTATTTTTGTTGTGAGAATGACTTTGCAATTGTGTAGGTGCTATATACATAGTTATGCTAATATTATTGTTGCAACCATCATTACTATTATTACAAATGTTTTCTTTGTTTTCTTTATTCATCACTGCAGAAAGGATCATGCCAGCCCACATCAAACACCTGATCAAGAAGTTGTGAATCTTCAGGCAGAAAAGATGCAAACACCTGTTCAAAGTTCCAGTTTCCTGTACATGGAACCATGCCTGTCTGGGACTCTGTTCCACATGTCTTCAGTCAGTTCTGGACCCCATGACTCGGACACTAGTTCTACCAAGGCTTATTAGAGGTAAGAGTGGTAGGAGAGGAGTGGAGTTATCTTTGTATTTAGGCTGCAAGTCGACAAAGGTGATCAAGTGCTGATGCTAATAATGATCCGATTAATTTGATATTGATTGTCTGCCAATACCGAATCCTGATCCGATTCTTATATTTTCCAGATAATACAGCTGCACTGTGTACACTAGCTCTATTTATTTTTGCCATTGTAATTCACCATAAGCAATTGTTGATT
The DNA here is from genome assembly GCF_902827115.2 of Pseudochaenichthys georgianus. Lineage (NCBI taxonomy): Eukaryota > Metazoa > Chordata > Actinopteri > Perciformes > Channichthyidae > Pseudochaenichthys > Pseudochaenichthys georgianus. Next base: position 15,077,131 of record NC_047511.1, on the reverse strand, counting down.
GTAACGTCTATGCCAACCAATTGTAATTTGTAATGTATTTTACAATACTTTAACGGTCAAGTTCTGGCAACCACAGCAGCCCAAATGTTAACGTAAATGTCAAGTTTTCTTTTACAGTGTACTTATATCTGTACATTTATTTTCAGTTTGCTTGAAGAAGAGGCTTCAACAAACAGAAATGCAGGCCAGATTGGGAAAGGCTGGACGCTACACAACGGGAAACATTATGGACATGAACAAGGAAAAACAAAGAACACTTTCTTTGTTGCCTTTTTCTTATCATATGTTACGGTTTTTGTTACCATTTAAATATTGAATTATATTTATTACTTTTATTTTAAATCAAATGCACCTGTTTTAGATCATATATTTATTTGTATGTATAGGTTGATTTGCAGGTTGGTTGTTATTTGTATAATTATTTAATTGTTACTGTGTATTTTTATTATATTATTAACTAGCTATTTTCTGCTATTTATTAAATTAAAATACTGTTATGAACACTATACAATGTCTTTATTTTTGGTAGATACCAGAATACATGACACAATGAATCTTTGTAATATATTTATGTTCTCTGGTTTAAATAATCATACCAGTATTTAAACAATGTATGCTGGTCACCTGGAATCCTGGTAAGCTTCCAGCATGGTATATTTAATACTATTATTAAACATAAGCTGGTGATCAATGGATATTATGTTGGTCTATGCTGTTTTTTTTTAGCTGGCCAGGATGGCTGGTTTAGCTGGTTTACCTGGTGCACCAGCTAAACCGGCCATCCTGGCCAACTTAAGTGTCCAAAACCCCTCTAAACCAGCCAACGATTCCGGCCTAATATATACTGGCTGGTCAACTTAGCTGGTCAGGCTGGTTGACCAGCATTACTACCTCCTGGGGCGCCCTTTCACCCTCTGGTCGGACCATGCCCCGCTCCAGTGGCTCCACCGCATGAAGAATGCCAACGCCGGATCACTCGGTGGTATCTGGGCCCTTTCTCATTTCATCAAATCCCCCTCCTCGACTCCTCGGTCCTCCGGTATTGACCCGGAAATGAATTTTAGCGTGTCATGTTGAAGGACATCTCATTTCTCTAAATGCACTTCGAGGATCGATCGTGGATGCATTTCCGGGAACAGAGATGTTTCAAAAGAGGCTTCTCAATTCTTAAATGTCCCATCCTCGACTCCCCTCCTCGGCTCCCCTCCTCGAGACTTAGTCCCGCCCACAGGAGATGCGAGCGGAGGACCGAGGAGGGGAACCGAGGAGAGAGGAGGGGAAGCAGCAGACGTTTAAAGAAATGAGAACTCCTCTCCTCTGAGCGGTCATATTAAAGCGACGTCCGTTCATTATTACGTGGCAACAGCTGCATCATCTGTCGAGTGTTTTGTCATATTTTATAATCTCTGTTAGATCAGCTGAACATTGTTCCCCCACATATTTACTTTAAATGAATTGAGAGTGCAGTATAATGAGACAATACCAGGCTACAGATGCGGACACACAGACACAAATATATTTATATAAATATATGCAATTTAAAGTATGAGAGCACTCTCATAATAACGTAACACAATCAGAGACTGGATATATCCCCCCCCCCCTCTCTCTGGTCGCTGAAATGGGGAATTGAAATTACGGGCCAAAAGTTGTATTTGCAAGTATTAAAAGTAAGGACATCAAACCAACTGAGACCCGTCTGTCCGCCGCATCTACGCACTGTACCACACACACCTACAGCTCGTACAGCCGTTGTGTATTTTATTGTGAAGCACTAAATGGTTTTAGAAAAATATCGACTCTTTGTTTGTAGATATCTACTAAACTAAAGCAAATAAAGAGAGTAGGCATGTTATACTGAGTGATATATATTATACACACTGCTCTGCTTTCTGCACGGACCTCACAGCTGTTCTCACTGTAAACATCGCGTTGCGATGAGAGCAGGTTCTAAAATAATATCCAGGGGATGCATGCAGAGCTGTCATTGGCTGAGATAAGTCCGGCCGTGCGTCACGTTTACAGAGAGAACAGCTGTGAGGTCCGTGCAGAAAGCAGAGCAGTGTGTATAATATATATCATTCAGTATGTAACGATCAACTATCTAAACTAGTTGTGTTAATTAAACGCACAAGGGGTTCTTGAATGAAATAAGATTATAAAGGTAAACAGAAATAATAAACGGATAATCTGCTCCTTTAAACAAAATAAACAGAGACAGATTTCATGCATGGATCCATTATATTGACAGTTTTCCAGCCACACAACACAAACAAAACAAAACAGTCCGCTCTGGGATACACGAAAAGTGTCTTTACTGCCTAATCCAGGCTATTGTTCATTGAGAAAAAACTGTTGCTCCTGCGCCCGTCGGTGGCAAAAACAGAAATGTTTGTAGGCCTTTTACGGCTATATTCCACACAAAAAAGAAACACGAGGTCCTGCGTGGCACACAGGAGCGATCTCACCCTGTGTCGGAGAGAATATCTCTCTCTCTGTGCGCGTCCTCTCCAAGGAGACGTGCTTCCAGGTCGGTCGATGCAATATCCACATACGGTTACTTTCAGTTCAGTTCACTTCCCCTATTTTTACACATGCTGAGAAACCGTAACCATCCCGCTGAATACCCGCATTCACCACACACAGGCTTCCTCCTCCCGTGAGAACCACCTCTGGCATCCTGTTGACGTGCCCACTAAAAAGCCTCTGGGCGTGCAGCGACAGGTGAATATGCAAATGAGGCTTGCAGAACCACACCCTCAAACCTTACATTAAAGTGGACATTTTAACGACTGTAGTTGCGAAGATAATACACATGCATCATAGATTCTCATTTCATTTGAATATAAACTACATGCCTTAACCCTTTCCCCTGCCCCTACAGTTTATAAGAAACACTGAGATCAATCTGCGACTGTCACAGATCCCCCCCCCCCCCCCCCACCGGAGGTATGAGTGGCTGCACCCCGAAGTAGGGCTTTAGGTTGACCACATTGATAGTGTCCATTTTCTTGTTCTGGCCGTTCCACTTTATCTGGTAATTGATAGGGCCTAATTTTCTCACCACTGTAGCTGGACCCGACCATTTAGGCGCAAGCTTTGCTGAGAAGTTCTCTGATGCTTTAGAGAGTGGGTGAGTGCGGACCCAGACCAGGTCTCCCAGCAGGAGTTGTACACCTCTCCTGTGGGTATTATAATACTTGGCTTGTCTGGCTTGGCATACTCCAACTCTCTTTTTTACTTGTTCCACCATCTTTTGTTGTCTTTCCAGTAGTGTATATGTAGGTTGATGAGGGGGAGGTGGAGGGCTGATCAACCTCTCCAGTGGGCCTTTCAGGGATCTTCCGAGTGCCAGGGCTGCAGGTGTTTGCCCCGTTGTCTCCTGATAGGCAGCATTGACAGCAAAACGAAATTCCCTGATCCACTGATCCCAGTTCTTATGTTGTGTTCCCACATAAGATGCAATCATCGTTTTGATGGTCCGGTTGGACCGTTCCGTGAGATTGGCTTGAGGATGATAGCTGGTGGTGAACTTTTGTGTGACTCCCCAGGATTTGCATAGGTTGGCCATTTCATGGCCAGTGAACTGCGCTCCCCGATCAGAAACCAACTCACGTGGGACACCGAAACGGGTGAAGATCTCATCTTTTAAGACGGCGACAATCTTGTGAGTTTTGCTGTCTTTTAGGGGAAACATCTCAACCCACTTTGTGAAATAATCCACAACCACGAGGAGAAAGCAATTGCCTTTTTTACTGCGGGGAAAAGGTCCCATAAGATCAATCCCCAGCTTTTCCCAGGGCTCCTCCACCGGGGTAGGCTGCATGAACCCCGCTGGTTTTTGATTATCCGCTTTGTAGGCCTGGCAGGTGTTGCAACACTTTACATGGGCCCACACATCCTTCCTAACAGACTGCCACCAAGCCACCTCAAGGATCTTAAGAAGAGTCTTAAGTCTGCCCAGATGTCCACTCAGGGGATGGTTGTGGAAGTACTCCAGAAAATATATTACTAGACTCTTGGGAACCACTAGCTGATATTTGTCTCCCCCTACTCTCACAGGCGACCGCCGATACAGAATACCCTGTAACACAGTGTACCCTATCCTATCTGGCTTACAAATGGCAGCAGACTGTTTTGACATGTCACTGATTTCAGGGTCCCTTTCCTGGGCCTCTCGTATGTCTGATAGGGTGGTTGGTAAGTCAGAAGCACAGTGAGAGGTGTTTGAGGCAACATACGCAGTTGTGGATGGATGTGCAATCGCTCTGGACAGAGCATCGGGCACTATGTTGTGCAGGCCTTTTCTGTATTGGACCCTAAATTGAAATTGCTGGAGTCGTAAGATCCACCTAGTAAGCCGGGAAGAGGTCTTCGGACAGTTGAAGGCCCAAGTCAGAGCAGCATGGTCTGTGTATACCGTGAATTATTTTCCCTCAAGAAAATGTCGCCACTTTTCAACAGCCCATACAACAGCTAGACATTCCTTTTCTGATGTGGAGTAGTTACACTCGGCTCCTCTCAATCCCCGTGAAGCATAAGCTATCACCTGCTCCCTTTCCTGAGTAGCTTGGACTAAGACTGCACCCAAACCGGCGTCACTAGCGTCTGTGTGCACCTCAAACGGAATTGAGTGGTCAGGTTGTGTTAGGATGGGAGCGCTGACCATAGCCTGTTTCAAGTGTTCAAAGCTTTGCTGGCATTCTTCGCTCCATATCCACTCCACTGCTTTCCTTGTCAGGCGATGCAAGGGAGCTGCCATATCTGCAAAGTGGGAAATGAATTTGTGGTACCATCCCACAAGTCCCAGAAATCGTTGCAGTGACTTGATATTTGTGGGAGTAGGATATTCTTTCACTGCCAGTGTTTTTTCTGGATCCACCTGAACCCCTTTCTCAGACACTATATGGCCAAGGAACTTTAACTCTTGCTGGAAGAAATGGCATTTCTTCAGATTGAGTGTTAAATTAGCCTCATGCAGTCTCTTCATCACAGCGTTTAAATCATTGAAGTGCTGTTCTTGTGAGGGTGAAAAAATGATGACATCATCAATATACACAAAGCAGAATTGTCCCCTCAGCTCTCCCAGGACCTTTTCCATCAATCGCTGGAAAGATGCACCGGCGTTCTTCAGCCCAAATGGCATGCACTTGAACTGGTAGAGGCCTATCGGTGTGATTACTGCTGTCTTGGCCTTGCTTTCCTCTGACATTGCCACTTGCCAGTAGCCTGATTTTAGGTCAAGGGTACTGAAGAAGGCGGCTCCATGCAATGACTCCAACAACTCATGAATAAGTGGCATAGGATAGGCATCTTGCCGAGTCTTAGCATTTAGAGGTCGAAAGTCAACACAAAATCTTGGGGACATGTCAGGTTTTGGCACCAAGACCACTGGGGACGCCCAGGCTGACTGTGACGGTTCAATAATGCCATCCCTAAGCATCTGCTCTACCTGGTCTATTATGATCTGACGCTTGTGAGGTGATACCCTGTATGCTTTGCAGCGCACTGGAACCTCGTCTGTAGTAAATAGCTTGTGCTCTTCTACCTTAGTTTTCCCTAAACTGCCTGAACACACCTTTGGCCAAGCCTTCAATATTTCTCTAACCTCTGGTGGATGAGCTGAAAAATCTGGGGCAGTCTCTTCTTGAATAGGAAATGACTTGGATAGCGGAAGTGCTATTATGAGACTAACACTGGGGTGAGCTGCCGGGATCTCAGCAGGTTGAGAAAGGAATGAATAGAACACATAATCCCTTGGCCCCTTTACTCCATATGTTCGGTCTCCCAGGTTGATAATGGTTGAGGTCTTGGTAAGGAAGTCCAAGCCTAGAATGATGGGGAATGCCAGGTTGTTGTCATCGATGATGTATGTTTCTAGCGACCACATCATCTCATGCCAGCCGTAGAGTAGCTGTACCTTTCCTAAGGCTCCATGGCATGTCTTCCCGTCAGCCAAAGCAAAGCACAACACTGGATAGTGTTTAATCAACGATAGGTTTTCCCCCCCTCAAAGGTGATTGGTTCACTGAATTGCAGGTATTATTGTGATTGGCTCTTGAGCCACATCAAAATTAGACGCGCTGTCATCCTCTCATACTGACACCTGACACCACACATACACACGTAGGGAGAGCCGGGACGAAAGTAACACGGGACAAAAGTAACGGAGCGATTTTATCCGAGCGCAAACAACTTTGACCGGCCAAATTACGTCAGAATTATCAGCATTCAATACTTAACAGACCTACTAAATATCAGGTTTAACTGTCAGGAGTAGCTAGTGTTGTCACGATACCAACATTTTGGTTTCGATACCAAGTCAAGAATTGCGATTCTGATTCTTTTTCGATACTTTTCTTAAAAAAAGGGAAACAGTCTTAAATGTAATTATTGTGCTTTATTTCACACCAGAACCATAACACAAACTTTTAAACAATGAGAACAATAAATAAAATAAATGACAAGAATGCGTATTAAATAAAATTAATACATGTCTGACAGACAGGCCTCTTGGTGTCCGTAGGCTTGCCCTCACTGTCAGAGATATAGCTAAAATACTTCCAAATGTAGCTTCTGGCGTCTTTTTTGTCAACAAGCCGAGGCGCAGCGGCAGTTGCACTCCCACTTGCAGCCATGCTTCTCGCTTTCTCAGATGCTCTGGCAGCTAACGCGTGCACGAGAGAGGGGAGGCACTTGGAGCGTGCTTGAGAGGGGCGGGACTTCAGGCACGGCTGCAGTGCAGGGAATGGAAGCAGAGCAACACACACGGCTCTTATTAAAACGGCGCTTTCTCACCGGAGTACTTTCCCCCGTCATTCTTAAAGTACCGATACTAATGAAACGGAGGAATCGTAACGTTTTTAACGGCAGGGTATCGCGGTACCTTTCAAGTATCGGTACACCGTGCAACACTAGTCAGGAGTCAGTGTCTCTCCCCCAAACTCACACAATTCGATATGAACTGAAGAGCCGCATGAAACTAGGCAAAGAGCCGCCTGCGGCTCGAGAGCCGCGGGTTGGCCACCCCTGGCCTAGATGGTTGGATAAGAGATGCCCGGTCTAGCTGCTGTGGACGCTGCGCCAATGCGGGAGGAATGGCTCGAATAATATTCTGAGCATATCCCCAAAGTAAGCAACACGTTGTGGAAGTGTTTCTGGAACCAGACACGTGTGGCCGTTTTCCCTGTTTCGGTGAGAAAGAGTGGGTGTTGAGGCGATGCGTATGCATCGTACCTTGCGCTGAAGTATTTGGTTAGTGGCTCGTATTGGCTGGGATACGAGTTCAGGCGGAAGATGTGGATGGGGAAAGAAATTCCCAGCTGATCCGTTTTATTCCGGAGTGTGAATATGAGAGTCGTTTGCCGTGGAGGGCTAACAGCTGCCGTTTCGTGCATCTGTCTGCCTGTAAGTAGTTTGACAAGAGGAGAGTGATGCGCTGTACTTTCTCTGAGGATAGAGAAGCCCGGAAAGACATCCAGGGTGATGCCTAGAAACTCAATGGAGGTTGTAGGCCCTGCGGTTTTCTCCTCAGACAGAGGAATGCCAAGGTCTTCAAAATATTTGTATGAGTGTGCTCAGCCCGTGGCAGGGGGGTGAGGATGGTGGAGTGACTGTGAGAAAGAAGTCGAGAAGATGGAGCACGTGGGGGAGTCTGTGGTTGTTTGGGGACTATTGAATGGCCTATCATGAATCCTTCTTTGACTTCTTTGGCCAGTAAGGTGTCAAAGGTGTGAGGTTCTGTTAAAGCGGACTGAAGGTTGTGGCAGATGTGAGATGTGTCAGGCAGTATTGCTAAGCCTGGGTGGAAACCATGGGTGAAGCCGTTGGTGAGAAAGTAAAGGAAAGGAATATCTGGATGATTCGCTGAGGCGGTAGCTAGTTGCTTATCTTGACGGGTGTGCTGAGGTGCCGTGCTAGTCAATCTGCTGATGTAGTTGGGTTGTGGGGGCAGGTGCTCCTGGCATGAGCGCCGCCGCAGAAAGAGCAGATGTGCATGAGGCGGCAGCTATAAAAAGAGCAGCCTAGGTCATTGAAATTGTTGCACACCGTCCTGCCTCCCTGCGGGTGATAGACAGTTAAAGTCTGAGGCGTTGCGTGATGGAGAGGAAAGTGAGTGAGGTGTTTGAGATGGTGGAGAGCTGACTAAGCATGCTAAGGCCGGGTGGGCGGGGGGCTCCGCATAATTGGCAAGGGAGGGATGCGCGTGCTGCGAAGATGCGGCAGTAACGCTCGGAGTCCGGAGCACCCCGGTATGTTCCCTGGTTGAACGGCTTGATAATAAATAATAATAATAATCCTTATATTTATTATAGCGCTTTATCAATGACTCTAAAAGCGCTTTACAAATATACTGCACATACAGATCATACATACATGTAATGGGCATCTGATGCAGCCGGCGGCTTGGCTAGCGAAGTTTATTTTATTATTTGTATTATTTTTCCTAAGAGAGAAACCAAAGCGGCTACTCGCGGCGAGGGTCAGAGACAGAGAGACCGGAGCGTCTGCTCACTGCGAGGGTCAGAGAGGGAGAGACCGGAGCATCTGCTCACGGCGAGGGTCGGAGAGAGAGAGACCGGAGCGTCTGCTCACGGCGAGGGTCAGAGACAGAGAGACCGGAGCGTCTGCTCACTGCGAGGGTCAGAGACAGAGAGACCGGAGCGTCTGCTCACTGCGAGGGTCAGAGACAGAGAGACCGGAGCGTCTGCTCACTGCGAGGGTCAGAGAGGGAGAGACCGGAGCGTCTGCTCACTGCGAGGGTCAGAGAGGGAGAGACCGGAGCGTTTGCTCACTGCGAGGGTCAGAGAGGGAGAGACCGGAGCATTTGCTCACTGCGAGGGTCAGAGAGAGAGAGACCGGAGCGTTTGCTCACTGCGAGGGTCAGAGAGAGGGAGACCGGGGCGTCTGCTCACTGGGTGAGGCGCTGTTGCTACGGGGTTAGCTGCTAAAGGAGGAAGGTAAGCGGAAGCTGGGTTGCTGTGGATTGCTGAAGGTAGGAAAGAAGAAGAAGAAGAAGAAGAAGAAGAAGAAGAAGAAGAAGAAGAAGAAGAAGAAGAAGAAGAAGAAGGGATGGAGGGATGGAGGGATGGAGGGATGTATGTGCAAGGGGATTTTCGTGAAGCCTGTGAGCAGGCACAGAGGGCAAAACGACCTGGCCCCCACCAGGGGCTGCTGGTGAGTCGGGCTGTGTCCGAGGAGGAGGACGGAGGCCTGTGACGTCACGACCCGTGGTGCGCGCTGTTGTGTTTTCTGAAATGCTGTGGCGTTTTGGGAAATGCTGTGGTGTTTTCTGAAATGTTGTTGTGTTTTCTGAAATGCTGTAGTGTTTTCTGAAATGCTGTGGGGTCTTGCACTTCAGGGCCACCGTCATTTTGACTGTGGAAAAAAAGCGAAGCACCTGAAGGAAGCATGCACAAACTCTGACATTAAATTCTACCCACCTGTTATTACTAAGGTTGTGTGCACTCTGCTAACGTCATACTAGCAGGGCTTGACTGGGACAGCAAATCGGCCCTGGCATTTAGACCCAGACCGGCCCAAATCCATAAAACAAACGAATAGTAGCGGTTCCTGACAAGAAGAATAACTCCGTATAATTAAAAAAACGCTATTATTATCCTTTTTACGTACCAGGGGCAAACTAAACTAATACATACAACAAGTATGTGTAACTGGACACAAAACAAACTGGAGAAATGCTAAAACTAGAGCCATATAAAATGAATTTGATTGAAAGCATTTTCTTTTAGATTGTTTGTGTTTGTGTTATAATCCTTTAACCAGCCAGCAATCTATCTATACAAATGTCAATCCTTGTATAAATCTTATGTCTTATGATCAAGACACTATATTCACGAAAGCTTTTATCTTTTTACTTATGGTCAACAGCACTGTCTGAACACCTTGATGATAAAAAGTTATACACATCTTTCATTACATTGAACACCCGTGCCGGTGTGTGCAGGCTATCTTGATACATTTACCATGAAACAGGAAGTTGGTGTAACTCCAATATACAGTGGGGCAAACAAAATGTAGTCAGCCACCAATTGTGCAAGTTCTTCCACTTAAAAAGATGAGAGGCCTGTAATTTTCATCCTAGGTATACCTCAACTATGAGAGACAAAATGAGAACAATAAAATCCAGAAAATCACATTGTCTGAAAGAATGTATTTGCAAATGATGGTGGAAAAAAAGTATTTGGTCAATAACAAAAGTTAATCTCAATACTTTGTTATATACCCTTTGTTGGCAATGACAGAGGTCAAACGTTTTATGTAAGTCTTCACAAGGTTTTCACACACTGTTGCTGGTATTTTGGCTCATTCCTCCATGCAGATCTCCTCTAGAGCAGTGATGTTTTGGGGCTGTCGCTGGGCAACACGGACTTTCAACTCCCTCCAAAGATTTTCTTTGGGGTTGAGATCTGGAGACTGGCTAGCCCACTCCAGGACCTTGAAATGCTTCTTACGAAGCCACTCCTTCATTTCCCGGGCGGTGTGTTTGGGATCATTGTCATGCTGAAAGACCCAGCCACGTTTCATCTTCAATGCCCTTGCTGATGGAAGGAGGTTGTCACTCAAAATATCACGATACATGGCCCCATTCATTCTTTCCTTTACACAGATCAGTCGTCCTGGTCCCTTTGCAGAAAAACAGCCCCAAAGCATGATGTTTCCACCCCCATGTTTCACAGTAGGTATGGTGTTCTTTGGATGCAACTCAGCATTCTTTCTCCTCCAAACACGTCTAGTTGAGTTTTTACCAAAAAGTTCTATTTTGGTTTCATCTGACCATATGACATTCTCCCAATCCTCTTCTGGATCATCTAAATGCTCTCTAGCAAACTTCAGACGGGCCTGGACATGTACTGGCTTAAGCAGGGGGACACGTCTGGCACTGCAGGATTTGAGTCCCTGGTGGCGTAGTGTGTTACTGACGGTAGCCTTTGTTACTTTGGTCCCAGCTCTCTGCAGGTCATTGACTAGGTGCCCCCGTGTGGTTCTGGGATTTTTGCTCACCGTTCTAGTGATCATTTTGACCCCACGGGGTGAGATCTTGCGTGGAGCCCCAGATCGAGGGAGATTATCAGTGGTCTTGTATGTCTTCCATTTTCTAATAATTGCTCCCACAGTTGATTTCTTCACACCAAGCTGCTTACCAATTGCAGATTAAGTCTTCCCAGCCTGGTGCAGGTCTTCAATTTTGTTTCTGGTGTCCTTTGACAGCTCTTTGGTCTTGGCCATAGTGGAGTTTGTAGGTTACCACATACTGAGGAATTTACGAATTAATTTATTAAAAATCCTACAATGTGATTTCCTGGATTCTTTCCCCCCATTCTGTCTCTCATAGTTGAAGTGTACCTAGGATGAAAATTACAGGTCTCTCATCTTTTTAACTGGGAGAACTTGCACAATTGGTGGCTGACTAAATACCTTTTTCACTGTACATTAGAGGTTTCTCAATACTCTAATTTCCCCTCCTCGACTCCTTTCCTCGACTCCTATCCTCGATACTTAGTCCCGCCCACAGGAGATGCGAGCGGAGGACTGAGGAGGGGAACCGAGGAGAGAGGAGGGGAAGCAGCAGGCGGTTAGAGAAATGAGAACTCCTCTCCTCTGAGCGGTCATTTTAAAGAGACGTCCATTAATGATGACAGGAGGCACAGCAGCCCTCTGTCTGATGGACAGATGTGTTCATGACGACTTATATATTTACTTTGATTCATTCACAGTGCGGTATAATGAGACAATAACAGGCTACAGATGCGGTCATATACACGCACGCATATATATATATATATATAAATATATACAATTTCAGAATCAAATAAGTATGAGAGCACTCTCATAATAACGTAACGCAATCAGAGACTGGATATATCCCCCCCCCCCCCTCTCTCTCTGGTCACTGAAATGGGGAATTGAAATTTACGGGCCAAAAGTTGTATTTACAAGTATTAAAAGTAAGCAGAGGACACCAAACCAACTGAGACCCGGGCCAAAAGATACCGCCGCATCTACGCACTGTACAACACACACACACCTACAGCTCCTAAAGCATAATCAGGCTACAGCCGTTGTGTATTTTATTATGTGAAGCACTAAATGGTCTTAGAAAAATATCGACTCTTTGTTTGTAGATATCTACTAAACTACAGCGTACAAATACAGAGAGTAATGTAGGTAATATATATATAATATATATATATATATAATAATATATATAATATGTAATATATATTTTACACACTGCTCTGCTTTCTGCACGGACCTCACAGCTGTTCTCACTGTAAACATCGCGTTGCGATGAAAGCAGTTTCTAAAATAATATCCAGGGGATGCATGCAGAGCAGTCATTGGCTGAGATAAGTCCGGCCGTGTGTAACGCCTCCACCATTCCCGGAAATGCGTCCACGGAGGAGCCGTGGAGGACCTATCAGTGTCTGCTCGGTTAGAGCTCCTCCAGAGAGCCTCCTCGATGCTCGATGCTCGGTGCTCGATGTGCATTTAGGGAAATTAGATGTCCTTCAACATGGCGCGCTGAAATCCATTTCCAGGTCACTACCGGAGGACCGAGGAGTCAAGGAGGGTAAATTAGAGTATTGAGAAACCTCTATTGTCCAATCTAGCCCCAAATCTCACACGCATAATATGGGTTTTAAGTTGAAGACTTTTGCAGGTCAACATTGAGTCTTAGTGACCCCTACTGGCAAACGGAAGTCAGCCTGATGTGACAAACATCATCAGATTCAAAGGCAATTTACGATGGGTGGTCTACACATGATATAGCGAAACATACTGTATGTTAGGCGTGTGTTCTCCAGCATAGTGGACAAAGGAACTTGTGCCAGATTTGCAATATGTCAATTTCACCGCATCACGTTTCCTCGGTTGACAACGGTCACAGAAATGCACCTCAGTGTCAACCAGTGTTAAAAACAATGCCGTTCCACCAATACTATTCAATGCCCCCTCTCCCTATTTAAAGCTGCCAATACTGCAAGTGCAGAATTGTGACGAAGCCTTTGAACACAACTCATTTGCCTTTTGAGATCTTCAGAGTGTTTCTTTACCATTACTTACTGTAGTAACAGTTTGGGAAATCTGGCAAATAAAGTGGATGGACATGTGAAAAATGTAGGAAGGACGCGTTACTGTTGTCTCTGATAACTGCAGAGATCCAGGTGCTCCTCTGAGACTACAACCATGAACACAAAATGACTGGATACATTAAGGTCCACATGGGGCTGCTTTGACATAAGTTGTTGAAATTACTTTCCCAAATTCCATTGAAGCACATTAATGGTCTCCATGGGAGTGGAAAACTATTTTAAATTCATAATCTATGAATAAGATGGTGAGCCGAGCCCGCTGCTGGTATTGATCAACGGAACTTTAAATTAGTTTTGCAAAAACTTAAATCGAACGCGGCTATGAATTCTGTATGTGTTGCAACAATTTATGCGGTCATAGCAAGCAACCGTAATGGCTTCTGCAAACATCTAAAACGATGTTAGAATCTCTGTGGGAAAACAACAACTGAAATTGTTTAGAAGATGTGAACCGGCTAATGCCATTATCCAGTGAATGCTTCAGATTATCATCATATTTTTGAATTATACTTCTTGATAGCTTGTGCAGTGCAACGTCCAATTTTCCCCACAAACAACCTCACTCCAAAAAGAAATCCCAAAAGCTTAATCTTTCCATCTTAATGTAGATCCTTTAAGTCAAGGACATGCTCTTTTGTGTGCCTGTGTTCCCATCTGCTACTGCCTTCCTCTAAAAAGCGTTGCCAGGAAGAACGACGGTCTCTTCCTCGTCCCAAAAGGTCAAACTTGTCATTAGCTGTGAAGTTCTTCTCATATTTCATTTCACATAATTCGGAAGCCCTCTGCATAGTCATTTCTGCAGGACTTCCCCCCAGTCTCAGAAAGCTTTGTATTATCTTCATTTTGTATTTTAAAATAAGTAAAATAATAATATTTTATTAAAAGCTCCCTCTAAACAGCACCATATTTCATCAAATTGTTACTTCTCAATGCAATAATATAGCTATTAAGAATGTATTGCTCATCAAGTTTAAATTTGTGTTTTTCTTCTACGCATTCTAGATTTTTTAATTGTAAAACAAGTGTTTGAAATGGTGTTGGACATTATTGGAGTCAGTAATATTGTTGTTTATTTTTTGTGTGGTTTAAGCACTGACATCACTTCTATCTGATCAGGGAGTGATGCCCACAAGGTGAACTCAAATAACTGCAATTAACTCTAATTAACACTAATTAACTGAATGGAAGGACAGAGCAACAGCGGTAATGACCGACAGTTTTGAAAGCTGCTGGTTTCTACTTTTATTTTTATTTCAGCATCACAGCAAATCCAAACAGAAACATTTTAGTGTTATCATATTTGTATGAATTTATTGGAAGCACATTTATCACAAACTATAACTTTTAAACCTCGACCCCACAAATCAATTTTCATCGGACTTCGTCATGCTCCCGTTTCAATCAGTAGACGTGTAGGAGGGAAGTGCAATTTCTCAATATTGATTCCCTCATAATTTACACATAATGAATACTAATAGTAATATAAGCCACACATTTCCATAATAGGAGCATCAGGGTAATAAAGCATCGGGCCTGCGGAGTAACTGATGAGCTCTACTCAATGTTGACTCATAAAGGGGTATAATTACCTTTAAAAAGTGCTTACATTGTGAATAGTAGCCTACCACAAACTCTACAGGTGTTTAAAGCACCTATTTTTATAATTGAAAGCCCAAAATATGTAATCAATAGCATTTAAATGGTGCTTATTTATACGTTGACGAATGAAAAAAACTATATTGTTTTTTTGTGATTTTTAAGTCTTTGATAGAGCATTATCAGTTGACATATGACTGTAAACAGGGAATAGAGACATAACATGCAACAAGTTCTCTGCCTTGTTCATGGTGTGCTTTCCATTCTGCTGATGATATTGTTATTTTCTTTATTCAGGAAATAAATGATGATGTGAAAAGACTCAAAGTGTCTGCAATGTATTCATCACGCATTTATTTTTATTTTCCTCCTTTCTGTTCCAAGTTAATCTTGGCTCATTCAAGACACATTTACAGCTACAGTTCTCACACAGTTACGGTTGTCATTATTCATCCTAAAATATCAGCCTAAACCGGCAAGGAAAGTCTGGTTTACTGTTGCCTATTTGTGTTTGTTTACAAAACATGAGGCTATAGATTTTATTAGAGCATGTGTTGCTGTTTGTATCAATGAACAAACATGAGGGAGGGAATCGAGGAACCAATTCAGCCAAATGGAAAGCATCCATGCTCTTGCAGCCTGTATGCCACAAGGGTACTCATACATGCCTTTCCTTTACTTGATGAAGCAGAGAATATAAAGTATACTTTATTAAAAATCACTCATCCAGGAATTCTTGCTGACGCACATTCATTTTCTAATAATCATACAATTTACAGAGATACTATCACAGCATTGATCAGTACAATGCTCTTATACTCCACATAGTATGTTATGCTTCTTTTCCATTCTTATAAGAACCAGATCAAAGCCAATACAATATAGCCCTGCACTTGTCTATATAAAAGCAGACCGAACTGTCAGTTGTTGGTGGTCAAAGGCAAATGGATGTTTACTTATGGTAGAGCGGAGAAGTGGAGGTAGTTTCAGTGTTTTCTTTTTATGTCCACTGATTTGCATTCCCCCTCTGAGGTCTGAAATTACACTGATTGTATCCAACTGGGAGTTTCATGAGCCAAACACATCTCCAGCTGACACAGCTTGTGCCATTCTCATAAGACTGATGGACACTTGCCTCTGCAGGCAGACAGAGGTGAAATGATCCAACTGAGTCTTTATTCTGCAGAGTTACATCAGAACTCTGTGGATAATTAAAGAGTTCCCAGAAGGCTGAAGACAGAAGGTTATTTGAAGATAATGTTTGTCAAGTTTAGCATCCATTCCTCTGGTTATGTTTTTGGTCTTAAAGCAAAATCTTTTGGTATGTATACACTGTCAATAACATAAACACATAATTTGCCTCTTATAGCCTAAATATAATACGTAATGATATAACAGGAGTTTCAACTGTCAAAAATGGTTAGCCAAATTACTTCTCTCATACAAAAATACTATAGGCTCAGTTTCTTACATTTTAAAGAACATTTAAATCAACTGCAAAGAGATATCAAATCACTTAATTATTTAAGTAACAAGACAAAGCATCATCTACACAGCAATGTTAGTGTCTTTGTGAGGATTTAGGCCTACTTATGCAAAGCAGTGCTTTGACTGAAATCAACATGCTGTAATGCTAACTATGAAAATTGTATGAAACATAACATTTAACATAATGTTAACGTGTTCACCATGTAGGCTACAGTAACATAATGCGTCCATGACTTTGGTGTGGTTGCTGAAATGATGGAAGATAATAATAAAGCCTTAAGCCTAAGGTAAAAAATAAATAAAGTGACTACAGTTTTCAGAATCTGTAAACCAAATTGCATTATGTTCAAACTACTGTTTATTTATAATAAATTATCCATAAACAATAACCACGGACAAATATAACATTCACAAATTTAAGAGCAAGTTGTGATTAAAAGATCAGTCACAATTATCTCGTCAATCTACAATGACATGTTTAGTTTTACTAGCTGGACGCTAGTAATTCCCAGCGTTTAATGAACCCAAATGCACCATAAATCAAAACACACTGCGTCGTTTTTAACGGGGTCATATTTCAGAATATTACAGTATGTTCATTCATCTATGTTCTTGTCAAAATAAGGCATTTTCAAGTTTTTGCCAGAAACGGCATAATTGAGTAAGCTTACAGTTGTAGAGTTGTGGTTGGGCTGCCTGGAAGTTGCAGTGAGGAGAAAGAGGAAGCAGCCGCCATCTTGGTCATGTTTAAAGGGACTAAAAGGGAAGTTAAAGAAGTACACTGACAGTGGTTCATTGTCACGTCAGTTTAGCTGTTTTACATAGGACCAGCACCTACCAAACTAGTTTACTACTAAAATAAGACTTGTAACACATAACACGATAGCTTGATTGCGGTATTTTTGAGCTATTTGCATAAATAAATAAGAAAATACATACATTTATATAAAATGGCCTGCATAGGCTACATGCTATTTGCAAAACAACAATCGTATCTCTTGAAAAGAGACAAAAAGATAAAGTCATGACTTGACTTCAGTGAAGTGCGCTGCATGAGGTCATGTTAGGTATTCTATTGTTTTGTTTTCATGCAAACAAGATGAATTATCACTCAAAGTTTTTTTATTGACAATTGTTCTTTTCTTCTGGACAGCAGAACAAACCCAAATGTTGCACACAAACATAAACATTATAACAAGGCCTGCAAATTGTAATTCATTGACATTCAGTTGAACAGCAGAAACTAAAATATTTCTGGAAGGGTAGAAAACTTTTATAAACTTTACTGTACAAAT
Source organism: Pseudochaenichthys georgianus (assembly GCF_902827115.2). Taxonomy (NCBI): domain Eukaryota; kingdom Metazoa; phylum Chordata; class Actinopteri; order Perciformes; family Channichthyidae; genus Pseudochaenichthys; species Pseudochaenichthys georgianus. Next base: position 15,059,634 of record NC_047511.1, on the reverse strand, counting down.
TATACAAATGAAGACCCATTACAAGCTTGAATGAAAGATATGCTCTCTCGAGCAAGCACAGCATGTTGTTGCTGATGTTATCATGAGGGTGCTGATGCTCATGAAGAAGAGATTTTTGCTGATGATGGGGTTGAGGATTTGTCAAAAACGAATCAGGAACCTGGAGGGAGGAAAGCATTATGGTGTCATGGTGTTGCATTATGACTGTGTTGCAGGGAATAATTTTAGGAACAGACTGGCAACAGAAAAAAGGGAGGGAGGGGGACTGACATGTTTTACAGAGGGATGAGCCCTGGACAAAAATACTTCTATACAACACATAGTATGAAAGCAGATTCAGAGCACATTTGAATCAGCAATATGACTGTGTCATCAGAAAGAAGGATATATTTAGGCTAATCTGTTTGAATTGGATCAACTCTTCTCTTTTGGAAAAGCTGCATTTGTCATCATCCTCTACATTCTTACATTTTCATGACAGTGATTTGATGACAACATTAGTCATCTTTTAAATTTAAACCTTTCCAAACAAAACTCTGTAAAATAATAGAAGAAATTATTCTGACAAAACCTTTGTGGGAAGCCCTTTCAGTGCACTCCCTTGTATAACAGTCAAAACGATATATTGTGTTTCTTAGGGCCTAATAGCACAATCGACTTCCCTGTCCTAGATGAATATGTGGCTTTAAAGCAAGATGTTAGGGTATTTTTGGAAATACATGATTATTATCTTTCCTGCCAAGAGTAAGATGAGAAGACTGACACCAATCTCCCGTCTGTAGTGAGCTAACAGATATATAGAGTGTGTTAGCTCTAGGGAAACAACCAGCATCGTATAGCTCTGTCCCAAGGGAATGCAATCCACTTTCAAGCAAATTTGAACTTAGCTGATTCATAAATTGTATCTCAATTGTTTTATTCTTTCAACATTTACAATCAATGAGGTTTAGTATTTGTTTACGATTTAGGAAAAGGTTAGCTGTTTCCCCCCTTTGTCTCTCTGTTAGCTGATTTAAGCTAACAAGCTGCTGGCTCCAGCTAACATTAGCCAGAAGACTGTAATTTGTCTCCTCTGACTCTCAGAATTAAAGTGAATGTGTGTTTACACAAATGTCAAACTTCTTCATTAAAGCTAATACAAATTGAAACTTCATCTAACTCATTTTGATTGATTTATAATGTAACCTTTTTTTGGCGGGGGAAGTAAAGTTACAATAGACAACGTTGTACATGTTTCTGTAAAATCACAGGCTTTGGGAAAATTCAGCAAACTCATACGTATCAATGCAATTTCTGCAGCCTATCATGATTGTTGCTGTCATTTTCCAGTCACCAATGAACTGTGAATAAAACAAAGTAGGAAAGTAAAACATTTTGCAGCCAATCATCTGCATGGATTTATGTGCATTTGTCATAGAGAGCTGGTTTCCATATAACTGTGCAGCACGATACTTGTGTCACTTGAAGATACTTTGTTGAGCTAGAGGAAATTAGGCGAGCACTTCTTCTGTGAATTATGTTTTTTATGTTTTTTGCCTCTGTGTTTGATCTCAACAGGCCTTATTATCCAACTGCAGGTAGGAAGGTTAAGAGGAATAGCAGAAACATAAGTCTGACAGGGTTTGTCCTCTGCCCACACTGTGTACACTCATACAGGATGAATAGCTTTATTGTCTAAAAATACAGTTTGGAATTAACCGGAGATAGTAAGGAAAAGTCTTGCAAACTTTTAACTAGGGAGTGCAAGTTGAATTTACATTCGTCATGACCAAAATTATTGAGCCATATGGAAATGCGCTGGGTTTTCTTTCCTTTCCTTTCTACCACAAACATAGTCGAAACCACTTTTGGAAAGTCCATTGTTACCATACAATCTAAGATAGAAACATGAACACCATTATTGAATCTGTAATTATATCAAGTATTTTATATCACCGGCATTATTCTTAAAATGCCAACAACATGTGAAGCATAGTGGTTGCAGTTTCAAGCCACTACCCTATGTAACAGGAGTCTGTGAAGCTGCAGGAAAACATCTCCAATGTTTTAACTTGCTTAGGTTCTGTTTACTTTATTTGTACCTACAGTTAGATTGGGTATTCATATGGATTACTTTGTCAGGGGCATTTAAACATAGACCGAACAAAAAGAAAATGCTGTATACCTTTTATAGTAATTCTCCACTTTGAATAAGAAATTCTGTCTCATAATTGGATTACATTTGAAATATGGTGGGAAAATGGAAATATAAATTAAAGGGAGATGTAAGAAACTATTGAGACTTTTACCTTGCTCACATTATTAATTAAGCATTATTGTGTCCACCTAAAAGCAGCCGCTCGAACAAAGATCTCCAGGGCAACATACCACAGCTTTTCAAATTCCCTCTCTGGAAGCACTTGTCCATTTAAATTCATATTATTTACTTCACCAGATGTGGCCCTTGTGGCTCTCAGTTGAGGGCTACAGTCCAACCCTGAAGGGCCAGTGAGGAATTTCAGGTGGCCTCTGTAGACCGTTGCAATTTACATGAGCAAAGCTTTAAATGCTCTTGCCATAAACCTTGAATTTAATATCAGAATCAAACATTTTTGAAAGATGTGTTCCCTTTAAATGACAAGATGCTTTAAATGATTTAAAAGTTGCAAGTATACTAAAAAACAAAAAAATGAAATGGATTTGCTTTTGATTGCCACTAGAAAAGCATCAAATGCATACTAAAAACTGTAAAGAATGAGTTGTTAAGTATTTTTAATTGGCACTTGCACTAGCAAAATATTTATCTTTTGAAAATATAATATGGTTTCTTTATCTTGATTGCATAGCCTTGTTGTCATTTAACACTTGTTCAGGGGAAGCGTTGGAATAGACACTAGCTCACTGTCTCTCACAGGCACACATACAAATATGTCAATTTACTGTATTTTAGTTCCTGTGTTATTTGCTCAAACAGCCTGCACACTGATTCACAAAGACATCTCTCGTTACTTGGAGCTTTAGTGCTTTTAGTATTTAGAGAATAAGAAAAGACAAATTGTCAGACAAATGGGTGTAACCATTTCTAGGTTATCAGAACATGTAAAAGAATCACGTTAACTGAGATATTGGAATGGGGAGGTTTGGTTCCTTAGAGACCACCCCATCTTCTTTCACAAGTAACCATTTCCTCAAGCTTGTCCAGTGGAGACGCTTGTTTTATAGTAGATGTAAGATAAAAAGCTTGGTGTTTATTAAGAAAAACAAAACAGTGAATGACTTTGGGAGTGCACAGACAATAAAGATAATTGTTGGCTTTTCTCATATTAATTTCGACCAATGTGGAAGCAGGGAATCTGTGGGTCTTTGAAAAAAAAACATGGTTTTACCTGGGAAATCTTGGTAACAAATAAGGATCACTTTATCCTTAACAATGCTGCTGCTAGGGTTCCCTCAAACAAGGCACTTAACCTCCGAACTGCACACACACAGCTGCTTAGTGGTCACCAGTATTCATAAAACCGCACAATGTAGTGTAAAACCAACTCTGTCCTCTATGAATTACATTTATATAGTCCTATTTATAACTTTTGGCATACAGAGCGCACAACTGTAATGCCAGACCGGGGTTTGCGTCACTCAGGGCCGTCCCTCCCTACAGGAAGATCATGCAGACTGCGTGGGGCCTCACCTCGCGGAGGGGGCCTCATCTGAGCCGCAAATGCGGCGCACCTATGCGTTTATGCGGCACAATTAGTGTGGCGCGGCACGGTGCTCCACTAGCAGCACCGCCCCCGTCCCCCCACGTCCCCCCGTCGACGCTCGCAAAACAGAGGGCCTCATCATCTAACTTTGCGTGGGGCCTCAAGTTGGCCAGGGACGGCCCTGTCGTCACTAATACTGCTTGAAGAATATTTAGACAACAACAGCACTTAGCTTGAGGTTCCATGCATGATAATGTTCTGCTCGACTCAACTCACTTTTAGTCTCTGTTTAATTTTCCACTACGTATATTAGTTTTGAGGGCTGACAATTTCTTCCTTTTCTTTTTAAATCTAGTGAATTAAAAAAAATGTGGTAACACTTTATATTAAGGTACACACATTAACCATCAAGTAGTTGTTAATTAACATGCATATTAGCAGTATATTGGCTCTTTATTAGTCATTATAAAACACTTATTAATGCCTTATTCTACATGACCATATTCTACAAGTAATAGGCCATTAGTTGAGAGTTTTTCCTCAATAACCCTCTAATAATTTCTTATGTATTGCGAGTAAGGAAGTTGTTGTACATGAGTTTTGCTCTGCTCAATATGGGCCTAATAAGGCAGCAGTACCACAAGAACAGTAATTCTCCCATAATAACACTTAACAAATATGATCTATTCTCATGTAACAAGACATGGAAAAGTGTTAATTAGGTATTTCTATCCAATAATATGTTTTGGGGTATTGACAGTTCAGTGACCAATAGCAACGTAATATTAACCTGTATGTTTCATATTTGCACATTTATATTTTAGTACAATTTGTACTGAGGTTTAGACCGAGTACAGGAAGCAGGGGAAAGTGAACTGAATATGGCAGTAGACTACTACAAATTGTCCCTATGCAACCTGAATAGTCAACCCAGTCTCACGGCATTTCGTGTTATAGTCACAACATTTATTTAATCAATTGATTCGTGTTCACCAACATGATTTTTGCATTTTTTTCATGTCACACAGAACGATTTTAAAAGCAATGTATTTGTATTGGTAGTATGTTACGTGCCTGCACCAAGTCTTTTTGTCCGGTCGGGTCTTGGAACGCCAGAAGCTGTGTGGTTCATAAAAACATTTTCTTACTGAATATCTTACCCTAAGCCTAACCCTATCCCTTTTATTTTAAATTGTATAATGTCAGAGTTTTTTTGCAGTCCGCGAGGAAAAGAAATGGGGGTCAGAGCCTCAGAATACTGATATCTGTATTTTTTATCATCTTTTTTTCCTTCTAATTTGTTATTATTTGGTGCAGGTACTAAACATACTACCAATATACATACATTGCTTCTAAGATCGTTCTGTGTCAGAATACTGAAATCTGTATTTCTAAATCTGTTTTTCCTTCTAATTTGTTATTATTTACATTGCTTTTAAAATCGTTCTGTGTGACACGAAGAAAATGGGGGAAATCGTGTTGGTGAACACGAATCAATAGATTAATTTCGCAGCTATAACACGAAATGCCGTGAGACTGTGTTGGAATAGTAAAAGGGTCAAGTCCGTCCAGTGGTGGGGGCACAAACAACTTAGATGTCTATATATAAGCTTCTGCAGTGAGGTTCATGGCTGCTGAAGCACTGGCACTGACTCTTCAGGTTTACAAATATTATATTTTGACCTAAATCAAAATATAATATTATTTTCAAAAGCTTTTTTTGTCTGATGCTTCAATTCATTTTAAACAGACAGTTCAACAAAAGGATACCCAAAAAATGTAATTTTATCATTTAAATATTGAATTGTTCTCTCTTAGTAAGATCCCATTTTCAATAAAATTGCAGTCTTACAACTGACTTGAAGATTAAGTCCATTTGCCTATCCTTCTGGACAAAAATCTCTATTACTTTTTTGTAAAAGTCCTGCTTATGTTCTTGTAGTTTCAAAAGTATATCATAAATCTAATCTAATCAATAGATTTATGATTAGAAAATTATAAAAGTAGGGTAGACATGTGGATATTATCCGGCTGAACAAAACATGCATTTATCTAACAGCTACGTTTCCCACAGACCTTATTTGGAGCTATTTTCTAAAATCCTATGGAGAAATCTCATTGCTTTTTTGTCGAGGGAAGCCATGCACAGCTTACTTCCGGGTTTTAGGACTGCAGCTCTCTCGTCTCCTCTTCACACACCACACTTTTCGCGGCACACGTACTCAGCTCTGAATTATGTGAGATGACGTATGGTGGGGATGGCAGCACTATGCCCCTATGGTCATTATTTTTTTGCCACACACATTAAATAGGAAAATATTCTGAGCATGCGCAGTGTAGTTTTTACAGTCACCGTTCACTTAGACAGTGAGAGGGAGGGGCATGATCGGGTTTTGTCCCACATGGCTCGAACAAACAGCTCAATAGGCACACACTGTAGACACTAATTAGAAGAACACAGACTAAAACAGCAACGTACAGACGAATCAGATGAGAGAACACATAGAGAGAACAGTAGGCTACACTAGTAGGCCACACTAGTGTGTAAGTAGGCTATACAAGCAGGTCACACAGTATGATCACAAATACATGAACTCTGTTAAAAATCAGTTTTTATTAAAAAGTACAGGCTGCTTATGTGTTCTCAGCCTTCGAGAAACTTGACATGTGTTGGTACATGTGTCTGAACCTCTCTATAGTGGTTCATTAATAAAACATATAGTTCAACATGTGCCTACTTTGTTCATGTACTGTTGAGGTTAATTTCAGTAGTTGTGTGCTATAATGTATTTACGAAGTGTGAAGAGGAGGCAACTTTAGAATAGGGAACATGTTCAGGTCAATTAGAGTCAAACTACTAGTGTATTGGTTATGAACAAGACTTCCCTTTAAAATAGGGAACATGTTCTTTGATAGAAATACCTAATTTTGAGTTATTTAGACACAATTAACACTTATAGTTTCATGTATTGTTACATAAGAATAGATCATATTTGTTAAGTGTTATTATGGGAGAATTACTATTCTTGTGGTACTGCTGCCTTATTAGGCCCATATTGAGCAGCGCATATTAAGACCAAACATCATGTACAACAACTTCCTTACTTGCAATAAATAAGCACTAACGGCCCGTCCACACAGCGGCGTGCGTTGACGCTTGGAGGTGGGCGTATCTGAAGCTTGGGGATTTTTTGCGAGCAACGCGACCAACAACCAATCACATGAATCTCCCGCCCCCGACATATAAAGCAATAGCAATGTTAAAACGAAGTAAACTGGATATAAAATCCCCAAACAGGCGAAAACCTACCAGTTTCACCCACTGTCTCTGCCACCTCCCTCCATGCCTCGCTCCTCCGGTTTGTATCCCGGAAGATGAACAGAGACTGATCATACAGCACCGGGAGATTCACTACCGCTATAATGAATTTTCCCTCTATTTTTTGGAATATGAGGAAAAGACCTGTGTAGTCTCTCCCAGCATACACGCGGTTTGATTGGCAAGAGCTTGTACTGGCAGATTTGCATAAACAGGATTTCATTGGCTGACGCTTCTGCCGAGGCGCCAAAAGTTGAACATTGTTCAACTTTTGAAGCCAGCAATGCCAGCAACGCCAGCAACGCTCCACGTCGCTTCCCAAAATGCAGTTCGGCTAAAAGTGACGTCACCCCATTCAAAGTGAATGGGCAGAAGCGTTGGAAGCTTCAACGCACGCCGCTGTGTGGACGGGCCGTTAGAGGGTTATTGAGGAAAAACTCTCAACGAATGGCCTATTACTTGTAGAATATGGTCATGTAGAATAGGGCATTAATAAGTGTTTTATAATGACTAATAAAGAGCCAATATACTGATAATATGCATGTTAATTAACACCTAGTTGATGGTGAATTTGTGTACCTTAATATAAAGTGTTGCCAAAAATGTATTTCAAAAGAATTCAAGAATTGTCTCTTCGTGTAGGATATCCAACGTCGACCTAACGTAGATTCTCTCTGGCCAATCAGTGATCTGCAGTGTTTTAATTCCACCATTAGGTATATGCCCAGCTTGGCACCTCAAACATGGCAGTTCCACAATATAACCAGATATAATCCACTAAGTTTATTATGCAATACCATTAATGCCAGTATAAGTAGATAGTGAATTGCCAGAGGAGCAGATATGCTCACCCAAAGATAGAATGTTTACTTTCAGGGTTGAAAGAAAGTTTCATATATTTTGGGCCAATAACACCCAGAAAAATATTGGACTATCATATCAATTTTCTAAATGCAGTGTGGAAGAACCCAAGACATTAGTTTAAATAATCAATAAATAAGGTCTTAAAAAGATAGTAACCAAAATAACTGACTCCGAAAATTGACACTGTTGCATAATTTGCATACTCCAGATGTTGTTCTTAACAGTATTGTAGCTGTTGTGAAAATGTCTCTCGGGGGCTCCCTAAAAAAGCGGAGAATGATATGTTACACAGTTATGGTATTAAAAAACACATTGCAGCTTAAGATGACTTGCAGCATGGCATGAATGGTATGGTTGTTGAAATTCCTCAACAGAAAGACAAGGGTGTCGTTTTGGGGAAGGGCTTCAGGCATAGAGCGGAGAAAGGCCTCTCTGTTTGAAAGTCTGCGGCGCGTTTGTCACCCACTCTGGCAAAGTGGGCCAATACTGACCGCTAAAGGGTCCAATCAGGCATTAGATGTACATGTATGTGTAAGAGCTGGAGCAAAAAGGAAGAGCAGGAAAGGTGGGGGTTGTGGAAGCAAGGTGGGGCAAGAGAGGGTGGGTGGTTGGGCAGGCGGGCGGTGGAGCAGATGTGAGCAGAGCTGAGGACGAGCTTCACGCAAAGACACAGTCCCATCGATGCCTCCGTTACAGCCTGGAGCAGGAAGGGGGAGGGAAGGAAAACAGAAACAACATTAAATTGGAAGCCATCGTTAGCACACAGCCCTGCAGGAAACCACACGATTAACAGGCTATGTTCAGACAGACAGTGACAATGCAGAGCACAGGAAAGGAAACTTCAAATCCCCAAATTCTAGTTTAGGTGTTCTTTTCATTTTGCCAATCCAAGAAAGAGAGAAGAGCATTGAAGAGAAAAACTATAGTCTAGAAAGGAATGCATACATATTTATTGCACTGTAAGTGAAAAATGTTCTGAAGCTTAATGATGAATTCCAAAAATCATGTTGCAAACCACATGGAAGTCTTTAAAGGTGCTGAAATCAATATCTAAATACAAAATGCAAATCTTCAAAATGTTATCTTCATAAAACGATACACATGATATTTCTTTACTATTTCTTACTGGTATAAGAGGATAGAACACTACGGTGGCCGACAGGTGCAAACGCACTACAACGGCCCAAAACACTTCCAATAGGCAAAACACGCATGCCGCTTTAGAGATGATGCAAATATAAAAACATAAATGGGCCAAAACACATGCAAATGAAGAAACATCATCACTAACTTGACAACACAACTGCGATATTTCGAAAACATTCCCCAACTTAAACAAAACGCTGAGAATAAAAAATGCAACACAACAGAAACAGAGACACTGAAAATCGATGCAAACAGCTTGGAACGCAACGCTTGTCAACGTTTTGGGTTTATATAGCCGAGTAATTGAAAGTGTTCTGTCAGTATATTTGAAATGACAAGGTTGACAGGTAGTTAACAGCGGATGTGCAATAACATCGGAAAATAATCACGTGTTCACATTGTCAAAATGAACCAATGCAAATGTTTAGGTACATTTCTAGTGACAGTTCGTGAAGACGTTTCTTTATTTGCATTGTTTCTGAAGCTGCAGCGCGTTTGCCCTAATGGAAGTGTCCACAATTTTGCAACATTGCAAAAATAATCTGATAACATCTGATGGCGTCCCTAACAAATCTAAATAAATTAAAACCAATAAAGTTGTTTCGTAATTAAAAAATGTAATATATATGCCTTTTGTCGGAATAAAGCCTTATCCAAACATTGAGCCCTGCAGCACTTACTCACTTGTGATATTTACCCATCACCACAGAACTCAATGAAAAAGAAGAAAAATGACCTTCATTTCTTGCATTAACTAAAAATAATCATGATCTGGACTCGCTTTAAAATGTCCACAGAGTCTGTGGTCACATACTGTGCAGACCTTATTCTCTGCATCCAGGGAAACCACAATGGGCCTCCAGCTCAGAGTCTGAGTGGTACTGTTGCTGCGCATTATCTGCCAGATGGGCCAGCATAGGGCCTGCTGGAGGGGGAGACAGGGTCACATCCTCCATCCTCTTGCATTATGTAAGATTTATTTTTGGGATGTACAGTTCAAACCAGTGTGGGTTTGCCAAGTGGTTGTCAGACAGTCAACCACTCTCAGACTCTTGAGCATGATGTGAAAATCGCCAGTTTGACCACCAGAACTTATTTCCTCTTATATGTCAGACGGGCTGCCTCACTAGTTGCAATTATCAGTCAGTATAAAATGTGCACCTAATCATAGAGTAAGAATATCTCTGACATTAGTGTCACATTTATTTGCTCACTGAATCAGGCCAACAGCTGCGTGGGATTCACTGCGATGTATATACAGGTGTTGCCAGTTCCTTAGCTTCAAGGATTACCAGGCGTTTCCTTAGTGGCACGGCTTTGGGCTCAGTAAAGCTGAACCTTTAGGACATGGCACACTTTGTAGGGCTTATGGTATGCCTCTATCTTATCACTTGTTCTCTCTTTCGCTGTCTGACTTCCAAACCCCTGGTCTAATGAAACACATCTCCAGCATTACAAGCCATGTGGGTGTCTTCAAATGAATAAAGAGAACCCCACAGTCCTTAGAAGCTACGTGGCATAGCTAATCTGCCACTCTAAATTGTCTATTTTCAAAGACATATGCAGCATGTGTTCATCATGTTTGTGAAGGTAACCCTGATCTAATTAGCCTTATTAATCTATTCAAAGTCCTAGAGGAAGGAGGAACTCCCCAGAGATTGTTATGTCTTCAATGTGTGATGCAAACTACAAGTTATTTCCTGATATAGTGCTATGATTAGATTGTTTTGGTGTCTGGTTTTGCCTACCTCTATATTACGAGGTTTCCAGCAATACTGGAGCACATTTGTGATTTGTTTAAACACAGAAGCGTACTGCAACAACATTCCTGCAGCAACATCACCACTCATATCTAGTATGCTTATAGAGTGGTGCACTCCCTCGACATAAAGCTCTGTGGCAAACACACATTCAGATGCTTGTGTTTCTTAGAGATGCTAGATTTTCAGACATGGCACAACCACGTGCAAAGTCAATGCAAAAACATGAAGGGTCAAAAAGAAATGCAAACTTCCCCCAAAAACATATAAGGCAAAACGTGAATAGACAAATCATAAATACCACATACAGAGACAGGGGAGAGACCGACTTGCTTTCTAGTGAACTTCAGTTTTAGAGCCACTAAATCCTTTGAAAGCTTGGCATATATCAGGGAGCTACTCTCATTTTGAATTGATTATTATTTCATGACTCAAATAATTACATTACTAAATGTAAGTTAAGCCTGTTTTTATTTTTTGTTCCGGAGCCAATATGTACCGTAACAAGAAATGCACTGAACCCTATCAGGTTTAACACTTGACAGAAACCAAACATTCATGCTCTAATAAGCTTCAGCCTCCCTGAGATTGGGTGATGTGGGTTTTTTACACTTCAGTGGGCGAGTCTGGATTTCAGAGGTGGAGTAAAGGTAGAGAAGAAAAAGAAGTTGGAGGACTGGCTGTGCAGACAGGTAAAGCTCTCATCTGTCCATCTATTTACTTATCCTTCCATTTCCCCGCTCCATGCCCCCACTTTCTACCTCCTACCAGTGACTCACAGGTCTCACACTTTGGACCATAGTAACACACACACACACACACACACACACACACACACACACACACACACACACACACACACACACACACACACACACACACACACACACACACACACACACACACACACACACACACACACACACACACACACACACACACACACAGACTGGATCAATCTATTAAGGGAGAAGAGCAAAGGCGAAAAGTAGCAGTAGCTATCAGATCTTTCCTTGCAAAAAGCTAATTAATAATGTCCATGGCATTTCTTCCCTTTATATGGGAGGTCTGCAAACTCACAGACTAACTTATATTGTGCTACAGCTACTAGCACAACATCTCTTATTGCTAAGTAAGACTCGCTTGATGCTTACTGCAGCTCAAGCTACCTGAAACAGCGCCGAATCAAGTTATTTTCATTCCTCTGAAAAGCAAAACTAGCCGGACACTCAGCGGCTGGGAGAGGGGTTTAAGGAAATTCTATTGTGCTTACTCTTAATTTGTATACATACTGTAGAAGACAAACTTTTTTTGAAGGATTAACAGGGCACCTAGCTGATATCGTAATATGTTATTGCTAAACCGATGCCATTCTTATTGCTATGAATACCGCACACATTTTCAATTTGCATAAAGATACCATTTATTCATCCAAATAACATCTCCGGATACAGTTCCTATGTAAATGCCTGCTGTAAATGGGGTCTCAGAGTTAACTTTGAATAGCTCCACTTTGATTTGAATTCATCAATACTCTCTCACGTACTGCAGCTCCAAAGTCCAAAAAGCTTCCCTCTTTACCAAATAATCCAATGAAAAAAATTACATTATTACAAAATGTTGTTGGTTTGGTCCTGATGAATACATTATTTCCCTTTATTGCCCTATAATTGCATTCTATATTATTTATTTTCTAAAAGAAAAGGAACAATTAGCGAGCCCTTGAAGAAGCCACAGTGGAAAGGATTGTGTTTGAGGCATGAGTTTCTTCGGTGCAGACAGTCCCAGCAGAGGTAAATACATTTATGCTGTGCATTAATTAAAGGGATAATATAGTTTTAGACTAATTGTATTTGCTCTTTACTCCAGCTTTCATAGGATTTGAATGCCAAATGCCTGCAGGTTGAAGCTCTTCTAAATGAATCCAGCTAAACTCAGTTCATGGATGTCATGGAAACAGAAACTCTCAAAGGATGAGTCGAGATAAATACACCAGTTAACTTCCAATATAGGCAACTCTAACCTCGACAGTAACATAACAGTTTGATCACCCAGAACTCATTGAGGAGTGGTTAATGTCATCCCAAGGTTTTAGTGGAAAGAAAACAGTTTGAACTATTTCACCACAGCGCATGCTGGGTTTTCACCTTGTGCAGACAGCTCTAGATATTTCTTGGCTTAGAAAAGGTAAATCTGTCTTTTCTAGCATCAAAGAGAACTGCAGAGTGGATGTCGCTGTGGCATATGTTTACTGCAGAAGTGGAGGCAGCATTTCTATAAGAGTGATCAGAAACAAGAGGAGTGGAGTTTGCTGCGAGAAGGATTTAACATTTCAGGATATTTAGTTTCATTGGAATATTGATTTCACTCTTATTTCTATTTTGAAACTATAAGGTTGTAGTTGCTAGTTAGCTTAGCTTAGCATAGGGGAAACAAAATGTCTGCCTAAACACAATCTGTCTCCCCAGCACCTCAGGAGTTCAGTAAATACCACACAATTTCATTTTCTATTCAATGCCCATTTCCCCAAGTCAATTACAAGAGACCTTTTCATCCGCCTGATTCCAACAGCATGTCATTTTGACACTGATTTTGGGTTTTAATGGCGTCACAGCTTGACAATGTTATTAGTCCAGGCGTGAGGCACCGATGTTTGTCGTCCTGTGGTGCTTATTGGCTCAATTGCTTTTTAATGTCTGACTACATGGTTCTGTAGCCTTTAACAGCCATTTTTCAGGCCTTCCAGTTGAGGGGGTGTTTTATAGTAAAACAGATTATGTATGGTGGGTCACTCTAAATATTTATAACTGGAGGAAAACAACATCATAAGTTGCACTTTTTAGGATGAGATCGAGATCGCCTCATGCGTCAAACATTAATTAGGTGGTAAACACTGACTCAACATTACGTTTGCCTTTTAAAGATGTGGTAAAAATGTCAACCAAAGTCAAATATGGATAAGGGTTGACTAAGATAAAACATGACATAAAAGAAACAGAAAACATTCAAAATGAAAACATATTTTTATTGTCATACACTTTGTAAAGGATGAGTGCAAATAAAAGAGCTTGTGGTCAAAATCTAACCATCACTAAGCCATGGACCATAAGGCATCATTAAATACAAGCTGTTTGGAGCTATCATCTACAATACAAGGACGGAATCAAGGAAAAGAAACAACACAGCATCAATGCTTATGCAAGTAGAAGGAAAATGATGGAAAATAAGTTTAAATGAACTGATAACAGAAACAACAAAAAAACACAACACAATTCGTACATTCAAAAGAAAGAAGTCAAAACAATTCACAAGGATATTGATATTACTGCAAGTGACGATAAAACATAGTCTACAATCGGTTATGTACACTTGGCACTAATGTTAGATCTTTGATTGTTGTCCAGTCAGGTTGTTTTCAACTCTAGCATGTGCACAGGCCGCAACTCCTTTTATCTTATTTAAATGCTAGTCTAATCAATTATATAATCTATAAATATTCTGAAACAACCATTCTGTCAAACAAAGCTGTTGAAAAGTTTGTTAAAGCCTGACGTAAAACTTCATTAGGTATTGAGATCCAACTACTCAATGGACAACAGTTCATCAGAAAAATGCTCACATAACTTTTATATATATATAGTGTAGAAGGATTTTTTTTTCATAACAATAATCAATCTTTGATAGTCCAACTCATGCACTTGAAAGTTGTAAACAGTACAAATATAAATGATCCACTTACAATATTTGAATCCCAGCAATTCCAAAATAGACAGACTCCAAAAACAGCAGCAGATTGTTTGTATGCATTTTCCAACACTGGCAGATGTGTATATAATGAATTGAAAATGGCTATTAAACATGATTGGATTGTCTCTATCTATTCCACGGGGCTAGAGAGAATCAAAAGCAGTATACAGCTCAAATGACGCCAAAGCTTCCAATTCATGATGATATGACTCAGACTTGTTATATCTTTATAACACACATTTAAAATATATAATGATATATAGTAGAAAGTAGAAAAATGGCCTGGGGTGGTCTTCAGCATTGTGATATGTCTTTTGTGATACAGTATGTTGTAGGGAAAGTTCAGCCAGATTGAAGTTACTTTGTTTTTACTGTAACTTTATAATCCAATAACTCAATAATTTGCTTTGTTTAAATGAAACAAATTAAGATTTAAAAAAACAAAAAGGCAAGTTTGTGATTAATTTGTCCTCCAGAGTCACTTTTCTCGGCAGTGTTGTAGTCAAGACGAAGCATTAATAAAAACGATTTTGTTTGCTAAAAGATTACTGATACCTGTAAGTTAAAAATAACTTATGATATACGTATTAATATATAGAGTAAAGACTTGCAAGTCGTTTTCAAGGTGTGTTCCAACTAAAAATCATATTTGTCTTTACTTTCTTTATTTGTATATTTGTGTGTGTGTGTTTGTTCTTGCTACAAAGAGAGGACCGTTTGAAAAGTGAGGAATTTTTTTTCCGGTCCTCACTTCTTCTAAAGACCTGTTTGAGGGTTAAGACTTTGGTCGGACTGAGGCTTAGGTTAAGGTAAGATTAGGGTAAGGGCTGTGGTAGGCATTTAGTTGTGATGGCTAAGGTAAGTGTAGGGTTAGGGTTAGGCATTATGTCAATGACGGTCCTCATGATAGAAGAACATGTAAGAGTGTGTGTAAATGTGTGTGTGTGTTTGTTCAAGAGTACCTTTACACTATATGCATGTACTAGACCTTTGTTTTATTAAATAAACTGAACATGAATTGATTTCAGTGGACATGTCTTTCACTTGAACTGAGTAACTTAGTATGAAAATTCCTGATTTATTAATAACTAACTTCTAGCGTACTATATAAAATAAACATTAACTTTTACCTTCAATGTGTGCCTTATAGGTATTTGAAGAAATGCGTCAAAGCAAAGTTAAAGGAATATAAGTTTAATAATCTTTGGAAAAATAATTCTAGTTGAGGCTGAATGAATGTAAATTCAACCTGACTACAACACTGCTTTTGAGCAGCTCCAAACTAATTTGACCATGTGCCAAACAAAGGAGGACTTCTTCTCTGAGTTTTTGTGTTTCCTTTCAAAGGTTGTGTGCTCCCTTTACCCGTCTAACAGTCACATCATTTTCCTGTGAAGATCTAAATGATTCTGGTCCTCAGACCCAGCAATAGGTCGTCTTAACGTTTCCAAACTATTATAATAAACCGTTTCATACACTAATCAGAAAACATTTCAGTTAATGTAAAAATAATATGCATTTATAAATGGGTGATGGGGGTTTAGGGGGCTCAGTGATAGCATATCTAAAGGGTAATTAGTTGATGAGATACATTTCAAGTGTCAGCGATTTCTCAGAACAGCGTCAAGTGAGGAAGTCCCGGTCTGACTGGCTTTCCCCCCCAAAGACTCTTATTGTTCAAACGTCTCACTTATGTTCACAGGCAATATTCAAGAGAGAACATTCTCCCATCAAAGAACGGTGCCAACACATCCCTACACAAACAGGGATGCTGGCCTCTTCACATTCAAATGGTACGGTGTAAATAAGAGGACCATTTTTGAAAGTTAAATAAAGCTTTTGAGACAAACATGTAGCTTATTCAGACATCCACACATGAGAGACCATGAGGTAACAGTGACAAAATGATCTACACAGTTGACAGACATAAGGAATGGCAAGACAATGCTATGAATATATACAATGTGTGATGTACAACAGTTACATTCATTCAAAGCAGAACACAAGAAGACATTGGAAAATAAATCTACATTTGATCTCAAACATATATTTTTTTAAAGTCCAGGATGATGTGATCAGTCAAAAGTTACAAGCAAGATACATCCACAAAATCAAATCAAATATAATGAAGGGATCAAGTCAATAGTAAAAGACAAAAAAGATAAAGGAAAAAATATCTAGTATGGTTCAAATCAAACCAAAGGAAATATGAGTCCCGACTGCTTTGAGAAGCCTGACAGTCTCTGTACACACACATGCCAACATTCCATGAAAGTACACACAGCACGGGCAGTTTTCATCACTGGGCTGGCTTTTGGATTCAGTGCATTCTTTAAGGAGATGGGTTATTTATGAAGAGTAATGGTGGCATATTTTTTTTAAATAGTTGCTGATTGTTTGTTGTTTTGTGTCCCTAACTCATTTGACATACTCAGCTGACTTCCAGAAGTGCCCTGGGTGGGAAAGGCGACGATTCCGTTTTGGCAACTTTTCCAGTAAATCTACCAGCTTGGAGAAGCTGGGCCGCTCATCCTGCTTGTACGCCCAGCACAGAAGCAGAATGTCCTGTGAAAGATACAAGGGAAAACAAGCTTTTAGATGTGCTGATTAATGAAGGAATACGTGCAAATAAAAGTCTTGATTTTCCTTGATGTACTTGTGCTGTGTCTCAATCCGACACTTCCCTAGCCATACACTGTAAACATTTGTGCATTGTGTGAATTTCCACCAGATATATAACCTCGAATTGTATAGGCTGCTGTGGCATCACCGGAAGTGATGACGGCTGCTGTTACGTGTTGAATACCGAGAAAACACAATTTGAGTAGTACTGTGTTCTAGGCAGGGTTGGGTTGTAACGGAATACATGTAACGGCGTTACATAGTCAGAATACAAAAATCAACTAACTGTATTCACCTCGCGTTACATTTGAAAAACGAGTAATCTGATTACAGTTACTTTCGTAAACCTGAAGTGAATACATTTTGGATTACTTATTGGAATTATTGGTTGAAAGATTTCCTCACAACATTTAATATGCATTACTAAAGGTAGAGCCGAATCATCACAGCGCACAAAACCTATTACCGCCTCAGATGGACCAAAAAAGGGAGCGTTTGAAAAAAATTGCGGGTCCGCTCAGTGAACCTATAACAACGAAACATGGAGGAACACAAGTCTGCGTTTAAATCGTGTGTGTGTGTGTAGTGTGTGTAGAGGTGTGTGTGGTTAAAACACATCAGCCTGCGGTCGCTCGTTAGCCTTTCTAATGATTCTGAAGATAAACACAGTGAAGGCGGTGCGTGAAAGGCACTGCACGCTCCTCTTCTCAGTTAACCCTCCCGCTGCCTCCTGGTGCACACTCTCCTGTTTTGCCAATCCGGTGCTTAAACAAATATAGCTCTACACCCCTGGCCGAAATGTCCTTAAAATGAAGTTCGAGTTCGAAATATATCTCAAATAATGTATGCACTGTAATTTCCCCAATAAACATAACAGTCTGCAATGAAATGGTTGTCTCCTGTGTGCTCCACTTCACTTCTTCCTTGGCGCACCGGTAACTATCTTGAAAATAAATAAATAAGTCGGGATAACGGACTTCATATCATTCATATGGAGTGGGGCCAGACTAATGTGGAAGAGCAAATGAAATGGCAGGACAGAAGGCGACACGCCCGTTCTAAGCCGTGTCCCTCACTCCTCACATCCCAAGCTGCATCCCCAAAAAGTGTATTATGTTGTTGCATCGTTTCAGATGTGATGTTTCAGTTGTGCTCTTGATACGCCATTAAAACAGTAAAAACACGTTCAGTTTCCTTTTGCTTTTTGTGTCTCCTGTTCACCAACACATACCATCTGTGATGTAAAAATAAAGTAATCCAAAAGTAATCTAAAAGTAATCTGAATATGTTACTTTTTTAAGACACGTAACTGTAACTGTATTCTGATTACTTTCAGAGCCATGTATTCAGTAATCAGTAACTGATTACATTTACAAAGTAACCCTCCCAACCCTGGTTCTAGGCAGGAACTGTAATTTCACAGCAGGTTGCAAAGCTTATTTTACGTAGCAAAGACAGTGATAGTTACGTTCTCAAACTATCTCTAGAGACAATATTTTCTCAAATATTGATTTGATTGTATATTTCTTAAACAGAAGGTTTCACAATGTAAAGTTGTGCAATTTGAAATATGAGACAAAGATACTGTATGAGGTCAAAGTAATACATGTTTAGTTTGGATGACTCAGCAACATAGTCAGCACTTAAACAACTGTGGTATAAGAGCCTAACCAAAGTGTCAAAACAAAGCATATCTGTAATCTTCTAAATCTTTTTTTTTGCAGAGATTTCACTTCTAAAACGTTTTTTTGTTCTTGAAACAAAACTAGCCCGAGATTGCACATTGTCTTTATCACGAGAAGTTAATTTCCGAGTAATAATCAACATTGTGTTGGAGCACTTCTGATCTAGGATGTAATGGGCTGAGAGAAAAAGCAGGAATGCACTTAAGTTTAACAAATGGGATAATTAACAAATTGTGACAAATGAAAAAGAAAGAGAGCCCTTACTGATATCTCCTTCCCCATGCCAGTTTGGGCGAGGTTTGGCTTCATCCCGCTGCCAATCTGCCAGATGATCACCTCTGCTGGCTGACTCTTGTAAGGCCACTCACGTGCGTGTAACTCGTACCAGATGGTGCTGTGATGAAAGAGGAACAAAGAGATGGTCAGCGCTTTGTACTGTCTGGTGCGGAGGAACAACACCATATTTCCTAAAACACAGCTTCGGAGGGTTCACATTCCGCCCAGTGCTAATGCCACCAGGCAAGATTCCAGGTGCGACTTCTGTAAGCCATCAAACTCAATGTTTTAATCAGCTTTCAGATTCACTGACAACAGTTGATGATGCTCTGCGCAGTTTTATAGCAAACATTAGAATTCCGTGGATGAATTTAGTCTATAACTTAAGGGTCTCCTATTATGCTAATTTTAGGCATTACATTGCATTTAGCTGATGCTTTTATCCGAAGCGACTTACAATAAGTGCATTCGACCAAGAAGATACAAACTTGAAGAAAACAGAATCATATAAGTATCAGGTTTCATAGAGCCAAAACATTTCAAGTGCTACTCAACTGGCTTTAGATAAGCCAGTCCTTTATTAGTATATAAGTGCTTTGTTTATAGTTCTATCGCTCGAAGTGGAGTCGAAAGAGATGAGTTTTCAGTCTGCGCCGGAAGGTGTGTAAGCTTTCTGCTGTCCTGATTTCAATGGGGAGCTCATTCCACCATTTTGGAGCCAGGATAGCAAACCCACGTGTTTTTGCTGATGGGAACTTGGATCAGCTCGGTTGTGCCCCTGTTTTTAGAGATTTGGGTAAGGAGGAAAAGAGAGAGGGTTTTGTTTTCTGACACTTTGAGAGTTCCCTGACACACCGGGGAAACATACTTACGTATAAAATACATCAAAAAGTGCATTTTGCATGATAGGTGCCCTTTAAATCTAGAATTTAAAGCAACAGTACATTTCTAAAAACAGCTCATTACGCTTACATTAGCATGTAAGCATGTGAATAAGCGGTTGTTTTCATTATGCTCTTGCACGTCTAGTTTGAGTAGCGTAAAAATAGCTCTTTGCCAGGAGGAGAAAGTTTTCGATTAATATGTAAAACAGCCATGGGGGTCACCTCTAGGAAACACAAGAGATATGAGAGCAGCTGGACATTGTGCACCAGCACTGCACTCTTCTTCCCTTCAGGATGATAAAGCAACAAAACCTCCATATGGGTGACCATCTGAAAATGCAATAGTGCTAGGAGCCAACAAAGCAGGGTCCACCCCCTCAAATTAATCAGTAATGGGATTGGAGGAGGAACAGGCGCCCTGGGTATTTTTAATTAACTCAGGATACATTTAAAATTGGACTTTAGAGGAGGAGAGGCAGGACGCTTTGGTTTGAGAAACCAGAGGGACACTCAAGAGAAGCAATCTAGTAGGTGTGATGATTTCAGTTAAAATGAACCCAACTGTCCTTACCCAACAATATCATATACTGTATATATTCTAAAACTGTGGTTTGGTTCAATTTATTTTGCCATTAACAACTACAATTCACTGGTAATGGAATAATACATTCCGCCTAGTCACCAAAATCATACAATGCAAGTGGTTTGCAAACTTCACCGAAAGATACTTCCCGTTTACAAAATATTATAACATTATTTGTTATATTCAAAACAAACCATAATATGCTTCGTTTTAAACAATGTGTACGGCTGTTCTTCTGCTTTATACTACTGTAACACATAATAAATTAAGATGACAGCATTGGTAGATGCTATTGGCGAATGATAAGATATTGTTGAATCATTATTTTCATCACCCCAAACGATTACCAAGTACTTCAGCAAAAAAAGAGAAATATGTAAAAACCCACAAACAAGCCACCCTTCTATACATTCATTTTAATATATGTACAATTCCTTAGCTTGTCTTTCTTTGCAGTCACAATATATGTTTACTTTATTTTTATGTTTACTTTACTTTATATGAATGGAGATTGTAATGTTCTTTTCCTTATATGCTATATTGATCGAGGTTGAATTCTACTTTTCAATTCCCAGAAACCGCTTGTTGTTGCCTGACACTCATCAAATTGCCTGACACTCATCATACCCATAGACTGTATAAATGGACGTAGTGTCCGTGAGGTCACCCATAGAATTCTGCAGAGTTGCCGGAGTCGGCCATTAACGGCTCGACTGTGACGTCAGAGTCTAATCCCGCCTGCTCCAAATAAGGGCAAAGAGGCGGAGCCGAGGCGGGACCTGCTGCCTCCGAACTAGAAGTAAACAGAGCTAGCTCAGGCTAAGAAGCTAAGCTAACATGAAATACATGCATACCAAGTTACTGCTAACAGTGCAGTTCACCTATATAAACGTTACATTCATAATCAAATGAGACAATCTGCAAGAGAATTAGCTATATTTTGTTATTCTTAATGCTTGTCATTCACACGTTGAGAAAAGACGGACAGCACCGCCCGGACCTAACGGAGCCGCAGTGGGCTAGCTCAGGGACGCCGGCTGGAGCTAGCCCCCTGCGGCTCCGTTGGCCACCACTGGGATAATCGGGTCCCCTATTAACATTTGCTCCCGTTTAGCATTATGGGCGTCATAGCCATAGACTATAAAAGTCTTACCCAAGGCTGAATCATAAACTAAAATGTATATGTATGCATAAAGGGTTACGTCCTTAGCTGGCTAATAAGTAACAAGCTAAGCTACCAAGCACACAAACACCTGCGAACGGGGTTAACATGTATAATATTATCATTTTAGACTTCTTGGAAGTTCTGTTAGTACATTCAAGCGCACAGCACGACATTTGAATTGTCTGGTATTTGTAACAATATTCCCTAAAAGGCACAATCACCACGAACACGGCTAAAGCTAAAGGGTCAAGTACAGTACTATGACTAACTAACGTTGTAGCCTCTATGGTTGTAGCTTAGCAGAGTGGACAAGTTGCTGTTAGCTGACAGTGAGGCATGTACGTGTCCATCAAAGTGACCACGCCTTAATTTATGCAAAAAACGTTAAGACCTAATATAAATTAAAAGGTTGTGTTAGAAAACAATTCACTCACAGATTCATAATCATGAAGGTGGAATCTAACTATATCGATAATAATATTTATTGCATCCATGGGTAGAAACATGTTTTTTTCTGCTGTAAAGTTGGGCATTTTAACATAGGGGTCTATGGAAATTGCTCCTTTCTGCAGCCAGTCCCTAGCGGCCCATGTATGAACTGCAGTGTGTGGCACGTCCGTATTGGCGTCCCGGCTGTTCCCCAGAGCTTGCTGCTTGATCAAACCCCATAACCTCCTGTGCAGCTGAGACGTACAGCTAGTAAACAAACTACCACACACAACTAATGTTGTGAAGCCAACATGTAAAAGCTTCTAAAAGCCAGAGGTCTGAATCTGTGGCAGACGTCTCTCGTTACTCCCTCTGTACATTTTGTGATAGCTCCGTTAACAGTGGTTCACTTAGTTATTTGCATATTTGTGCTTATACTTGTAAATCTGTTTATCTTTAGTACAAGTTAACTGTTCTCTTTAGTACAAGTTAACTGTTCCCTTTGTTGTTTATTTAAACCGGTGCCTTTGTGGTTAACTGTTGTTAACTTGTCCCCAGGCTGTGTTTTATAACAGCCTATTTTTGTTAGCCCAATTCTTTTTCCCACTTTAGAAGTGAGTAGGGGTGTAACGGTTCACAGAAGTCAAGGTTCAGTTTGTACCTCGGTTTGGAGGTCACGGTTCGGTACAACAAGAAAAAGCAAAAAAAAGTCCCAAATGCATAATTCCAGGTTTGTTGTTATTTATGTTTGAACAGTAGTGCAAGTTTCAGTTTAAAAATAAAGAACTCTTTAATAATAATTAACTGTATTAAACAGTTAAAAACAAACCATACACAGTACACTCAGATGGCCATAATTATCTATAATGGCTGATGTCAAACAAAAAGGTTTCATCAAGCTGTAAAACTAAAAAGAATGTCTTGAAAATATGACATCATAAATAATAAGAAAGTGTTTCAAGAGCGCAAAGTCGTTGAAAAGCTTCCGTTATTTATTTTTGGTCTCTCGGCTCTCATGTCTATTGGCTTCTTAAAAACAGCGGGGATCAGCTGTTGAACAGCTGTTGTCTTTTGCCTGGCTCCGGTGATTGGCAAATCTGGGTGATGCCTTCTGATATGATTTAGCATGTTTGGCGTGTGTTCCATTAGCATACCGCACCGCTGTAGAACAACGCCGACACACCGTCCTCGTCGGATCCACCACTCGCACTCCATCGTTATTGTAGTCCACAGGGAACCCGAAATGTTCCCACACAGCTGATTTAAAAGAAGCAGGTGGGTTCTAGCTCCTGTGTGTTATCTGAACTCACCATACTAACTTTTCTTCTTCTTGTATTTTGTTCGTTTTGTTGTTGTGTTTCTTCTTGTTCTTCATTTGTTGTATAAGGGCGGCTGGCAAACAGATTTTAGGCGCAATACCGCTCCCTGGATTATATATAGTGTAGTGGATACTGCCCTGAATTACTTTTTTCCCACTCGTAAAAAAAAGGCGTATTCGTCGTGTGACTGCATGTGCCGAACCGTGACGTCCGAACCGTGACGGTACGGGACGAATACGGATACCGTTACACCCCTAGAAGTGAGGTTTTCTTTTGTTTGTGTACTAACTTGTTAAAACTCTAAATTAAAGAGTCTTCCTTAGTTCCCTTTGTTGTTTATTTAAACCGGTGCCTTTGTGGCCTTTTGTTTTGATTGTGGCTGCTTGTGGCCAATTGTATTGAGCTCCCTCAATAAACACCTTCTAATTGACCAATTTCCAACTGGTTCTATGTTACTTTCCACGAGCCGGGACGTAACAATGAGGTTTAGAACATATTATATATATAATCGAAAACCAGCTTCCTTTGCAAATCTGATGGAGTCACTCCTCTGCCTAATACATTAAATGATGTCACACAATTTCCCTTTTTCCTGTAATTATCCAACAGTTTAAAATTCAAAAAGACAACTCTTTAAAAAAAACTAAGCTTCCAACCTTCTCTTGCACCAACATGGGGGAACCAATCACAAGTCAGAGAGCTCTGTATCTACTTCAAACTGTTTCTCCAATATCTTGCTCTCTTCCAGTTGCCAGTTGACAATTTGAATCCCCATCACCACTGTAACTAAAGGTTCATTCATAAAGGAGATGCGGTAAGTCGGGGGTCTTCACTGTTCCTGAGGATATATGATCCTCCCCAACATCTGTCATATTGGATGGAGGTGTAAATGTCAAAATCAGATACATTTCAAGCAATTAAGTTTTAAAACGTCTAATCCTGCTCTCATTAAATAAAGCAGTAAGCAGTGAAAATCTATAATGAGATCTGGAAACGTGTTAATGAGAGTCGCCTTTTCGTCATGTGATGTGGAGTTTTTCGGTGCTGCTCTGTAGAAAAGTAAGAAAGAATTTATTTCGCATGAATATGTGGGTTTTGTTTACCCTCTCTGTCAACAGTGGGCGAAGATCGACCAACATCAGGCTTTGGCATATTGTCTGTAAAGAAAACACACAGGAGGGCTTCAGCTGAGACGACACATACCCAAAGGCAAAGACATCCGACTGTTTGGAGAAGGGAAGTTTGTCCTCCTCTGTCTCTGGGGAGAGCTGCTCGATTATTTCTGGGGGCAGGTGACACAGCCAGCCGTTGGGGATCCTCAGTTTGTCTTCTCTTCGGCTGCAGGACGAGGAAACATAGAGAGAACATGTCAGGGTTTGTTGATCTTATTTACCATTCTGCCAAGCCACAGTAAAGATGTTTGTTTTCGCTTTTTCATTATACTACATTGTCTTTGCAGATAGACATAATAAGATAAGGAGATGATGTTGCCTTCAAATATTGTTCAAGAAAAGTATGAACACTTTGGACTTTTCAGCTGCATCGCTGGCATATTGTTACAATAACAGCTCTGTTCTGTAGGTCAGACACATTTCAAGGAACACTATTCAAATATCTATGTACAACAATAAAGTGTGCGTTATTCTAGATCTCCCGTCACCTTACCCTCACACCTACAGTATTTTCTTCACTTGACAATTAATTGTAAGGTTTAGAAGCTCAACTTCCAAAAACTACATTTTTTTGTAGGTGCTGTAACCTGCTTGTCGACAATGTAAAATGTCAGACGAAGTCAGGTATGTTATTTGCAAGGTTGGGTTGTAACGGAATACATGTAACGGCGTTACGTAATCAGAATACAAAAATCAAGTAACTGTATTCAGCTCGCGTTACATTTGAAAAACGAGTAATCTGATTACAGTTGCTCAGTGAAACAATAACAACGAAACATGGAGGAACAAAAGTCTGCGTTTAAATCGCGTGTGTGTGTGTATATGTGTGTGTGGTTAAAACACATCAGCCTGCAGTCGCTCTTTAGTCTTTAGCCTTACTAATGATTATTTCTGAAGGTAAACACAGTGAAGGCGGCGCGCTCGTCTTCTCAGAGGCTGAGTTAACCCTCCCGCTGCCTCCTGGTGCTGCAGAGATTTCATGAAGTGAACGAGGTGTTCCTTCTATAAAACAGCTGTGGGCAGCAGATACTGTGAGAGTCACAGACATGAATTCATAGATCAAGGCAGACTGGTGCACACACTCTCCTGTTTTGCCAATCCGGTGCTTAAACAAATATAGCTCTACAACACCCCTGGCCGAAATGTCCTCAAAATGAAGTCCGAGTTCGACATTTTAATTCATGTCCTGCCAACACTGGCAGGACAGAAGGCGACACGCCCGTTCTAAGCCGTGACCCTCACTCCTCACATCCCAAGCTGCATCCCCAACAAGTGTATTATGTTGTTACATCGTCTCAGATGTGATGTTTCAGTTGTGCTCTTGATAAGCCATTAAAACAGTAAAAACACGTTCAGTTTCCTTTTGCTTTTTTGTGTCTCCTGTTCACCAACACATACTTTTTTAAGACACGTAACTGTAACTGTATTCGGATTACTTTCAGAGCCATGTAATCAGTAATCAGTAACTGATTACATTTACAAAGTAACCCTCCCAACCCTGGTTATTTGTCTGATTACATACTTGGAAAATGTACTGTTAAAAGAATCCTGCTTGGCCTGCAGATGTAGGCGTATTCAGAAAGCCTGCAGGTCTGTCTTTCACTACCGAAGAACTTCTGAAGGGTTAATGATGAAAGTCATGGCCTCATGAGGTCAATCTCAACTGGATAAGCTATATGATTCCTTTTTTTCAGCCATGAAAACGGTTACTGAAGACGATTAAGGGTTATTAAGTGATTAAGTGATTACAGCAAAGATGTAATATTGCCAAGAAAATATTGAACTTTCAGTTACATTTGAGGCGTTATGTCATTACCCAACATCCAATGCTGTTGATCCAACCAAAAAAAGGGTGTTGCTCCTCTATTTCTTTTTACAAGGGGCCTTATTAGGCTCTTTGGGGTATTCCCTTTCTTTTAGTGTTATATAGCTTTCTGTTCATTTAAATGGTCGGTTAAGGCTTAAAACCCCAAAACGCCTTTATTGGACTCCATTGTTTCCTCCTGTAACATAGTGACATCACTAAGGACCACTCTTGCTTCTATTGACTAGCACTTCAAAACATTGTACGTGATAGGCTAAGGCGCGGTACATCTCTAAGCGTTTTACCAATCATAACAGAGCCGGACAGCTAACCAATCAGAGCAGACTGGACTCTGGTTTCAGACAGAAGGTGAAAAGGGGTGTGTCAGCACAGGCAGTATGAGAAAAATAAAGAGCGTTTTGAACATTAAAGCAGGTAAACTAGTCACAGTAAAGACACAAAATACAATCATGAACCTGAAAATAAGCATAATATTGCCCCTTTAAAGCCAGTCATAAAACTAGGCAATACACTTCTGAGCAGTAAAGCTAAAATAATATTGGTTAAAGAATCTTTACAAAAGCTGAAGAAAATCAGGTTCGTTAAGAAGAATCTTGCTTGAAAGATTGCACAGTATGTTTACAGAATGCTTTTACTTCTAAAGAAGAATACAAAATAAAGTTACTTTTTGTGAATAAGTAGACCATATACCTCCTCTCAAGGTGTCATAGTCCCTATACCATGTGTGCCATGTGTTGAAATAATGTCATTCTGTTTCCAAGGCAAATTACTGCCTAAGTCCTTGTCCTGTCTCAGATGTGTGCTGAAAATAATTACCTGCCAGCCTGCAAAACCCCTGATATGGTGAAGAGTCCAAAGTCGGTAATGACGACTTTCCCGTTGTCATAAAACACGTTTTTGGACTTCATGTCTTTGTGTAAGATCCCCTTTGCATGGAGGTAGCCCATCCCCTGAGGACAGAGAGAGAGAGGAATATGACTTTTCTGTAATGTGATGGGCACTGCACAAGTGTTCCGGGGAATCAGTGCAGAGTTGTTTTACCTTGACCATCTCTTGTGCGATCTGTCTTGTTTTGTTAACATCCAGGACAACCTTGGCATCACGCACCACGGAATAAAGTGTCCTTCCTTTACACAAGCTGAGAGAGGGGGACAAAGACAAGTATTACTGTGTAGGCTTATGTAATCATTTGATTAACTTCAAAACATTTGACATTTTAGGTCTTTAAACTTTTGCAATTCATTTTCCATTTGTCCGAAAAAATTAAGAAGGACAGTCAACCTATGTGCGACATGAGTCAGCTACATTTCGTCATCAAACGGACCCTGTTTTCTTAAAGATGAATTATGGGACACAAATACTATTAAATAGGGTGCATCATCAAACTGGGCTCTTATTTAATTTTAAACCCTTTACTTGGTATTGTATTTCAGGAACAATACAGAACAGTCAGGTCTCTTGTTCTGCAAACCCATCAGCTCTTAAATCACTGTTTTCCACTGTACTTACATTTCATTTGACAGCGTGTGTCTTTTTCATTTGATGCTTTTCTGTAAAGCCCTCTCAATTGCCTTCTAAAAATATCTAACATAAATACACTTTCCTTGCCTATGGCTTTTTTTGCCACTGTTTTCAATTAAATATAAATTGGGACTATTCATCTAGCACTGTGCTGTTAGTTCTTTTGTTTATACAGTTTTATTAAATGTAAGCTTGTTTATGTATTTTATTGACTCCTTTTACATTTTTGCAAGGTACTGTTAATTATGTTATTGTTACTTTTTACATTGCCAATGCTGCATTCAAGACATGTCTGCAGAATAAGAGAAAGGAAAATGCCCTATTGTTACAATGTACACGCTTTATTCCAAGATAAATTCCAATTACCCATAGCTTAGATAGTGGCTTTCAGGGGGCGATTTAACGTTAGTACTATGATTTGCCAAATCTCGTGAAAATGTTCGGAATATATGTGGCTTGTGAAAAAATGTATCCAAAAGGGTTTACTTTGGTAACTATTAAATGTTGCGTATGTGAGGACCACACAAGCTAATTTTGGCTTGTTATAACACTTTTGACTCAAGATACACAATATCTTCTTAGTTCACTTCTCAAATAGCTGCTCTCACTTCATATAACCAGTCATCTTTGATGTCAAATGTGTTTTTGCCAACCAAATAAACTGGCTTCACCTGCAGTTTGAGATGTTGTTGGAGGATGAAATGCCATCATTTCTAACTGACACGCGGGCCCACTTGGTGTCAGGGTGAGGCTGTTACACCTCCATGTGAGAGGTAGTGTCATATTTCTGGAGGGGTGCCTCGAAGCAGCTTATTAATAGACAGCTCTACAGCAGCCCCCCGCCTAACACCTGAAGCCCTCAACCCCAACTGTGCCATGCAGGTGACCAACAAAGGACCTGAAGCCAACAGTTCATACATATTCATTACCAACGCTGACCTGACAGCAGCTGCATTTTTAGAGGCTCTCTGTCCTCTGGCTATTTATAACACCCAAATGTGGCTTATGGCTTCAGTGTAACTTCAGTAGAAACCTTACATACACCTTATGACACCAATTACTGCTATACCTCAGAGGCAGCGCTTGATAAAAAGATAGTAAAGCCACCTCAACAAGCTGAAATTCACCTATGTACATTTATCAAACAGGGGCAGTGCACATTAATCAACATTTCTGTAAATGTGCCAGAGTTAGCCAAGAGGCTATTTTTCCTCTGTAGTCCCTGGACAGATTTCGTAAGTCACCTTAAAGACACATATCATTTTAAACAAGTAAATACAATCAAATAAAAACATGCAACTACTGGAAATCAACAACCAAAATAAACAAAACAAGAAAGAACATGTTAAAACACAGGCAGTGTAGACAGACAGTGGGTTTTAAGGTGCAGAAGATTATAATCATAGTCATATAGATATAACCCTGTGTTCTGTACACTAGGCAGAATCGATCAACTGCCACTTGTGACAAATTAAACGATCAATCTTTATGGTTTCACTGCACCCTGACAATTCTCATCTTTAATAAACCACAATTAATATTACACATTTATCTCGATGAGTATCAGAAAGTGCATTCCAGTCCCCTTTTTGAAAAGAGTAATAGGAGAAGCAGATTATTGGTGGATAACAAAGCCACCTGTTGCACTGACATTTGCTATTATTCTCAGCAATCAGGAAGGCATCTCCCCTGCACTCACGACAATTTGAGCAGGCATCAACTGCAATCACACATCTCAATCAATCAATCAGTCAAGCCGGTATTCAAAAGCTGTTTACCATCACTGTGAATGCAATGAGAAGGGAGTCATTTCTTTGACTATTAGCTTCATGAAATCACTTTTTAAACTGTCAGTCCAGCTTCGAAATCCCACTCTTTCTTCTCTGTCTTAACAGAGAATGTAGGAAGAAAAAGTAAATTTGTTCTGCTGTCAAATAAATATTAAAAGAGAAGATACAAAGAGGCTGATTCTTTGTCTTATTGAGACATTCTTCTTTGTTCACAGCCTGTGGCAAACATCAGAACAACTTTCTTGTTGAACATTATTAGTTAATTAATTAAACTGGAGATGTTTCCTTGTGATGGTTTTAGATAGTTTGTGATGGTAACACAGCCTCGTAGAAACATGAGACAAATACTGAAGGTTGTTCACTATGCAGGCAGATTCACTCCAACCGCTATAGTTAAGATAACTACTGCAGGCGATGTGAGTGCTTCGAGCAGCCTGTTCTCATCATAATGTCTGTGGCACGCTTCATTGTGCCAGAGGCGGCCCGATCAGTGCCTGGTCTGAAATGAGTCCCAGGGGGACAGGGACCAGCTTTAGAAATTAAAAAGCAGAGCACACCACCATTTTTGGAGGTGTGATTCATTTTAGGAGTCTCCCAAATAATATTGCAGAAAAATGAACATGTGAGCAGTGGGGATTAGTGTATTCATGAAAAAGTAACACATGTATTACATATTTTCTCCCCTTTCTTTCAATGTGGAATATCAATCTGTATGGGCAGTTTAAACTTTTTGCCCTCCTAAAAGTTCGCAACTTTTTTGACATTACAAATGCATTAAATTAACATGTTTTATGGATACATGCAGTATTTCGTTTATATATATTATATAGAAATGATATACTTGAATGAAATACAAAAGGTGAAAATACTTCTTATCTTATATGTCTTAGTGTTAGGCTTTTATCAGCAATTGTTATGTATTAAAGATTTCAACATCACATGATACAGCTGTCTTTTTCTCTTCAGTTTTACACATATTTATAATTTAAATGGATTGCAATATTTTGACTGTAGACATGATAACATTTATTTTAGAAATCATGTTAATAACCTCTACTATTTTGATCAATGCAATGTTATATCCAAGTCTATCTTATTGCCCAGAACTAAATTAATATAAATTATAAAGTTCCCTGCACTATATTCTGCCATTCCTTTGGAAACATGTATTGTTATGACTGTGCTATGCTTTATTTATACTATACTGTCTGTACATTCTAAAATGTGGCAAATTAACTTAAACTCAAAATATACTGCTTTTCATAATTGTTTTCACTTCCTTCGTGTTTTTATAGTTATATTTTCCTCTTTCTTTTTATATGATTCTTGATCTTGTGTTTCTGCCTGCCAATTCTGTACAACATAACAAAAGTAGGCTTTGAGTATGTAGTGTTTTCACACTTGAAATCTTGAAAAGTATACTTAAAAAAGTCAATATAATATATAAGCATACTAAATGACGCTATGAGTGTGTTGTGTCACTGCAATAAACAATGGAAATGGAGGTGCTTAAAACAAAATGACATATATTGCAGATGTAGTTACACACTAAACTTGTAACTAGGAGATATAACAACAAAGCAAGTTCTTCAGCAGCCATGGGGTTTATTTCACAACACATGTCCCGTCTTTACCTTGTGATGATTGCCAGGTGTGGTGGGCTCATGCAGGCCCCCATAAACAGCACCACGTTCTCGTGGCGAGTGTTGCGGTAACCCATCACCTCACGCTTGAAGGCCTTGAGCTGATCCTCGTTGTCCCGCTCGATGTCGATCAGGCGGATGGCCACCTCACCGTGCCAGCGTCCGTGGAAAACTTTGCCAAAGCGCCCCCTGCCGATCATCTCCCCGATCTCAAGCTGCTCAAACGGGATGTCCCACTCCTGCAGGAAGATGCTGGTCTGGCTGGCCTTGCGTGGGAAGTTGCGCGCCGACAGGAGCGACAGGTTCATCTCCTCGAACTCGTCACCGGAATCCTCGTCATTGCCCTCCTCGTTCTGTGATCAAGCGAAATTGAAATGTTCTTTGGTAGCTGTAGGCCTGCTTTTCACACATGTACATATGTATGGTGAATAAAATATTTGACCAAAATGTCAAATGCTTTTATTCTGACAAATGCCACTGAGTCTGTAGACACAAACTGAAACATTGACAATAAAGTTGACTTTGACTTTTGAGAGCTGGAGGATTCAAATCTGCTGAAACCTCTTCCAAAGGAAGTTTCACAAATAAACATGGTTGTTCATTCGCTGAATGTAAAAACGAGTTCTGTCATATTATAGTACATTGAATCATTGACTTCATCAATGCATATGTACTAGCATATACACATATACAGTATATATATATATATATATATATATATGTTTCCTCTATATAAAACAGCATCATTTTTGTCAAGTTGTGTTAGTTCGAAGTACTCACTGCTGTTTAGGCCATTCCAAATAACATTCAAAAAGAGTTATGAAAAGGGAAAACAGCCAGAGGGAAATTATTTTTGATTTATTCTGATTTGATTTCAAATATAATGTACTGTAGAATTTAAAATGACCTAATCAAAGATGCCTGCTGGAATACTATTCAAGGCAATCTTCATCATATTGTCTCAAGATATTTCATTTTTACAGAACGGAGATGACGTCGAGTTGCATCTTTTCCTTCCTGCTGCTTTTCACTCAAACGTACCTGGAGGGGAGCCGAGTCAGATTATGCTAAATGAGAGAACGGTGCAAATGACTACGACAAGTGACGGTGAGAGCTATACTCGGTCTTCATTTGGATTCACAAATCATTTTACACTGATGTTACTAACAGAAATGTTACACAGTATGATGTATGAAAAACATTCACATATATTTAAAAGCATCACAAAACAAGGACTTACGTCTGATGTAGGCTCAACTTCGATTTGAAGTAAAGGGTTGCCTTCATTCCTAAAAGAAAGAAGAATACAATTTAAAATAAAACTATGACTGATAACTGATGAGTATATGTGTTGTTTTTATTTATGTAGAGATTTGCACCATTAATCAGGTTTTTAAATGGCTTTTTGTTTTGTTATAAATGGAATGGTAAATGGACTGTACTTATATAGCGCTTTATCCAGTCTTTACGACCCCTCAAAGCGCTTTACATACTACATGTTATTCACCCATTCACACAGAGCAGTACCACTTGCTCTAGGACAGGGGTCGGCAACAGGCGGACCGCGGTCCAGATCCGGACCCAGACGCCGACCTATACGGACCCGGACCTATAATCAATATATTAATAGGGGATTTCAATTTTGACGGGGCGATTCTATTTTAACTGCCGCCGACAGGGGGCGAAAGAGACGGGTGAGCGATACAGGGAGAGAAACACAGAAGAAGAGATGAGAGCCCGGCAGAGAGCGGAGAGGAAAGTGAGTGAAGAGAATAATTAGCGATACAGGGAGAGAAGCGGAGAGGAGAGTGAACAGGCGTATTAGCGGCAGACAGGGACTGGGAGAGACAAATAATTACACATGGCGCTCTCCAAGAAGAGGAAAGTGAACAGTGAGAACAGAGCTTTTAACCCTGAGTGGACTCATTCATGTTCATCCTGCCCACTGGGAGCACAGAACCAGTGTGTCTCATTTGTTCAGAGACCGTGGCGCTCATTAAAAGTGCCAAAACACCTCTATGAGACAAAACACAAAGTGTTCGACCAAACATTCCCTCTCAAGTCAGAACTGAGGTCACAACAAATAAGCAGTCTGAGAGCCCAATATGATCAGTCCACAAGGATCAAACTTAAAACCAAATATCGTTCCAGGGCAGGCTAACCAATGAGCACCTGCATGTGTGTAGGAGAATGGCCCTGACACCATCGCAGCCCAGATTTAAACTCCTGGCAGGACAAACTCAAACTCAATTCTCGCACTGAATTAAAAAAAAGTGAGTGAGGGACTGCAATATAAGAGGGAAAGAAAGAGAAACTTTAAAACTGTTATGATGTGTAAAGACTGATATTGTTCCATAATCGTCTGAAACTGTTAAGTCATGATGTGAAACGGTTAACAAAGAAAAAGGGAAACTCAAGCTGCTGCTACACTTTATTTTATTTATCTAAAATGAAGCACTTTTAAGATGCACACATTTTCAAAATCTATTTTATGTATTTTCTCTATTTATTTTTAAATGCAGCCCGAGAGGAACATTACACATATCCACAGTATTTTACTGTATATCTGTATAGTACAATGTTAATTGACAATACGTTCGGCCACCAATTTGTCCCCATTTCAGTGTGCATACGGGTTCCAACCCCCTCTGTTTCCGGCCCTGGAGAGGGAGGTTACCTGTCCGTCCGTCCAGGCTTTCATCCGTCGCTTTTGCCAGACCTGGAATCAAGCCCGGATAATTCTTGTTCGTTCGGCCAACCGGTACGCCTCCTCTGCCAACCGCCGACGTTCCAAGGCACCCGTCTACCTGGTGGGCCAAAAGGTATGGCTGTCCGCCCAGGATATTCCTTTACGGGTGGAGTCCAAAAAGCTTGCACCGAGGTTCATTGGACCTGTTGAGGTTATAAGGATAATCAATCCCGCAGCAGTAAGGCTAAGACTGCCTCGGACTCTGCGGGTCCATCCCACCTTTCATGTTTCCAGGATCAAACCTGTCCGAGAGAGTGCACTGGTTCCTGCGGTCCCTCCTCCACCACCCCCCCGGATGATTGGCGGCGGACCTACATACACCTTCCATCGACTGCTTCGTTCCCGTCGCAGAGGGAGAGGAATCCAGTACCTGGTAGACTGGGAGGGTTACGGCCCTGAGGAGAGGTCTTGGGTTCCAGCTCGTCATGTGTTGGACCCCCGACTCATCAGAGAGTTCCATCGGCGCAATCCCGAGCAACCTTCTAAGGTCATCACATCGACGGGCAGAGACACAGGGAGAGTCTCTCCACATACTGTCAGCTCTTCCGAGGAGGACAGCGAGGGGCCTGCTTCTGATGAGGACGCCAATTCCCACAAGGGGCAGGAGCAGGAGGCCGAAATAACTTTTTCAGATGAGTACTAACCCTACCTCCCACAGTCACAGTCTGCTCCATCTTTCACCAGTAGTTTTCCATTCACTTGTCTCACCTGTTAACCACACCCACGTTTTTGCTCACTCTCTTTCTCTTCTGCACCCATTAGCTTCACTGCCAGTATTTAAACCCTCACCAGACACACACCCGTTGCCAGATCGTACTTTGCCTTCATGCTAGTCTTTCACACGTTTGTCATCAGATTGCCTACCCGGTTCCGACCCTGCCTGTCCCCGACCTGCCTGATCCCTGATCCTGTCTGTCCTTGGACTATCCTGCCTTGCCTGCTGTCTGACCCTGCCTGTACCTACGCTGACCGTCTCGCCTGCTCCCTGACCCTCTGCCCGGCCCTGACTCACCTTCTGCCCGCTGTCCTCCGGTTCGTTTGCCTGTACATCATCCGGTATTCTTCTGCTCTGGTATTATTACCAATAAAGTACATTACCAATACTCCGTGGTTTCTCGAGTGCTGCATTTGGGTCCTTCATAAGATTGTGACAGCGGGGCCTCTCATATGACGCACACTTGCTAGCCTGTTCCACTCTTCGTTTTCGGAATGCCAGGAAGGATTCTTGCCTAGCTTCTGAAGGAAGTGACTCGGAAGACATGTGCTACCAAGCAAGCATCCTCGTGATTGAGAAACGGCCTCAATTTCGAGGAAACTGGCTTCCAAGCCAATATTTCAAGGATGCTACGTCATCGAGTGCCGCCGAAGGACTGTTCCAATCTCCAGCATACTTGGAATTCCACCTAGGCCGCGTCCTTGGTTTGGGGGTAATTTCGACGCTGCACATGGGTAGACTTTGCGTCCTTCAAATCCCCACAATGCTTTGCGCACGGACCAATTTCCCCAAATCTGTGGCGGGAAATGTAAGGCGGGGCCTCTCATATGACGCACACTTGCTCGCCTGTTCCACTCTTCGTTTTCCGAATGCCAGGAAGGATTCTTGCCTAGCTTCTGAAGCAAGTGACTCGGAAGACATGTGCTACCAAGCAAGCATCCTCGCTATTGAGAAACGGCCAGTGGCTCTGCAGCAGCTTTACTCGACATTGAGAAACGGCCACAGCCTTGTGATGAAAATAGCCAGTTAGGTTTCGTTTTGTTTCTATGGTTACCTCCCTTGCTAGCTTGTGCTGCTACATACCTGCTACATACAGCTCTCCATAGAAACACAATGCCAATGCCAGCTTTAGATATGCACCTTTGTACCATCGCTTGTTTCACAAAGAGCAGTTAAACAAGGATAGTACAAAAAAAAAGTTGATGCAGCAAAACCAGAGATACTTTATCATCATCCTATTTATCTCATGCATTTGAACTGGTTCTTAAAACCTACCGCCAACATTACCCACAATGCAACTCGATCACCTACAGTTGGGTCGGAGCTTTGGGTGTGTTATGCTAGGAATAAATGTAGACTCAAACGGCCGCCAGATTTGTTTTCCCATTATCAATAGACTTGGATTGATATAGAATTAGGATATTGCATTTTTTTTAATCAGTCAGGACTTTATTCAGGGTATTTTCTTGACGGTAAACTGTTTTATTATCTCAGCATTTATCAGGCTGTGAATTTGGTTCCAGATTAAACTGAGAATAAATTACTGAAATGCAGGCTTTTATACTAATTAATTGCCTCTAATTATCAATTTCCCAGGCGTTTTGCGGTATTAACTTTCAGGTGCGTTTTTGCCATGAGCCCCTATTAATTTCTGACCCCGGCATGTACAGTGTCACTTACACCGTGGGTGCCACAGACACGCCACAAATGATCCTGCTTTCCCCTCTCCAACCCCCCCCTCCTCTGTCCACAGAGCTGGCTGTGTAACATCAGCGTGTAACCTCTCAAAACCTTTCTGTGGTAATATAAATTTCTGGACTCTGGGTGAAGACTAAAGGTGAGGCAGCGTATAAAATAATGTGATTCCTGTGGCGCCAGGGGCCCCCACCACGTTTCGATGTCTGCTCTAATGAGGGGTACCTGCCGGGTGTTGGGGTCTGAGACAGGCCCTCATTAACCCTGGAATGAGGCCATTAAGGCCAAATAAACCTCTATCTGCCACTGCAAGAGCATACAAAGATGTGGGAAAGGAGGGACAATAGCTTTAATTAAATCAGAGGAATACGGCTTTCATAACCTGTGCTAATGTATTCACATTCGTCAAAAGGCAAAGAACGAGAGACTGTGAGTGAGAAATGGTGAAATGGTCCATCTATAGCGTTGGAAAAGACTGGGGTTTTTCAAGGATCACTTAGTGCAGGCCCGGTTCTACGGGGGTGCATAAGGGTGCATTGCACCCTCAGTTGAGTCGTTATGCACCCTCATTTGAAAAATTAAAAGTAAAAAATTAAAAAAATATTACATTTTGCCTACTATTACTAACAATAGTAGTAATAATAATAATAAGAAGAAGAAGAAGAAGAAGAAGAAGAAGAAGAAGAAGAAGAAGAAGAAGAAGAAGAAGAAGAAGAAGAAGAAGAAGAAGAAGAAGAAGAAGAAGAATATAGTTGAAATAAAATAAATTGTAATTGTGGTTGAATAGCATTGTCTGCTGCATTTATTTGATCAATTTAAACGGTAAGTAACGTTATTATGTCAGGTGCGCGTGACCTGTGCCGCTGCACATTCATCATCTGCAAGGTGCTTACACAGCAGTCAATGATGGATCAGAAAATGGTTAAAACAACCAGCCCTTATCGCCAGCATACACTGCATCTACTGCAGGTAATAACAGTTCAGATCATGGGGACATTACGTTACTGTCCTGGACACTATCGTCCTCCTGCCCGACTCGCCGGCTTTGCCCGCCTCGCCCACAGAGGCGGAGCAGCCACAGCCGTCTTCGTTACCCCAAACACCGCCACCCCTCGGCGGCCCGCAAGTGCCAGAGGACCTCGGCAAAACAGAACCTGCCCAGGTATATTTAAAAAAGTACCCAACTCGCCTGTACAGTGGGGTAAGGCGCTCATTTTGCAGCTCATGGTTTCAAAACAGAGATTGGCGAGAATATTCATGTACAAAATATGCCATCTTCTGCTATGCATGTAGACATTTCGGTTCAAGTAAGTCAGATGCCTTCACCACAACTGGCTACAACAACTGGCGCCATGCTCTTATAGGCTACGTGATAAGGGACTGGGAAGGCATGATCAAGCAAAGAGCACATAGATCCATAGATCTCTTAATGTTGCTCTCAAAGTGCACCAGATTGATGCTTTTAACTTCAATATTTTAAAGAACATTTTCCCGGGGGAGCATGCCCCCGGACCCCCCCAGAGGAGGTGAGGACCCCCATAGAGGGTGTTAGGTACACTCCCCACTTATAAAAATAGCACTTTACCACTGCACCCTCTCTAATATCAGATGCACCCTGAGTCATTTTGTTCTGGAACCGGGCCTGACTTAGTGTCATTAAGCAACAAAGGGTTACCGAAGAATTCAGTTGGTTCTAGTCCAGCGTTTCTCAAAGTGTGGGGCGCGCCCCACTGGTGGGGCGCAGAGATGTGATAGGTGGGTCGTGAAAAAAAAAGATTATTTAAAAAAAAAAAATTCCAATTTTTTTTTTTTAAAAACATCAATTTATGTAAGAAACTAATTTGAAAAGTATGTTTTTAACAGTTGATTACCCTGAACATTAAGTATAATTCAACTGAAAAACCTATTTAAAATATAAATAAAATCGTTTTATTTCGATTATGTTGTTTTCATAATCGTTGCAAGCCAAAATCGTAATTGCGATTAAAATACGATTTAATTGAGCAGCCCTAGCTCAAAGTGCACCAGATTGATGCATTTAACTTCAACATTTAAAAAACATCTTCCTGGGGGTGCATGCCCCCGGACCAAATAAAGCAGGTTAAAATAATTAAATTGCATACATTTTATTTTAGTAAACACTGAAATCGGGTCCCACCGACCCAAACAACACATCCTCACTCCCAGGTCGGCCTATATTGACGTTATGTCAAGTCCCCTGCCGGCTTTTTCCAACGCAAGGGGGGGGGCCTTAGCGTCCATTTTCAACGCAAGGGGGGGGGCCTTAGCGTCCATTTTCAACGCAAGGGGGGGGGCCTTAGCGTCCATTTTCAGCTTTCCGATGTCCATGTGCTTCTATGGACGCTCATGGAAGCACGGCATTCGTTTGTGTCGACTGCCCTTAAAGGGCAGTGAGCGTCCATTCTCATTGGATAGCGGAGAATTGTACACCCGGAAGTAAATATTCCCCTTACTGACGATTGATTTTACAGTGATATCTGCACTACTCATCGACTAAAAAACACCAGATTATCCTTGTTAATTACACAACATTGATTGGTTTAAATTGTGTGCAATGCTTTTGTATTTTTCCCCTTCGATTCGGAGAAACAAATCTTTTTTCGGAGTAAAGGATGGTAGAAGACACTACACTACCCAGAATCCCCAGCTATCATTTCTCCCTGCAGAAAAAGAAAACATGGCCGAACTTCGTTTTATTCTGGGTGTAAAATGCCTATTTTAAAGTTAGTTTGGCCATTAAAATGCGTTTTGATGTAATTTGATGCGAGAAATATGAGTTGTTATTTCAGATTATGTGTGCAGTGGATGTACATGATCTTTAGTTTGCTAGTTATTACGAAGATTACTTCAGGAAATTGCGTCCAACGTTTTCATTGTTACCAAGGTGGTTGCTAGGGACGCTGCTATCGATATTATTTATGTTATGTTGTGTAACTGTTTAATGGTGTTATCTTTATTGCTACCCCCTTCCCCGTCAATGTATAGTGTTGGTCCACAGCGCAAACATATTAGTTTAACAAAATCCGCATCTAAAGATACGTTATTTCCCCTTGTGCAATTCCAGTCTCACATCTCACAGCACATCGTCATTAACAAATACCGGAAACAGACCGAAAACATTTAAAAAAAATAAAATAATACCTTATTCCGAGTGTGCTTGCTTTTCTCTTTGAAAGTCATCACATAACGGCATTGTAGTACACGGTTCGGCTGCATTCAATATTACATATCTGCCGTAGTTCTGTATTTATAGCCCTGATGAGAAGACAAACATGAGGAACTGAAAACGTGACGTGGATCATAAATATATCAGCCATTAAACAACATCTTACATTTCTTTTCACACAATACGTCTCCTTGCCGTATCAACACTAATTCGGCTCACTTTTATATTTGATCCAATTGGTAGATAGGCTGTATTTACACCATAAAGGTGCACAGATGATATAAAGAGAAACCTGGTGGTTAAAGCATGTTATTGAATTTCATTATTTTTATTATTAGATATTAATAGGATCCCTATAAAGTATATTCATTACTCGTTATTCTCTACTAATAGTTAATTAAAGACTGTATATAATGACTATTTTGCACATCCCGTTCAAGATTTCAAGATGTTCTAAGGTTTATTGACATATCATATAGGCCTAACACAACTATGGTGTAGTTCTGCATTGAATGAAAAACTTGGGTCGCAGGTTCTTCAATAGTGCATTACAAGACATCTATCAATATGTGTGCATACCTCCAGCAATGTTAACTATGTTGAAGCACTTATTTTAACTGATATTATACATAATGTATTATACTCTTATGATGTATGCAGATATTTCATCTCCGGCC
This sequence comes from Pseudochaenichthys georgianus, assembly GCF_902827115.2. Lineage (NCBI taxonomy): Eukaryota > Metazoa > Chordata > Actinopteri > Perciformes > Channichthyidae > Pseudochaenichthys > Pseudochaenichthys georgianus. The sequence goes on along the minus strand of NC_047511.1, from coordinate 15,019,181 downwards.
TTGTCAGGTATTGAACAATCAATAAATAAAGAACATAGAATTGTTAAATATAAAACACAGAATTTGTGTGATTATACTAAATGATTTTCAAATAAACACCACTGCATATTTAACTGTTACACATGCTGATGTAACGCAAATGTTCCAACTTGGGTACAATAAAGTATATCATATCTAAAGCAGATCGATGGCTACTGCCATATTTGCAAAATGTGCCTCTGAACCTTGACAAGTGCATGTTTCAGGCTTATCAATTAATGTAATGTAATGTTATCAATTAACAACAGGAGGGGTCACAAACATAAGTCCAGCTGTTAAATAAAGCTCTTCTGACCTTAGCTGGCGTGTGGGTATATATATTAATACTGCCCATTATGGGCACCAGCAATTTTCACCCATTTATTAATTATATGTTTTAAATGTGAGTGTTTCCTGTCCCCTAAACCTCCAGGGATGTACACAGTTTAATACTGGCAACTTCTTATTATGGGAAATACGAAAACGTCTTTTAAAACTACAACTCTCAGTAGAGACGTGCCATAGAGAACATGTTGCGAAACAGAATAGCCAGCATGTGTAGTTCTGGGGACGGGGTGGGGGAGGGGGGGGACGCGATGGACCCGTTCAAATCCAGTTTTGAACAGTCTGCCGTGGTTCCATCCCATTTCAAGTGCTGTTCGAGGCTCAAACCTCGGAGCACACTCTCCAATCACAGAGCTTGAGGACTATCACGGGGTTTGTCAAACAGAGCACATGGTGTCCAAACGATAGCTGGGGATTCTGGGTAGTGTAGTGTCTTCATTGCCTTTAAGGGCAGTTGACACAAACGAATGCCGTGCTTCCATGAGCGTCCATAGAAGCACATGGACATCCCGGAAAGCTGAAAATGGACGCTAAGGGCCCCCCCCTTGCGTTGAAAATGGACGCTAAGGCCCCCCCCCTTGCGTTGAAAATGGACGCTAAGGCCCCCCCCCCTTGCGTTGGAAAAAGCCGGCAGGGGACTTGACATAACGTCAACATAGGCCGACCTGGGAGTGAGGATGTGTTGACCCAAACAGCACTCAAAGGTTAAAGGTAGCATATAATAATGTTAAAATGTGCTAAATATATACACTGCAAAAAAACAAAAAAGAGGAGTAAAAGTAGCTCACGACTTGTTTTATTGTTTGAAAGTAGCTCTCATCCTAAAAAAAGTTGGAGACCCCTGTTATAGAACGATGCATTTGACAATTTTAAGCTTGGCCTACCATTTTATTGGAGCGATGAGGAACAGGTGGGGCTTGAAAAGGCCCACCTGTTCAAAGTGGGGAATGACAGAAAAAGTTTGAGAACCACTGTTCTAGTCCATTATGCTACACATGAAAATACATGACAGAAGAGAACAATAGCAATTGTAGTAGAATGAGGTAGGTTTTTCTAATTTGCAACAGGACAAATGTAATCAAAACATTTTTTGTTTGTTGGGAGCTAATATGGCCGCCATAAGAGTCATGCGATCTGACGTCAAGAGCAATATTCCTAACCATGAACAATATGATGTGAGATAGATGATTGTATATTCAGAGAGAACTGCCAGATGGTTGTACAGACAAACATCATAAAACAAGGATTTGTTGTCAACCTGTCAACAACTCCAACTCCTGTGTGGCTTTTCTAGCTAAAACCTTTAATAACATTTTGTCTTTGCCTTACATAATAATCACGCTTTAACCTTTATCAAAAGAATGATGTTGACAAAAGTAGACTAGACACACATTTTGTTTCAGAACCCTTTAGGGCCATGTTGTAGCTTTTTAAAAATGGCAATGAAAATATAAAAGCTAACACATTTTCAGGCCGAGGCTAATAGAACAGGTTAATAGTGAAAGTTATATAACATATGTACTATAGTTAGTGAGAGTTATTAAAAATACCATTTAGTGTTTCTTAGAGGGGCATCAGTAACACATCCACAAGTATTGGATACATCTGGTGTTTGTGACAGCTAGATCATTAAATCCCAAATGATCAATGGTCATATATCCTATATGTAATCTACATTAAGACAGTGTCATGCAGCGTTACATTTAGAACTTAGATAGTGAAACAAACCTCTTTAAAAAATTGGAAATATGCATGAAAAACACACGCTCATCTTCAACCCCATGCCTTTGAGTCTCTGCTCATTATAATACCTCTAGATCAGGGGTGGCCAACCCGCGGCTCTCGAGCCGCATGCGGCTCTTTGCCTAGTTTCATGCGGCTCTTCAGTTCATATCGAATTTTATATGTGTGAGTTTGGGGGAGAGACACTGACTCCTGGCTGGTGTTGCACGGTGTACCGATACTTGAAAGGTATACCGCGATACTCTGCCGTTAAAAACGTTACGATTCCTCCGTTTCATTAGTATCGGTACTTTAAGAATGACGGGGGAAAGTACTCCTGTGAGAAAGCGCCGTTTTAATAAGAGCCGTGTTCAGCGCTCTGCTTCCACTCCCTGCACTGCAGCTGTGCCTGCAGTCCCGCCCCTCTCAAGCACGATCGAAGTGCCTCCCCTCTCTCGTGCACGCGCTAGCTGCCAGAGCATGTGAGAAAACGAGAAGCATGGCTGCAAGTGGGAGTGCAACTGTCGCTGCGCCTCGGCTTGTTGACAAAAAAGACGCCAGAAGCTACATTTGGAAGTATTTTAGCTATATCTCTGACAGTGAGGGCAAGCCTACGGACACCACGAGGCCTGTCTGTAAGAAATTTATTAATTTTATTTAATATGAATTCTTGTCATTTATTTTATTTATTGTTATCATTGTTTAAAAGTTGGTGTTATGGTTATGGTTCTGGTGTGAAATAAAGCACAATAATTACATTTAAGACTGTTTCCCTCTTTTTAAGAAAAGTAGCGATGCAGTGAACCAATCACCTTTGAGAGGGGGAGAACCTATCGTTGATTAAACACTATCCAGTGTTTCCCCTACCATTGTCTTGGAGGGGCGCTGCGCCCCGCCAACGGAGTCCCGCCAACGGAGCCCCGCGCCACCCCTGAAATTCAAGGTGTTTAAAAAAAAATATATATATATTTTTTTTAAATATATATGTAGCACTAAATTGCAAATAATCTATGACTACTGTCACTTTTCACATTGAACATGTGCTATTTTATTAAATAAACTAAACGCTTTCATTTTAAGTTGTGAGTTTAGTGTTTTTGACCCTAAGAGACACTGATGCATTAATCAATAATCCACAGCTCCTCTCTCTGCTCCAGAGGATTTAAAAAATATATATCCCAATGCCACAAAAATGCATCAGTGACGTGGTTGAAATCTTGTCTCCAGAAAACAAAAAAACTGAAACAAGCGGTATGTGTGTTTGATGTGGCTCTTTGCAGTAACAGAGAAAAAATGTGGCTCTTAACCTCTGACTGGTTGGCCACCCCTGCTATAGAGCCTCCGGTTATGTGTGCATTACATTACCTTTTGTACTTTATTTTCTGCTATAAATATTTCCGGGCTTTCATTTACATATTCTTATTTCAAAGCTAACAGCTGCTTAAAGAATGTAGCACAAAAATATATTTTGTATCTAAATACATCACTAGCCTGGGGTTAAGCATCATTTAAAACAACAGCCATCATCTGTCTAGGACCTCTTCAAGTGGATGTTCATAAAATAAAACATATGACATTATTTACTATTGATTAATCCATTACAATCCATAAGTACAGTCCATATTTCATCAAAATTAACCATCTGCCTATAGATGGGGGTGATTTCGCCCTGTTTCTAAGATAGATTGAGATTCTGATCCAATTAACATCTGGGTCGAAAGGCATCTCATCACTCCACCTCCTTCTCCGGTTGTTTTCCCGTGACCACTGGCTTCCTCAAAGAGCTAGTGAAAATCCAGTTGGCATCCCAAGTGTAGCGTGAACGAAAGGATGTGCTGACATTCAGAGTATTCGTCATGTAGGCTCCCGCATTGAAATTGTCACCCAAATATCTGTGCTCCAATAAGTTTGACCTGGCCTCTGACCAGCGGCCACGGAGAGGAGGAGACAAAGGAGCGTGTAGATGAAAGCGAGATAACTGACAAGAACTTATGAGGAATATCATAAGTACTTTCTTCATTTCTTCCAAGGTAGACATGTGGTTTTGATGAATAACGTGTTATAATGAATGATCTGCTCACCCTGGTTCAGACAGTACGGGGTGCAGGATGACCTGTGGTGCTCTGCTTGAAGGAGCTTCTGCAGCAACATCTGGGGAAATTAGAGTAACAAATATCAAACAAACAGGTTAGAACAAAGCGATGCATATTTTTAACATCAATTTTGTTAAACCTGTATCTTTTGGTCTCTATTCTTCTTTAGGGCTGGAAAAAAGATGTAATAATTTATTTCCTCAATATTTGAATGGCGTTTTTATTAAACCACTAGCAACTACTGTACCATAGATGGAAGCAATTAAGTAGTGAACCACATTTAGAAAGTGAGACTGTTTGTATTCAATTAGGGTTGTGAAAAAAGTCAAAAATACTTTATTGATATTTTACTAAGACTTTACTGAGTGCAATTGTTTAGTTAATCTTTCTTTTTTAAAGGAAGTGATTGAATTCAGCTATAGGTAAGGTGTATGTACCTCCATCTTAAAATAGATAAGTCTGCATTAAAAGGGGTTCCGGCTTAATAGCAATTGATACATTTAAAATGTAACTCACAGGAAACACATTTTAGAGCAACAAACATTTGACTTTGATTCAAATACCCGCATTCCCACATTTCCACGAACTGTATGTCCACGTTTTTCGAGGCCTATGTAAATCCAGATTGTCCTTATTTAAAAAAAAACAAACGTGTTAACATGATAAAAACATGATCAAATCCACCGCCGCATATCTTTTCCCTGGGGTGAAAGCAGCAAAGAAAAGTCAATTCCCACACATTGTTTGAAGATTTCAATTAGAGAACACCAAAACCATATCATGATACATTGGGAATATCATTTGCACTTATGGCAATTCATCACTGAAGCAATTTCAAATCACTTAGTGCTGACAGTGTGCTGGAATTCAACACGTGTTGTTCCTTTTCTTTGCACCTGGTGTGCAGTTTGCAGCAGAGAAAAGGTTAGCTGCACAAAGGAACGCTCGCATTCTCCTAACCCTTTGTATTGGAGTCTGACGTTCTAGACATAATGTGTATGGAAATATCAATAAGCTTAGAAAAGTCTTCCCAGTGGGAATACAATCTTGAGAAATACAATATATGTGTCGAAATGTGATATCCCTTCAGAGTATGCGTCTTCAAAGCATGTAGAAAGATTTGTATTTCATTTGATCACCATGAAAGCATGTAGAGCATACTGTGTGTCATATCTTCAGAGAAAGAAAGAGCAGGTTACCTTCTGTTAGCTTTTCCATGGAAGCATTCATTTTGAACATGTAAGACGAGTGAGGTCAGATTTGATGTGGCATCTACCTTTTAAAGACATGCCATGCTTTCAGCCCGTGTTGGCACAGTGTGAGCCACCAAAAAAACATTCCCTTTGTGGAACGGTGCATTAGTAGCTGGCACGTGACCTCAAATTGAGAAGGACGTGGTTTTGTTTCCCGTGTGATGCCTGCATGGATTTTGTTCATAGATTTACTCCAAAGACCAGCAAGCCAGAAGGATTGGAGGCTCTAAAATGTCCAATGGTGTGATTCTTTGCCAGCCACTGTGTTTGTGGCCCCTGCGACAGACTGACTGAAGGGTATTACTTCTTTCCACCAAAAATGTACGTTGGAATATGCTCAAGCGACACTTAGATTTAGCGCTTGTGTACATATGATGGATGAATACATGTTCAATCCTACTGTAATTACCCCTGGGAGGCTTTTTGTGATTGTGTTTTTCATTTTCTTATCAAAACAAAAGAGTCTGCATTTACAGTCAATTGAATTTGACTTGAATATAGCTACACTTACAACGTAATGGTATTTAGATTGACGGGACTAACAGTAAGTGGTAGTGTTCGACTGTGTTGTTATGCAGCTCATAGAGGTAGCTGCCGTGATTTAGATGAGAACAGAGAGTGTGGCTACAATAATAATATCCAGGGTGCTGTATATTCATTTGTTTCCAAAAACCCTGTCTCGCCATATCTCAATTACACCTCGTTCTATTCCTCATACCACTCCAGGTGGTCTGGGCTATAATAGGCTGCCAAATGAGCAACGACTGTGTGGTCCCAGTGTGGACAAAGGAAAAGAGTCTGGGCATTGACAAGTCATTAGGAGGCCCAAATGAGACAACCAGCGAGTGGGTGTAGGGGACGACAGTCTTAAAGCAGGCCATGGTGACGAGATGAAAATCAGCACCAACATCAAAGGAGTCCTCCTCCTCCATACCCTTCCTGAGCTGCTTCTAGGGTATTATGGGTAGGGGCAATGAACAATTACGAGGTACTTACCGGGAAAGATGAACTGTTGTTTGTACTTGAAATAACTGGAGCCTGCGGAAAGAAAACAAAAGGAGAGCTGGAGTGATGTGGATTCACAAATCTTACAAGGGTTGATTGTTGATTCAGTATTTACACAATTAGTCCATATGCAGATAATAAAACACGGTGTTGCTAGAATTTAAACATACGTGTCGCTCAAATATTAATTTATGATTACTAACCCTTTTAACTCTTGTCTTTTATAATCAGTTTTTATTACCTTTATTTACAGGCTTTAAGCAAAGTAACTACATGAATAAGAGGCGTGTATACAGCACAATATCGTCATTTTCAGATACATTTGACAACCTAAACTTTTATTGGTTTACATGTAAGTGGTATGTTTGCTGGACATGATTGGTTTCATGAAAATTAAGCATTTTTTCTTTTACTTTTTTAGCAACGCAACCAACATAATTTTGTTGAAGGCAATGTCATTCTTGGTCATTTTTGTCCAGAACGTAATATCTCAATAATGATTGGATGGATGTTATTAGATTTTAATCAGATGGTCATGGTTCTGTGACAGTGTATCTTACTGACTTTGGCATCCCCCTTTCTTCTAGAACTACCATGAGTTGGATATTTTTGGTTTCAGGTGAAAAGCATTATCAATTGGTAGATGAATTGTGTGGAATTTGGTGCACACACTAATCTTTACCACAGAATGAATAATATGTAAACAAATAAAGACTTATGGTGCCCAGCTTGACTTTCATTTAGCGCTTTAATAGGTCAAAAGTAGTCTTTTTTTTCCTTTGCTTTTTATTAGCGACAAACCACTTAAGTACTCAAATTATTAAGTAAAAGTAGCAATTCTCAATTAGATGTCAAAGTCAAGCATTCGGCATTTAACTTTTGTCTATTATTGTGGTGTCAACCACAGATCTGCTAAATTAATCACATTTCTATCAGCTTCAGAACTGATAGAGGGGGAATTTGGTGTGCATTGTTTCATGTATTGTTTCCCATGTAAAATATGCGAATATCTCTGTATTTATAGGTACTCTGATTTTGATACCTGTCAAGTTGAACTGTTTCTGTTGCCGCGCCGACTGTGGGGAGGGATGCAGGGGCGAGGGGGGCGTGGCACTGCTGGGCAGAGGCGGAGCCGGGGAGGACGGGGTGGAGGAGGTGGTGGAGGACGGGTTACTGCTGGAGTCTGGCTGATACGGGACAGGGATGTGATCCTGGGAAGAGACAGGAAAGAGAAACGTGGTTATTTCTCGCACATTTTTGTCTGCTTAATACAAAGTGCTTGCGCTCAACTTTATTCAAGTTTCTAGATTGATTTTCCTCCTTCCAGGCAGCACTTGGCTTTCATTAATATCAGTACAATATAAAAATCAACTTGCATAGACGTGCAATTGGCCCAGACAGAGGCAATCCATCACAATGAGCAATATGCTGCCTTTACTTTTCTGACAAAGACAGCTTTCCATTGTGTATAAAACAGGAAGCCTTTGTTTAAAACTCCCTTCAGGGGTGCATTCAATGATCCTCCAACATAGCCACGAATAAAGTTTGCTAACCCTCAATCAGTTCTTCAGCTGAAGATGTAACTTGTGAATAAGTCTATTCGTCACCAAAGACATTTTATGAATACAAACACTGTCTGGACTCCACCCACATTCTTTTTTTTTTAAAATGGGTCAATAATAACTTCATAATGGATTCTAATAATCCAAATCAGGTTTTTGTGCCACTTTTTACAACAATCAATAGCATTATTAGTTGTATTTAACACACCTGTCGGGATTGTACCGACTCTGATGAAAAAGCACTATTCATTACATAATCTGAACATTCAAACCAAAATTAAACATCAACGTTTGTTGCTGTTGTCAAATGTCGTCCAGCAGCCCACCCTAAAATCTCAGCCAGAAGAGCATCCTTGAATTGTAGAGGTTTTAAAATAACTCTAGCTTGCAATGGAATGACAGACTGACTGCTAACAAAATGTTTACCATTTGATTATATTTTATTTTTCTTAAGCTTCCAGTCTCTGCAAGTTTATTTCATCACCCAAAGAATTAAAAGAAAATGAATTGATGCCTTTATTTAGGGTATAAGTTGAAAAAATAGTTTGAAATTATGTTTACTAAATTACATTTGAAAATAATGAGCTAAGACAGGAAGTGATGAATAATTTGACAAATGATAGTAGAAAAGGGCGTATTAACATATTTCCGGCTGTGTCCGTCTCATTCATAAGACAAACAGTAGTAGTACGCTGTGAGGACCAATTCAGAGAGTACAGGGGACTGGCAATACCCTTAAATGAGAGTTTTTAAAAAACAAATTCAAAGCAAGATAAATGTAAAACATAATATATATATATATATATATCCAAGAAAATAGCAACCACACGCATAAGACCGATCTCTGTTTGCAAAGTTATTTACACATAATTTGTTTATCATTTAGCAGCACATTAAAGGTGAACATTATGCATTCAAATGTCTTATTTCCAAACTCACACATCGGGATCACAACAGTTCCATATCACCATGGAAACCTTGTATTATTGCACAAAACAAATCCATCTGTGTATACATCAATACTGCTGAAGATATTTTGGTACGGTTTCATGATCCCCTGAGAAAGACACTCTTTCCCAGCCACCCAAAAATGGAAGACATGTGATATGTAGGACAGGTTCAGCTGAAAATTCGAACACACAGTTTATTTTTGCACTTACCTTGTTGATTTTGTTGGTTTTGGGGAGTGTCTGACTGATGTGCAGGTCTGTGTACCTGAGCGGGTTGTTGATGTCACATGGCACTGATTCAGTCCGTACCAAACGAGCTACTGCTGAAAAGAAGCACAGAAAACAATTAAACACTGTGAGAGGCTGAAACAAAACAATAGTAGCCTAATAGCTTCAGGAACATTTGAAAAGAAAATCTTAATTAGGCCATGCTTCAATTATAAAATGCCTTTTCTTGAACACCATCCAATTGTTATCGCATACAGACACTTTGTTAGGAAGAAAAAAGGTTTCCTATAGGATATTGAGTCATTGGGAAACTGTCACTTTCTCTTACTACAGAAGAATAGATTAAGTGTAATTACTGTTCCCTACCTTGAGTTGTTCCTTGTTGATCTTATTTGGAAGAGAAAAGAATGGGGGGGGGGGCAGAAAAGGACAAAAGAATCTCAATTCTGATAGCAGTTAATGGAATTTATTTCAGTGCTGTCTGTATCAGTATAGGCAGTGCATGACGCAGTCACATTACTCAAACCTAAGTGGCTTAATTAATAAGATAACCTTTTATCTGCGAAAGCCAGCAAAGACTCTTTCATGTTTTAAATGGGGATTTGACTGAAATAAATGGTCTTTTCAGTAGCTTTAAGGTCCAATGCAAACATATGAGCAACGATGAAGGCATGATACATGTACTCTTTTAATATCCACAAAACAGCAACACATTTTAAAGCCACATTGAAAGAACTGAAATATTGACTTTGATTATCTGTATTATGTCGACACATTTCACATTAGTTCAGTTGAAACCAATAACATTGAGTTTAAACAGGTTTAAATACAGTTATGTGACATCTGTTGACATAATTCACTCAATTAAAGTCCACGTTAGAGTGTTTTCTGGTTTAATACGGCCAGTGCTCATCTATATACATATTTGTTGAAAAGATCAGTGTTGTGCAAGTCTGTTGAATGTGTTCATAAACATGTGTTTGCTAAATTACGATGGAAAGACAGGGGTGGAGTTTTGGTTCATGCTCTGCAGCCAATCTTAATCAAACTGAAAGGAAGCTGACTTCCAGAAAGATCAAAGTAACAGAGTGGGATATTAAAGGTGGGGTAGGTAAGTTTGAGAAACCGGCTCGAGATACACTTTTTGTTATATTCCATCCGGCCCGGCTAAAGTAACTGGATGGCCTACCTGCCTGTCAGCCTTCCATCTGTGCACAAACTTATCTCGTGCCCTCATTGGTCATGTGCGCGTTCGTGTGTGTTGGAGGAGGGGCTCTGTAAGGAAGTGGCAGATTTCTTCCGGCTGTGTATTTTCAAATTATAGCGACCTCGAACTGGTTTCTCCAAAATTACCTACCCCACCTTTAACAACTCAAATTTCATTACTGACTTTTAAATAAAAAAATCATCAACATTTGGCCACAGGATAGCTCAGTTGTAAGAACTGGTGTCCTAAGTAAGCAGGTACAAGCACACTGAAATAGGCAATATCTTCACCTCTATCTCCCCCTGTCAACCCTGCATCTCCGATAAACACCTGGCTTAGGAAGACTGAGAAAAAATCTTGGTTAACAGTGGCAAATCAAAAATGATCTGAGAAGGTTATCACCATTAATTTGGAGGAAATTGTGTGTGGAGCAAATATTAAAATAAATACCTTTGAGGGATTCTCGTCCTCCTCGTTGTATGATCAATAAATGGCAAGGTGGGGCTTCTTTGGTGCATTTGTTGTGGCACTTCAGCCTGCATGCATACACAAGAAGGACAGGGCATTCTATTAGTGTGTGTCATGTTGTTCAAAGTTTAGCTTATTTACACAACTTATGCAAATTGGGTGCATTATCATGAAACAACAAATATGAATGTATTCAAGTGAGATAGAAACAAAAGGGTTCATAAACACGTTTCACCTTCAAAAAACAATCAACCAACAAAAAACACTAATTTCATAAATCCCAGATATGATTATCTGTAATGAGGCACAAATCACTACTATTGTTTGAATAAAAGGAAGTACTCACTTGCAGTTTTTACATTTCAGTCCAAACAACATTCCCTTTCCACATACTATGCATGTCTGGGACATCCAATACTTGGTTGAAAACCTACAAGCAAAAGAAAAGAGTGAGATAGACTATTTAAGGAACATCAGGACATGTGGATTAACGGGAGAAAACACGGCTTCTAACCTTTAAGCCTTTCATAACATTCTCTCATTCTGACGGCACACATTACCTGCGTAACCTTCCTGCGAGGATAAAAAATTGCCCGAAGAAAGTAGTTTTGCAAGAGTGTTTACCTTCTTAGCTCCCTCACCTGCTGATTTCATTTTGGGCCCCCATTTCATTTTCATCTTTCGGTAACCCTGTGTGAATTAACATCTCAGGCAGTCACTCTGCTGCGCGGGGCCTAGGCCATGGGGTTTACATCAATGCAACAACCAGTCTGAGAGATGGGAGCGAAGGAAATTGCATCGCTAAAGGTTCCAACACACTTGCTTCTCAAACAAACAAATCCACAAAGTGCTCCGCAGTTTCGACCAATTCCCTGCACAGACCGTCCGAGTGGTACGAGCACGTATGTGGCTATTGGCTGTATTTACTGATGTGACGCCTGGATGGCTAATGGCAGGTGACTAATGTAGTTTGACAGGAACCAAATCTCTTTATTTGGCCCGTCTTCGCCTCAATTGAGTAGCACAACTCAATCCAACTCCCTCGGATTTTTTAGTAGGCTCCGCTGTCAGATATGAACGATGAAGTGACATTAAGGGCCGATTTTGCATAAAGAAGTATTCATTCAGCACATTGGACTAAGTCAAAGTAGTGCATTGTGTAGCAAAGACGCAAATGCACTTATCGCAACAGGTTAACAATACGATCAAGTTGTAAATATGCAAATCGGCACGTCTAGTAGATGCTGGATGGAGTAATTGCTTATCTCTTGAAGCCAGCATTAATATTCAAATAACGGCTTTACATTTGCTCTCAGTTTGCCTGGGCTGGGGTTCTCGTTCCATATCGATGACTTTCAGAAGGCAAAAGACCCACGTTCTGGAGGTGGCTGAGATCCCACAACTAATACGGTATTGTTTTACTTTTTAGATCACTAGCGTTCGGAGTCAAGCAGGGGGAGAGAAAAAGAGAGGGACGGATGAGAATTGAGAGTTATGCAAGGGGGCCATCTTCTTTCTTTTTTTTTTTAATTGGACTGACATTCTATTACAGATGTACAAGTACAAAGACACACTCACACACACACACTCACACACACTCACCCACACTCTTTCCTTTAGACCTACCTGTGTTTTATTGAGTTTCCCAGATCTCTTCGTGGAATCTGTGGGGACCAGCGAGGCACTGAGAGAGTGTCTGGAGCGGAAGAAATAAGAGAAAGGCAAGGTCGTTATGTTATTATTTGAGTCCAATGTTAATATTGACTGAATATTCTTCAAAATTGACAACATTTCTAGTATCAAACAACATTGTGTAGCAACAAAGGGACTTTCTGGTGTCAGACTTAATCAGCTGTTTCGATATCATTCTCACAGTTAGTCATGACTCACTATCAACTCATCACTGTAAACGATCCTTTGTCCTTATTGTCAAGAACGCACATGGACTGTTGGATCGGTATTGTAATGGATGGATAGATGGATAGACATCAATAATAATATAATCAGTGCATTATAAAGACAACACAGCTTCCAGCATGAGCTGACAACACCATACAGGTATCTCATTTGTATCTGCATTGCATTGTGAGAGATTCTAGCCTCAAAAGGTTTCCACTACAAAACATTACGCTTGGTCCGTTAGTACTGACAATGACTCAGCAGCCCAATACATTTGTGCGCAACCTCTTACTACAGGGACAGAATGGCAGCCTACACAGCGTGGCCTGTGAAGTCGGCTGGAGGTGGTGGATATGCATGATAGAGGTGATAGGGCGCTCTAATGCAATGTAATGTAATGATGTGCCAGGTAAAAAAGATCCCAGGATATAACGTAATGTGCGTCATGCAGGATCAAAAATAATACCTCATATAGGGTATGAGAGGCCTATTTAGGTTTTATTCCGTCAAACTTTTTACAATCTAGAGATAAATGCAGTCATCCTCAAAATAACATGGAAAAGGAAGAGGTATCTATCTATACAACAATTCACAATCCAACTGATACAAAATGTTTCTTTGTACAGTATAATGAGAATAGTATACCCTATATGAGGTATCCCACAGTACATCTTGTAGTAGCGTAAAACTAACACTTTGTAACATTATGCATAGCTCTAATAGAATATGTGCAGGTATAAAGAAAAAAAAAGAGAAGAGAGCATGACGATTGAGACAAATCAAGAGTTATGGCGCAAAAAGAGAATCTGGTAAATGTAACCGGAGCACAGCTTCATAACATAAACCGGCCCAAATATTTGGTATTTATTCATTATGGAACATTACATTATGTAATTATTACAGAAATGCATATTCCTTATTATTATGACTGTTCCAACAATGCAGAATTTGTCCTCCCTAAGAACCGTATGTGTAAAATCAGCACCCTTTCCCTTTAAGGTAAATTGCATGTGCATTTCTTATATTTAAAGATTAAAAAGGTGTTACATAGATGGATAATCATGCACCAACTCCATGAGATTCATTAGCGTCCACATCAAATGTCCCATCCCTCATCTTTTGCGTCTTCTTGGCTGAGTCCCAGATGTGTAATAATTTATTGATATTCTGGTTACCTTGGTGCGGTCTTTTTCATGAGTAGTATGTCACTTTTAAGCTGAAAAGGAATGACAGGCAGATTGGAGTAGGAGACTTTCGATTTTTTTACATGGGCAGACGGCGGAGATGAACAATAGATTAAATCAGGAAATTGTGCGGAAAAAAGCGACCTAGAAGTCCCTTCCTCAATGCTTCAAACTCCTAATGCCTTGAAATGGATGTGTGGGCTGAGGTGTGCATTGAGATCGATCTCCACATGAAAGGACAGAAGAAGATTCACTTCAGTTAGGCCGATAGGATGAAGAGTTCCAAATTCATTTCAGCTCGATATGCCACAATATCGCCCAAAAGAGGGAATCATCTATGAATTTGAGAACGTCTTTTTCAATCATCATATTCATAGGCTCTTTATTATATCTTTTTTTATTTGAAAGTAAACAGAAAAGACAGGCAGATTCATCATTGAGATGCTAATGTTCCTCCGAGAAGAGTCTTGGAAACTTGTCGATTCGAGTCTTTGAAAATTGTTTCAGAGACAGATTTCCTCAGGAGGCGGAAGAACTCTCACCAGTTGAATTGATTCAAAGTCCAAAGAAAGGTATCCAATCATAAACTGAACTTTCCGATCAAGAGGCATCATTTTTATAAGTTAAAGTTCATGTCCTCTATGGTTTAGATACTTGGCTGATACATTTCCTGCAGTGTATGTTGCAGCTACACACTAGTGGCTACACTACAGTAGAATGAAGAGCACTTTTTATCTGGTAAGGGGCTCAATCAATCCTATTAATTGATAACAAGGCCACAAGTTATTGGCAGTGCTAATCTCATGGCCCCGGTGCCGTATAGCATTTCCTTGTTCCTGAAGAACACCCGGTCTCCCTTTCCTCCCCCAGCCTCTCCAGAGGCCCAGTGTCTTCTCTCCGCACTCCGATGCATCGCTCAATTACACTCAATCAACCTGATAACTCAATACAGAGGGGAAACTGACATCATCTGCTTCTTGTCGGCCTTGTTGGCGACTGGCAGATGATTGGACTTGTCAGCTGCGTGGTCAGGGCTGTTTATCATCGTGTGTGTTCGCTGTTGACGTCGCTGTCTGTCTTCAGTGCCACTCATTCATGATCCTATCATCTCTCACAGAACGGGGGAGTGTAGTTTAATGTCAGTAAGTGTTCATGACAACAAACTCAACAGAACCATACACGCTTGAGGTATAACAGAAACCTTCAGATGTGTTTTTTATGTGTAGATTTTGGGCGTGGAAGAATTGCCCTCATTTAATTGTTTGTTATATGTGTTATGTCTGTCCTTTAGAGGTCAAGTAGTGTTTAGTTGCAGTGGTGGAGTCCACCAGTCACGTGCTAAACTCAGATCGCACAACTGTAAAAACAGTGCATTTATGTAAGTCAATAATAATCGATGCACTATTGACTGTTATCTACTAGGGGTGTAACGGTACACGTACCCGTACCGAAATTATTCGGTACGGGCCCTTCGGTTCGGTACACGTGTGTACCGAAGTGTACCGAACGAATACAACGTTAAACGTAAAAAATTGAGAACGTGAACAACTTCTTGGAAGTAATCTGAGGTGCTGCGTCGCAGCATTCAGAGTAATTTGCTCCCATTGGGCTCATCGCGTCATAGAGCGAGCAAGTCATTTCATTGGATGAGAGGGCATGCTATGAGAGCTGGTCAGAGGGATGCGTTCAAATTTAGTCGGTAATTTGAGGAACTGTCGAAAATTAATGGCGAACGCAGATAAAGTTGAGCTCGAAAATCCTCCAGCATCATTGAAGTCTCCGGTTTGGGAACATTTTGGTTTCGCAGTTACGTACAAGGATGACGGACAAAGACAGGTGGACCGAACCAAAGCTGTTTGTCGGCATTGTTCAATTAAAATTGGTTACGCGGCTGGCAATACATCAAACTTGCACACTCATTTGAAAAGGCATCACCCGAACGTGAATATAACCGGTACCAAAAAACTGAAGTGCAAACCCAACTCCCGCTAGCATTTAGCCTCCACCACTCGCAAAAACTTCAGACCGAGCCAAAGCTATTATAAACGCCAAATATCCTTATGTTGCCATGTCAGCAAAGCGCTACCTGGCTGTGTCTGCTACCTCTGTCCCTAGCGAGAGGGTGTTCTCCACGGCAGGAGACATTGCTAGTGCCAGCAGATCTGCCCTTTCAGCAGCCATGTGGACAAGTTCATCTTTCTTTAAACAACATGAAAATACAATGACAAGCAAGTCCTAATGTCAAGCTGGCTGCTTAGGTACTAGTACAGTACAGTTCAGATACAGATTATTTCAGTTCATCGAAATGCTGCACCTTAATGTTCATTTGATTATATTTTGTATTTATTTGAGTGAATATTCACAGTTTAATAATAATTAAAAACCCAAAACTAATAGTTTATGTTTTGTGAGTACTAGTACAGTAAAGTTCAAATACAGATTATTTCAGTTCATCGAAATGCTGCACCTTAATGTTTATTTTATTATATTTTGTATTTATTTGAGTGAATACATTATTCACAGTTTAATAATAATAAAATGTTTTGTTTTGTGAAAAAAAATTCTGCTGTACCGAAAACGTACCGAACCGAACCGTGACCAAAAAACCGAGGTACGTACCGAACCGAAATGTTTGTGAACCGTTACACCCCTATTATCTACAGGGTATTGCATATTGGCAAAACAAAGGCCAGAGTGTGAGCAGTATCCAATGAGACAAGATCAAATGCAACTGTAATAAAACCTTTGATTCAGCAATCAGAGATACAACAATAACAGTCAAGTAATGTGAACCAAAGCCAAAGCTGAAGCATAAACAATGGCAAGAACATGGAGAAATAGCCCCATGCAGGCCATAAGAAAAGTCAGGTAAGAGCTTTGTACATGATACATAACATTTCAATTAAGTTAGCTGTATTTAGGAGGATTTTTCTTTTCTTTTATCGGGCTCAGTTGACGGTCTTGGTTTAAGGATTAACATATATTTTTTTGTTTTTAATGTTTTATGTCCATCCCTTAAAATGTAGTAGTGTTTTCAATGTTCCTGTTCCTGCGCAGAATCCAGATTGTTTAAAAATGTTTCATATTTAAAGTGCAATGCATTATAAACGCAATCATTCAACTATGACACAACACAAATGTCATTTTGGAGTTACATTTTTTGCAAAAGACTTGAGGAAAAAGAGCTGCCAAATCAACTTTGTACATAAAAAGATGCACACGACTTTTCCAACTTCTCAACAAGATAAACAACCTTTACTCTTGCTTTGTAGAACGCTGCTTGTGGCATGCGCAGCAGGAAATCCCAATGCAGGTGCAATTATTTTGACTGACATCTCTATTAAAACCATTTGAGAAAAACCAGCTAGTCTTCTGATGAATTCCTGACAGCTGCTCAAGGAGTGTTTGCAGGAGTACTAAGACCCACTTCCTGCAACCATGGTAACCACATGTGTTTCCAAATCAACCACAACTGAAATATCAAGTAGTACAACGTTTACATCTCGGGATCCTGTTAATAAATCGAATGAAATTTTTGTGAAACTATTAAAAACCATCAAAAAAAGATTCATCATCTTTACCAACATGGAATTCAAGTGTTTTCCAGTGTGTGTGCGGGTGTGTGTGCGCGCGCGTGTGTGTGTGTGTGTGTGTGTGTGTGTGTGTGTGTGTGTGTGTGTGTGTGTGTGTGTGTGTGTGTGTGTGTGTGTGTGTGTGTGTGTGTGTGTGTGTGTGTGTGTGTGTGTGTGTGTGTGTGTGTGTGTGTGTGTGTGTGTGTGTGTGTGTGTGTGTGTGTGTGAGACATATGAGCCTGCAGGAGCTGAGGAACCCTCAAGGCGCCAGACAACAGTGTCCTCCTCCATCTTCTCTGTTTGGCCTCAGACTAATTAAGCCGAGGCCTTCCTTTCCCCTCCTCCACTGGCCGGTCACATGACACACAGCAGACCATGGGGTTGAGTATGCTTTCTCTGTGTGTGTGTGTGTGTGTGTGTGTGTGTGTGTGTGTGTGTGTGTGTGTGTGTGTGTGTGTGTGTGTGTGTGTGTGTGTGTGTGTGTGTGTGTGTGTGTGTGTGTGTGTGTGTGTGTGTGTGTGTGTGTGTGTGTGTGTGTGTGTGTGTGTGTGTGTGTGTGTGTGTGTGTGTGCGCGTGCGCACAAGACACTACTTGAGTCTAGGAGCCTATTTAGAACAAAATATAGTTTATTTGTTGTGGTGATTGACTGAGCGCTGAACACTGCTACTCCCCACGGAGATGACATTTCTACTGTGGGTAAAAAAATAAAACTGTGGAGCATGTGACAATCAATTCAACGTAAGATACATACATGGAGGGAATCTAATTATTCTAATTGTCAGCGCTGTCACCAAGTCATCTCTAATACACCTACTACTTATTATGAGAATCATCAAGTTCAGAGTGGTTTGGATAAAAGCTTCAATGAAATGCAATCAACAGCTTAACTAACATGGTATCATAAGGAGAAAAGCTTTAAAGGACGATACCAAACAAGTTCAGCACAAAACAACACAACATGGCAAAGAGAAGCTGCAGCCTGTGTAACTAGAAGAGAGTCTGACATGATGGTATATACAGTGGACTGTGCAGAGCAGCAGAAGAAGTGAACAGGACTGTAAAAAAGCGTGTGGGCGTTTGCTGCACAGTGTGCTGCATTACAGCACATGAGTGTTATTTGAGCGATATATTACAGGCTGTTGCTCCGCATATCCTCATCGTTTCTCATCCATGCATTAAATGCGTTTCCACCAGGTGAAAGTACTCAACTGAAAAAGTATCTGTTTGGACAGGCAGCCAAAAATGCACAAAGAGCATGGTGGGAATAGAAGAGTTTGGCGTTTTTATCTGACCGAATGTGAGAAAAAACCCACCTCATTATGAACAAGAGACAAAGCCAGGTTGCTCAGTTGCTATGGCAACAGCTACACGCCAATCAGCTTTTTATTCAGACTATTGTGCTGTCATACAAATAACACCACACACACTAATCAATGTTGTAAACAGCAATCACAGTGATAGAAAAAATATCAATTTCCTTAGCTGTAACTAGTGTGGCCCTTATAGATGCTAGGGTTCTAAGACTGGAGGTTTAAGTGTGCCAGGGCGACACAGGGATGGGAGAACAGATGATGCCTCGGCTCGAGGCTTGGCATTGCTTGGAAGTGTATTCCTCAACCTAAGAACTCAAATGGCTCCGAGCATGCAGACGGGCTGCAGACTGCCGGTTTTGGTGGTCAAGTCATTCTGACCATATGGAGGGCTTTCAGGTGTTGTAGGGCACCTTCTGGCTTCAATAGCTCCCTAGTTCTTGGACAACACTGATGAAACACAGCTTATTGTTTCAGGAAAGAAACATATTTGCTGTATAAATATGTGGGCTCCTTCACAACTTCTTCTTATAACCTCAATGTGTTATTCACTCTCAAATCATATAAAGAAATGGCTGGATGTAGAGCCTGTTACTGAACTTGATGCATGCTTCAGTGGAGCTTACACTCAAATGACCAAACAGTGCCATCTCCTGTGTTTGATACACTTGCCGTACGTTTCTACAGTCGCCATTGAACAATCCTCCTTTTCATTGACTGTAATGATCTTCGATGCAAGGTTTCCTTAGATGGTGTGAGACAATAACTTGTTGAGTCAGCATGCACTTATTGCTTGGTTTCTTATGCAGGAAAATATTAAAGAGCAAGGAAAAAGTCATCACAAAATCCTGATCCTACTATTAAATAAAATTAGATTAGTTTATCGACAAAATATGAGAACAAAAATACCGAAAAGCGGGGCCTTGTGGATGGCAGAGGATTTTCATTAAAAAGCAATTTTTGCTAATTATTCACTAACATATGCTCTTAAAGCCTACTTTGGTGACACTGTTTAAATTATGAATTGATCATTAATTATTATGTGTGCATTTAAAACAAACCTTTATTCAAAGAAGAAGGTTTCACTGGGGGAGGGGGGCTCTTTAAAACAGGGGGTTTGCAAACACATGAATTTCCTGCATATTAATGTTTTATGCAACAATTTATGGTGCCAACGATAACATAAAAAAAGCATCTGGGAGAGTAAGTGACAACAAAGGAATATACATTTTGGAATTCTAGAAATAACGATTTAAATAAAACGCGACAGAAAAAGGAACATTTCTCTCCAGCTTGTTAATATCCCTTTTCCAAGCATAACGGAAGGTGCTCATGACCCCTTTAAGGTCTATCTGTGCCATCAGATAATTAAGATTTTAATTTTTGACTCTCTTGCCCTTAGGGTATTGGTTCACTCTGACTCACTCAGACATTAAGAAAGCTGAATATGATTGGCTCTGTATTTCCTTGGCATGACTCAACATGTCAACATCCATTTCCTCAAACACACATACAAGAACGATTCCTGAATGACAAAACGTTATGTCTGCAGTGATAAATATATAAATTGAAGCCAATCTTCACCCATCGTTGTCCTCACCCTATTTTAAATGTATCGGTTATTTGTAGCCATTATTTATTTGCAAACTCTCAAAGGGACCTCCATTGAGGTGCCACACTCGGTTGCTAGGAGATCTGTGACGCAACCGCAAAAGTGTCAAAGCGAGGTTAGGGTGAGTGTTTATTTTCTACATGTGTACTAGTGACGTCACTCAGATTGAGTTGTGTGCAAAGGGTATGAAGAACATGTAAGCCATTTATATCCATAAGCACACACTCAGACTCCTACACTCTCTCTTTCTCTGCATCACACACACACACACACACACACACACACACACACACACACACACACACACACACACACACACACACACACACACACACACACACACACACACTCGTTTCGTCTCCATGTAAACGTGGCCTCAGACTGTGTGAGCTCAAACTGCCTGAGGGGCTAGAGGTGAGCTGAAAATATCCCTCTGTGGCCACCATCGCTTGTTCCATTGGAAAAACAATGACTTATCATGGGAGCGAGAGAAGAAAACATATATATCTGAAAATGTATTATTCAAGTTGACCATGAGGGTCGAAAGGAGCCAGTTGAGGTGGTTCGGGCACCTAGTTAGGATGCCACCTGCGCGCCTCCCTAGGGAGGTGTTCCAGGCACGTCCAGCTGGGAAGAGACCAAGGGGTAGACCTAGGACCAGGTGGAGGGATTATATCTCTTCGCTGGCCTGGGAGCGCCTTGGGATCCCCCAGTCAGAGCTGGTTGATGTCGCCAGGGAAAGGAAAGTGTGGGGCTCTCTGCTGGAACTGCTACCCCCGCGACCCGACCACGGATAAGCGGGAGAAGATGGATGGATGGATGGACCATGAGGGTAAACAAAGAAACTGCTATTTGCTTGCAGGGAGTTGAAATTGTTTTTTAAAAACATCTATTTCACATACATAAACATGAGCAGACTCAGCACAAGAGACTAAGAATGAGAGACAGTGCAATGGCCCATCTCTAGGTATTAGCAAGGCCACATAAATGATGATTGCATGCATCCTTTTGTGTATACATGTGCGTCCGAAGCCTCACTAGAAACATTTAGATTTTGCATCCAAGATTTTTTTACAATGTATTTTTGTTATTTGTCTATGGTCTAGATCAGGGGTGTCAAACTCAATTTCATCACGGGCCACGTAGGAATTATGGTTGCACTCAAAGGGCCGGCTGTAACTTTAAGACTATATCAAAATACATATATAAATATTTAATATATATAATAATGCATTATATTACATTATTGCCTCTACATTGGATTATTATCTGATAGTGGAATAACTTCATAATTAACTACGTCTGAAAGCAGAAGTCTAGGGCAAATAATTGCAAGTCTCTTCAGTGATAATGTCACAAAATGATTTAAAAAGAAAAGCCAAATTCTGGGGGGAAAAAATTAAAAAGTGACATTTTAGAAAAAAAAGCGACATTTTGAAGAAAGAAAACTGACATAAAATATAAAAGTCAAATTTGAGATGCATTGTGGGACATGTAGTTTATGGGCAACGTGCTTCTGTAAATTGCCATGTAACCGTATAATAAACATATTATATTCTTTCAGAGCTCTTGTGGGGCCACAGAAAATGAAGTCGTGGGCCGGATTTGGCCCCCGGGCCTTGAGTTTGACACCCCTGGTCTAGGTTCTTTGGTTGTGTTGGCTGTGAAAACACCTCAACACTCTCCTCAAAGAAGAAAAGTGGCATGACCAGAAAAGTGATTGAAAAAATAAAGTGTGTGATTTTTATTTGTATATTAGTAGGAGCTGCACAAGATATGTCCTGTCTTGCATTGTTCTTCCAGGTGTGATGGCAAAACAAAACTGTAAGAACGTTTTTATTTTGATGTTCCCATTATATCAAGTATGCATGAGGGCAATCTAAATAAATGTTATCTTTTTGATTCCTATAATATAAAGTTAGGCATAAGGGCAAAGTAATGCTGAGAGGAAGAGATTTAAAAAAAAAAATCTTATGCAAACCTCAAACTCAACAATTCTTAGAGGTATCGCCATAACATTCCAGGGAGAATAAACTAAAATGTTGTGTCAATAAGGAAAATACAGGCACTCCAAAAAACACCATGTACCAAGACAAAGTAGATTGTGTAGTTTCTGCTGAATGTGTATGTTTGCGTGTGATCTTTTTCCTAACCTAATCATTTGTTGTTGTCCCTTAATCTATAAACATTAACCATTGCTCGAGGTTCATTCTTTTGTTTTGAGTTTCTAATAGAGCATGTTTACATATTTTAATGTTAAAAAAAAAAAAATTATATTTCTCAAAATGTTTGTCTGGATATGTCTCTGAACACTCGATCTGAAACTCTCTGTTTTAGCACCTGTCTCTTTACGCCACCTCCCAACATTGCAAAGGGACTTCTCAAGCCTTGTGTATAGACACTGTAGGTCTATTCTAATGAGCCTGTATTTAAAAGGGCCAGTTTCTGCTCAATGTCAGGTTCATATGTTGTGCCTCTACTGTGACATGTTAACATGCTTTGATGTTTAAGAAGGTCTTTCACTTCCTCATACTGCCTGTGCTGCAGCACCTCTTTTCACCCTCCGTCTGAAACCAGAGCCCAGTCTGCTCCGATTGGTTAGCTGGCCGGCTCTGTTACGATTGGTCAAACGCTCAGAGGTGTCCCACCCTTAAGCCTTATTATCACGTACAATGTATTGGAGCAATAGCCAATATAAGTGCAAGTGTTACGTACTGATGCAACAAACAAAAGGGGTCCGATGGAGCGTTTCAGGAAGTGTGTGGCAGAGAAACTCCCTCTGGAGGTAACACAGGGATTTGAGCCTTTGCAGATTTACATGCAAAGAAAGCTATATACAGTAACACACTACAGGAAAGAGAAAACCCACAAATCATAATAGAGCCCCTTTAACATACATGTAGGAAGGAGATTCATTTTGAATAGCATGTTGAATCCCATGCAGGGGAAAGTCAATCAGATCCCCACTTTGTGCAAAAGACCACCCTAGCAAAGAAACACTACTGTGAATCTCAAATGTTATCTAATAGTATCGTAACCAGACTATCACAAAAAGTATTTCGAGGTGGAAAGCCATAGCAACTTATAGGAGGATATCAGGAGGATGCTGACGTTTCAGCTTCGACCGGGCGCTGACTCATCCTGAGCAGACAGCGTTTGGTCACCCCAGCCTTGTAGGTCCTCCGATTGTTTTGATTCAGAGCGCTACAGAGATGAGTTACAATACTGCTGGCTGGAGGGCCCTGACGTATGAGACGGCAGTGATGCCCTAATCCCAAACATAGACCTGGGACCGATGTTTATCCACGCTTACCGGGCGCATACACATGTGTCTGATGCTCAGACATACACACATAGAAATACACACACCATTCCTAAAATAGGATCTGGAGAACCACGGGATCAACTAAGGAGCTCCACAAAGAAAACTTCCACTTTCTCTTCACTCAGTGATTTACAGTTTATACACATTGTAATGATTACATACAATTCCAGTTTTATTTTACCCAAATAATAACCATAAGAGAGTGCAGAACAGGGTACAGTGTATCTGCATTATACGTTCAGCCTCCATGGAATGAAGGTATTAAAGTTATAGGTGGATGTTTAGATGACATATTAATGTTAATGTTAATAATAATAATAATACATGTTATTGTGTAGCTGCTATACGGGTACTCAAAGGGCACTTTATATGGTCAAAACTAATTAAAGCTATGACATTAAAGCATCATCTTGGTTTTGTAAATAAAAAAGAAAGACCTCCTCTTCTCTCCGTGCAAAGGCATGTTCTGCTCTGTGCAGCTGATGTCGATAGAAACAACACAGAAAGACGGATCAGTTACAGTGAAGGAACACAAACATCCTAACTGCAGATAAGCGCAACCTCGACTTCTATCTGTAACCTGAAACCCTGTTTTCAACATTAATACTTAAGGTGTTGAAATTAAAAGTTAAAGCTGACACTTAAGTATAACAATATCTTGCATATTAATATTATTTAAGTTGTCTTAAATGAAATAATAAAACAAGATAAAGATGTTTTTCCTAATGAAAGAAGTGCTACATGCACATACCACATCATGTCTTTTGATTAACAACCAAAGACAAAGCATGTGATACACGATGGTCAAGTTAAATGATAAAAACGTAAAAGTTAAATGTGACAAGGTACCTATAATTGTAATCGCAATGTGAACTTGTACTAACCTCCTTCTAATGCAATCTATATTATATTCTATGTCTATTCCATGCTCATGTTATGTCTATTCTTATGTATTTTATTGGTAACTGTATTCTATGTGTTCTCAATTTTCTGTGGCTTTTTCATGAGGTGTCAATTCTCTACTGTGAAGCACTTTAGACTGCAAATCTTGTATGAAAGGTGCTATTCAAATAAAGCGTATTATTATAATTAAGGTCGCAATAACAATGATTACATAAGTAGCATTGTATGATTGACATGTGTTTGGACAAGTGAGAAAACTACATTTAACTTATCCCACATAAAAATAAAAAAATAAATTTCTTAAGAAATGGAATCCAGGCCCACAATTTCAAGTAGTAAAAGATAATAAGATAAGTATATCTTATCTTATTATCTTGTATTCATTGAAAATGTGGGCCTGGATTACATTTCTCAAGAAAATGCTGTGCTGTATGTTGAGTAAGAAAATAATCCGGAACAAATCATTAGCACGGGAGACTTTACAATAAATGCACATGTATCTGCTCGGTGCCTGTCATCATCACAGTTGTATTTTGTAATCCAAGCACAGCTTTATATGGCGTGTGATTATTCCAAGGCATGCCTCGACCGACAAATATGCAGCGCTATGCCCCACATACCTGTTAGTCAAGGTCTACTACTATTCACAACACTAAGTGATCACCATTCATCACTCCTTGTGTTGACACAACCTCCATTACTCCCCATCTCCTCCTTTAGTCTAATAGCTTCCGCAGTATGCACATAATGCATCAGGCAATAAGGCTGCCAACACACCACCTCCGGTTATTATGGCACCGCCTTATTGTTGCATTTCCCAACACTGTACTTAAATATATTCTTAACAAAAATAATTATGGTGATTATGGGTGTGAGTGTTTTTTTTCCGGCACAATAGAAAAGAAGAAGGTTCCAAATTGACACTAGAAATTGGATAGAGGTGAGAAAAGCACATGAGAAGAGTATAGACAATAAAGCACTAGACCTTTTGATTTAATTTAGCAGAATGACATCCCAGAAATGAAACAATGCATGAGAGCTTAATAAGCAGATGTTGAAAGGGTATACCAATACCAATATGAAAGAGGTAAAGTGAAGGCACCTAATTTTATTAAAGCTAGAATGTGATCCCATTTAAAAAAATAAAAAAAAAGAGTTCACTCACTTGCAGAGGGGGTTTCAGCATGGACAGGAGGTGTGGAAGGGATGAAGGAGGGAAAGAAGAAGGATCGCAGAGATCGTTCAGTGAGGAGGGGCGAGCGCTGCGTGGGCAGATTCTCACAGCTGCCCACGCTGCTGTGGATCTTAAGGTTCAAGGGCTTGGTCTTCTTCTTGGCTCTGAGGGAAACAAGAGAAGAACAGTAGAAATCACTGAGAGGGAAATAGGTTGCACATACACATGTTTCAACTAACAGCAGAGCTTTGAGTGGAGGTAAACAAGCCTGAGGACTCATAATGTACTAACAACATCATTATAGGATTATGTGATATGATACAATCCATGTACATTATATATTATATGTACAGCACTTTGGCTCGACCAAAAATCGTTTATAAATGTGCTATATAAATAAAACTTGATTTGATTTGATACAGTGAGCCAGGCTAGGTATCATGTTGATAAAGTGACTACAAATCAACAGGCATCAGGCAAGAAAGAAGACACGTTCGATTCTCAAAGAAAAATGTCTTGGACTTGTCATTTAGTTTGTTGCTGATCATTTACTGTCACTTAAACTACTGTTGGTCAGCTTTGTAAAGCTGTATGTACCGCAGGGCTGTGCACTGACTGCTAACATCAGCATGCAAATGTGCTCACAATGACATTATAATACTAAGTAGATATAATGTTTACGATGTTCATCATCTTAATTTAGAATGTTAGCATGCTAACACTTACTATTAGCTTAAAGTATAACAGAGGAAGATGGAAATGTCATATCTGACTTCTAACCACAAATGTCAACCTAATAGAAGTTTTAGAGGAAAAGTCAGGTTACCACTAAAGTCACTGGATCATTCTCTAGACTCCAGTAATACAACCTATTTCTACAACATAACAAAGGGATACATCTAATTGGTTAAGACACAACGAGAGACGGTCTCAAATAGACATCCCTTAAAAGCATGCTGTTAAAAGTCTGATGCCAAACCACTGTTATTACAGAAGAGGGAATTATAGCTGTAGTGTAAGCAGTTTAATTAGCTAGAAATCATTTAACAGTAGCTTAGTATTCATGATATTCATCAATTTCACGGTACCCACATCATTAATCTGTATCCTTGTACTCATCTGATGGGAGAAAATATATAAAACACAGATTTAAAGATCCGGTTGATATCCAGATATACTGTAACGGTTATCTACACCAATGAGGCTCAGTGGACCCAGGTCACTCAAAAAGACAAATCCGTAGACTGCTTTCATTTTTTAAGGGTAGGGTGTTTTATACCCATCTGGAGATGTGTTATTCTGTCAATATGTGTTTACAGTTTGACAAACATCTTGGCACCATTAAACATTTGAAATGTACCCATGAAAGAAAACTCTCAGTGTTATGATTTATAGATAGAGTATGGTCTGTGACTCAAAATAAGCATACGCAATCTCACCAGGTAACGGTTGAACGGCAAATGAAATGTGCAGCTTGATATAGGTCCAAGCAAGCAAATAAACCTGAGAATATACAGTACATAAACAAACCCCCGGTATGCATGCATACAGATATTCGGGCATAGATACAAAAATAAACCTCCCTTTAACTCGAGGAAATCATTTTTCCATTTGAATGTCATTTAGAAAACTGATGGCAAACCTGATTGAGATGTCATGTTGGGCAACAACATCAGATAGGAACGTACACTGTATGTAAATTCACAAAAAGTGATGTTTGAAATGTACTGTATAAGAGCGAGCTAGAAATACAGGAAGCTACTGAAGGAAAAGCAGTAGAACCAGAAAGAACAACAATGGATGAAAAGGGAACAAAACCAATGCAGATGAAAGCAGGCTTATATGCAAAAAGGAGAACATAATTGTAAAAAAAAAAGAACATGAAAAAGATTGAATCCAACAGATTTTAATAGAAAAAAAACTTAAAGCTGTGAGTCCTGACTTCTCATTCATTAAGTGTTGAATCCCAAAGGAGCTCTTCCTCCTATGTCAGTCTCTCAGTCTCCATACTGACTCATGCAATTAGACCTGTAAACCAGCCCGGCAATAAGGAAGCAGCCTGCAGGTTATCACTTCTCCTTCATAGAGTTTTTGTCAGCTATTCCGATTAGCCCACTTTATGCAATTTGAATCAAAATTAAACCATTCATCTCCCTGTGTGCATGCCTTTTATCCTACACCCCAATGATGTTTAGTGAGGGGAAAGCGAAAATGAATGTAGAGGGAAGGGAGAGGATTCCCAAAATTGGTTTTGAAGACGGCTGTCTGTGAAGGCATGTGGGCGGAGTTGGTGAGAGTCAACTCCACAGTTGCTAACACATCTATTCAGATACCCCTTTTTCTACTCTGCATATGAAAAGTTGGAGGAAGAGTAACGAGAATGCACCATACAGGAGACAGAAGAAGAGGGAGGTGGGTGACTTGTCAAATGTTAAGGGAAATCAGCAAAGGTGTGAATAGTAGAGTGTCTTTTGATCTTGAACATCACAATGCATTTCTCACAGATGGAAATCACTGCATATTTCCGTCCTTTCAGAAAGCTTCTGAATCGTTCATCCCCCTGGGTCTTCTCTACCAAATAAACAGGAACACCACCATTTTTTTTTACGTATGATTTAGGCATTTCCTCTACCTAGTGATTCAATGAACCACGCTGTTATGCTTGTAACTTGCTGATTTGTTGTTTTCTTGCTTCCTGTTATATCCTGATATCTAGTTCTCGGAATCATTGAGGTTTAATTGTGTCTTTCCTGATTTGATTGAAGATGCAGTTCTACATTTGCATAACATGAATAAGCGTGAATTCAGTGCGCGCAGTTTGAAGAAGATGTCTCGCTTTTTCTTTCAAATGATCTGTGAAGGTTGGATGTTGTCATCAGCTAGGACAGAGGGATTCAAGGGAATCCTGCTCAATGTGTGTGGGCAGGGAGGTATACTGAAGCATATAAGGGGATCGGGACGGGTGGCGCAGTGGTCTGTGCATCCGATCATCAGATCAAGGGGGAGTGCTGGGGAACTCCAGTTCGAAACCCGCTCCTGCCACCACTGCGTCAGGCCGTTGTGTCCTTGGGCAAGACACTTCACCCGGATTTGCTCCTGTGGGTATTGTCCACAGTACATGTATAATACTAATGTATACTTGTAAAAGCGCCTCGATGACCTCGAGGCGTGAAGATGGACGGTGTGGCGCAGTGCGCTGTGCAATGATCATCAGATCAAGGTGAAACCCGCCGCTGCTGCGTCTGTAAAGCCGGTGTGTCCTTGGGCAAGACCCTTCACCTGAACTTGCTCCTGTGGGTATTGTCCACAGTATCTGACCATTGCATGTATGATGTGCAATGTGTGTATATGTAAAGCGCTTTGAGTCATTGATAATGCGCTATAATAAATGTAAGGAATTATTAATTATCAAAGCTGTGTTAACTTTCTTAGGTTTGTATTTTTTTAAAGATCAGATTTAGGAAATATAGGAAAACTTGACATTCATGCACACATGTCCATGCTTTAATCCACCCACTCCCTCCCTCCACATCCACTTCCCCCACACTTGCAGAGAGGCTAATTACAAAGACAGCTTCAAGTAAAAGTTCCATTTGATCAAGGACATAGGAGAGCACCGATCCTTCAAATGGCATATTTATTTTCCTTTCTGACATATCAAGAGGATTTCTAAAAAGCGGTGGTCATGCATATTCTGTCGTTTAGGTCTGGCTAACAAGCTAAAAGCTGCTCAGCATCCAAATGGCTCAATAGTGATGCTGAGAAACTGCAAAGCCTTCCAGCTCGGTCTAATTAACACTAGTCTCCATCGAGGAGAGTCAAATGACTTGCGTGATACCATCTACATACCTCCAGTTTTTACCTCAGTAAAATGCCGAGTGCTCTACCGAGACCCATATGGCCAGAAAAGCGCAGTTGAGTTGTATGCAAATGGACCTGTGGAATAATATGTCTGGCACCCAATGCTCTTAGCTGCTTTAATAACGTTTGTGGAAAATGAAATAAAGGTGGCTAGAATAATGATTGCAACAGAGAATTACTGAGCCCTTTGAGCAGTTTCACCCAAAGCAGGTAGTCTAGCTTTCAGAAGTCTGCTGTTTCAATCCCGAGTTTAATAAAAGCCGACGGTCAGTGACCCAAGGTAGTTCTTTTTTTTTCTTTTTCCAAAGGCATTGCGGCAGAGCAATGCCAAACTTCATCTTAAAGGAATGTATTGTCATGCTCAGCAAGTGAAACAAACCAAACAATTCCCTTTTGTTCATTACGAGACGCTGCATTTTTTAACTTTGATGATTTGTATTCACCTACACAAACAAACATACAGTATCATGTAAATGCTTAACCTGCACTTGCTTGCTTAATTGTTTAATCCAAACGTAAAATGTGTTTGTCGGAAGAGATATGTGCAGACCATGATCATCAGTCGGGAAGGTTGGATGATAACATCACACAAGTTAGAAAAAACGTTTGTTTTTCTCCCCTTTAACTTTCAGAGTCTCGCACTGAGATATGGATAAGCGCATATCAGAGCACCAGGAAATGCACTGCACTCTCAACAGGCAGGCGAATCATGAGGATATAGATTAAAAGCTGAACATGATGCCTATAGAAGATAGGGAGACACCCAATGCCGGGAAATCAGAAAGATAAAAACAAAGAGTGAAACAATGTCCTATGTGAGAGACAGAAAATGAGAGGGAGAAAGAAGAGGTACTGGAGCCGATGAGCAGCAGCGACAGAGGAGTAATATGTTGACAGGAAGGCGTACGGACGGTGACATGTGGTCTCTTCAGAAGAATTTCAGGAATGTGTGTCAAGGCACACAGACATTGCACCTATCTAGTTAAAATAGTTTCAGTGCAAAATGATGCTCCCATTGTTGGCCATCAGCAATGTTATGGTAGTGTTGCTGTTGGTATAAAATGTGGTTTATGTTTTCATTCCACATGGGTTTGCAACAACAACAAAAAAGTTTATTTGAAAACTAAATGTGAGAGGGAACACAAATATGTAAAATCCATTCAGGAGGAACTAGCAATGAAAATGACTGAACAATTTGTTTTTAAATCTAAATAAACTAATATTATCAAGCTAATTGGCCGTATTTCATGACGATGTTCCACTTTTTCTATCAAACACAAACTGTGCTGCTGCCCAACTCTGTAATGTTCTTCTCTCTCAGTCCTCTGTCCAAAAGTCAAGGTTCATTGAAAAAGATGACAAACATGTTTATATCTAACAAAATATTCTGCATGAATCCATGTTTGTTGGTGTTTAGACTTTCAAAACCGACATTTCCAGTGCGGTCACACTGTTTGCTTTGTTGGCTTGCTGTGCACAAAATAACACCACGTTATTAATGATTGTTAATGTTTGACATAAATTAGTTTAATAGTGGGTCAGGTCACATGTCTTATATTAACCGGTCAGATTAGGTCTGGGTTTCACTTGGAGATAATGGTGGGTAAGGGGTGTGGGTTTGCAAACTGGACCTGTGGAGCACTTGCCTTCACTCTACGCTCTCAGAAAAATGGTTCTTTGTGTTGTAAATACTGACAATTGAAGTAAACTATTCTAACTATTCATTTGTTGATAACTAATCTAAGTAAATAACCTAACTGTCACAAGAGTCCCTAAATCTACTTTCTAAAATATGAAAATGCTGATTTGATATAAAACTGTTGAAAAGAAAAACTAACTTTTTCTCTCAGTTTTAGGAAACTCAGAGAGGCTTGACCACCCGCCATAGTGGAATGGCTCTAGGGAAGTCTGCCTGTCAAACGGAGGATCCTCCACTTTGGCCAGACCCCTCACTTTCTTCCCACACTGGACATACCTGTCTCCTCTTGCAGGTGCTTGTGGTCAGGAGGGTCATTACAAAGTAATTTGGTGGCACCTGTTTAGGCCCCCAAGGTTACAGACGTCAGCCCCTTCCCGTTGTCTGTCCCTTCCTCTCTGCGAGGATTTGTACTGGCCAGGTTTGGGTTTTGTTCAAAATGTTGATGCCAATAATACTTGTACATACACTCATCGAAACATTCAACTAACTTCTGATGCTTACTCGCCATCTCTTATGCTCATGATAAAATACCTTATTTGCACTTTAACTTGACTGGTTGCCAATTATTGTCCAGGCTCTATATTATATAATTGTCTTATTCAATAATTAAAAAAAAGTGAACTGCATCCCTATTTTGAAATGTTGCTCATTTTTAAAAGGGGATCTATTATCTCATGTTCAGGCTTCATAATTGTATTTAGTTTTAATTGTCTGAAACCAATGCCTTGCTCTGATCACTTACATTACAATGTGTTGGAGTGCTAGCCAATAGAAGCATAGTTATGTAACAAGTTAGTCTTAGTAGGGTTAAATATCTCACTTTAAGAACTGTTCTAAAATAGCAATATGTTTCTGTTTGTCAGAAACAGCATGGTATGCAATGAATTACACACAACATCTGTCTGGATGTAATATGATTGGATGTTTTTTGTCCTTGTATGCGAGTTTGCTTCAGACACAAGATGAATTTCAGAGGACAATAAATTGTCATGTAACGCAATATACACACACGTTCTTGTGGATATAACACCTGCGATCTGAGGGCGGTAAAAGAGAGGAGAGGTGTGTCGTCATGGAGATTGAAGAGAACATCTCTGCTTTCCAGTTAGATGGGATTAGGCTATGTTAGATTGATGTTTAAGCATTTTCCATTTTAAAACTTTTTGTTGTGAATCTATTAATTTTGAATGAATATTTAAAAAAACAAATGTGGTGTCCACACAACTTTCTTTAGAAGACATGCTATTATGTTTCAGGTTTGAGCATTATAAAGTGTAATAATAAAATAAAACACAATATCTTCAAGCACCTTTATTGATTCCATTACCTTTACTGTAACTCGTTCTTCTCCACCACCTGGCGATCATTTATTTTCTCGAGAAATATTCTGTGGCTCCATACAATAGTCTGTATTAAATTGATAGCTTGGCTTTGGATAACAAGTCAGCTCTGAAATCAGGGAAAGTTCTTGGCATAAGATAATATTTTCCAAAATATTTTTTAGTACCCATTTACTTGTACCTTAACGCAGCATTGGAAGCAAATAACAGCTGTCTACCCACAACCTGTATGGGTTAAGTTGTAGTTTTGAAGCAGTTAGTGACAGGGTGCCTGAAAAGAAGAAGGGGCCAGGGATAGTATGGAGCCAGGAGCAGGGGTGTATACTACGAAGCAGGATTTTCGCTTAGCCGGCTAAATTCAGGGAAAACTCCGGCTTTCCGGTCCTACGAAGCTGGTTCTCTCTTTAGCAGGCTTGATCTCCATGGTAACTTATGCTTAGTGGCTAACCTTGTCGGGACCAGGTTAGGTTGCAGGCTAAGAGCTCAACTCAGTGAAAGCACTGCCTGCTGACCAATCAGAGCTCAGTTTGCGGAGTTTAAAGCGATCAAGTCAGAAAGGAAATACAGAAAAGCTGCCGTTGCAGGAAAGACGGCCGGCAAAAATCACCGACTGTGTGAACGTGAACATTAATAGAATATCACCTCCATCTTCAGAGCAATCTGACTATTATAACATTAGCGTTAAGAAACGTACTTACTTACTTAAATATCTGCCACAACATAAGTAACCGGATCAGAGTACATTGTGGTGACACGTTATGGGACATAATTCACCTCTCTTATTGTGTTGCCACACGGACCCTTTAGTGGGAACACCTGGAGAGTTAGCCTCCATTCCTGCTAGCTCGTTAAGCAGAGCAGACGATGTGTTGACCTCTCTATATTTAATGGATAATAAAGAGTGGAACTCCGTTCTGAATACACCGCCTCCGACTCCCTTTTCCTGGCGCTACACTGGTGACCCTGACGTTTCCGAGAAAGTTTCCGGAAAATTAACGAGCATGGCTGAATGCGATGTGTTCGTAAAGCTGCCGGAATTCTGGGAGCACGCCGCGGAGGCATGGTTCGCACATGTGGAGGCGCACTTCGCCTGCCGACAGGTCCGTGACGGGGACCTGAAATACTACCATGTGGTAGCAGCGCTGGGCTGCTCTACGTCGTCCAGGTTGGTGGGATTCATCGCAGCCCCCCCACATCATGGCAAATATGAGGCGATTAAGGCCCTTCTCCTTAAGACATTTAGCTTATCTGCTAAGGAGAGGGCCCGCCAGTTACTTGACATTCAAGGCCTGGGA
This sequence comes from Pseudochaenichthys georgianus, assembly GCF_902827115.2. Taxonomy (NCBI): domain Eukaryota; kingdom Metazoa; phylum Chordata; class Actinopteri; order Perciformes; family Channichthyidae; genus Pseudochaenichthys; species Pseudochaenichthys georgianus. The sequence goes on along the minus strand of NC_047511.1, from coordinate 14,985,155 downwards.
GACAGCAAGCCATCTCAGCTAATGGAGAAAATGCTGAATCTGCTAGGGGGGGAAGATCCCCGGATTTTATTCACGGAGATTTTCCTGCGTCACTTGCCTCCCCGGGTCCAGACGGCGCTGGCCAACACGCCTGTCACGGTGCCTTGGCGGAGGAAGCGGATCGTTTTTTCCTGGCTACACAACAGCCCGGTGCAGAGACGTTAGCCGCGACGCGCAGCAGCCCATCTGCAGTCAAGACAGCATGGCGGGGGCCGGACACGGCTGTTTCGAGCCGGCATGGAGACACCGGAGAGTGCTCTTACCACGCACGTTTCGGGACAAGGGCGAAGAGATGCATCGCTCCGTGCAGCTACAAACCCCCGGGAAACGGAGGGGCCGGCGCTCGGTAGTGGCCCTGAGCGTCGGCGGCACGTGCAGGCTCCTCTTCGTCAGCGACAGCGTTTCGGGGAGCCTGTTTCTGTGTGACACGGGCGCTCAACGGAGCGTAGTTCCCGCGTCGAGTGAAGACGTCACCCGGGGAGGGCACGGACCGCGATTGACGACGGCTAACGGCGGTCCCATTCGCACGTACGGCGTGAGGCCTATGTGTTTGTGCATCGGAGGACAGCGTTTCAGCTGGGATTTCGTGACAGCGGACATTTATTTTCCCCTCCTCGGAGCGGATTTTTTGTGCGCTCATGGACTCTTAGTGGACGTTAAGAATAGGCGTTTGATTGATGCCTTGACGTTTCCTTCCCTCGTGTGCACACTTGGCAGCGCAGCGTACGACGGGCTGTCGGGCTCGCTGTCAGGGGCAGACACGTTTCTCAGACTGTTGGCCGAGTTTCCAGACCTGTCGCTGCCCACCTTCTCTGCGCTTACCACTAAGCATGGCGTGGAGCACCACGTCACTACCGAGGGGCCTCCTGTCTACGCCAGGGCCCGGCGGTTGAACCCTTCTAAGCTAGCTGTGGCGAGGGCGGAGTTTGCAACCATGGAGCGCCTGGGCATTGTCCGCCGCTCTGACAGTCCTTGGGCTTCCCCCCTGCACGTCGTCCCCAAACCGAACGGCGGGTTCCGCCCGTGCGGGGATTACCGCCGACTCAACGACGCCACTACGCCTGACCGCTATCCAGTGCCGCACATTCAGGACTTTTCGGCGCATCTGGCCGGTACAGGGGTGTTTTCCAAGGTGGACCTGGTGCGTGGATACCACCAGGTGCCCATGCACCCCCTGGACATTCCCAAGACGGCAGTGATAACACCTTTTGGACTTTTTGAGTTCCTGCGGATGCCTTTTGGACTCAAGAATGCCGCTCAGACGTTCCAGCGCCTGATGGATTCGGTACTGCGGGACCTGCCGTTTGTGTTTGTCTACCTCGACGACATACTCGTCGCCAGCGCTTCAGTGCAGGAGCACCTGTCCCACCTCCGAGCCCTTTTCACACGACTCAACGAACACGGATTAATCATCAATCCGGCAAAGTGCCAGTTCGAGGTGTCGGACATTGATTTCCTGGGGCACCGCGTCACCAAGGGCGGTGCGACACCTCTGCCAGCGAAGGTGGAGGCTGTTGCGGCTTTTCCTCGCCCGCTCACAGCCCGGTCGCTCTGTGAGTTTCTGGGGATGGTGACCTTCTACCACCGTTTCATCGCCCGGGCCGCACACATCATGCGGCCGCTGTATGAAGCGTTGAAAGGCAAGACCCCCGTCCAGGCGATCGACTGGACAGCAGAGGCGGACGTCGCTTTTGCTGAGGTCAAGACCGCGTTGGCTCAGGCGGCTTTGCTGGCACACCCATCATCTACGGCTCCCATTTCCATCACCACGGACGCGTCGGACTACGCGGTCGGCGCAGTGCACGAGCAGTGGGTGGAGGGCGCTTGGCAGCCGCTCGCCTTTTTCAGCCGCCAGCTGACGCCCAGAGAACGCAGGTACAGCGCCTTTGACCGAGAGCTCCTTGGACTTTATTTGGCCGTGCGGCACTTCCGTTTCATGCTGGAAGGCCGTGAATTTACGGCGTTTGTCGACCACAAGCCGCTCACCTTCGCCATGTCAAAAGTGGCGGAGCCTTGGTCGGCACGTCAGCAGCGGCAGCTTTTCTACATATCAGAGTTCACTACGGACATTAAGCACGTGGCTGGCAAGTCAAACCTGGTCGCTGATTGCCTCTCCAGAGTCGTCATCGGTGCCGTCCAGTTGGGCCTGGACTATACTCGCATGGCGGCGGACCAGGTCACAGATCCCGGCGTCCAGGCTCTGAAGGTGGAGGGCGCGGGGCTGCGCTTGGAGGACGTAGTGTTCGGCGACGCGGGCATTACCCTCCTGTGTGACGTTTCCACGGGCCTGGCGCGGCCTGTCGTCCCTGCCAGCTGGAGGCGCTCTGTGTTCGAAGCGGTGCACGGCCTATCACACCCCGGCGTTAAACCTTTGGTGCGCTTGGTGGCCGCGAAGTTCGTCTGGCATGGGCTGAAAAAGGATGTGAGGACTTGGGCCAGGGAGTGCGTGGCTTGTCAACGCGATAAGGTGCACCGCCACACGAAGGCCCCGTTGGAGCGTTTCCTGGTGCCTGAGAGGAGGTTTGATCACGTCAACATTGACCTGGTTGGTCCGTTGCCTTCCTCTCAGGGGTTTTCCTACCTCCTCACCATGGTGGACAGAACGACCCGTTGGCCGGAGGCAGTTTCGCTCGTTTCGACATCAGCCGCAGACGTTGCCCGGGCCTTCATTGCAACGTGGGTTTGTCGTTTTGGCACCCCGTCAGACATTTCCTCAGACAGGGGCTCTCAGTTCACGTCCGAGCTCTGGAACGCTGTGGCAAGCGGTTTGGGGGTCAAGCTGCACAGGACTACCGCTTACCACCCTCAGGCTAACGGCCTCTGCGAGCGCTTTCATCGCTCCATGAAGGCGTCCCTCAAGGCCGGCCTTACGGACGGTAACTGGGTCGACAAGCTGCCCTGGGTGATGCTGGGCCTGAGGACCGCACCTAAGGAAGATCTGCAGTGTTCTACAGCGGAGATGGTCTACGGTCAGCCGCTGAGAGTTCCGGGGGATTTCCTCCCAAATGCTTCAGCTCCCTGGTCTGCCACGGCCCAGCGAGTTTTTCTGCGTGACGCGGCGGAGGCTTTCGCTCCAGTCCCGACTACTCAGCACGGTGCGCCAGGGTCTCAAGTTCCCGCGGAGCTCAGCTGGGCACGTCTTCATCCGTCACGACGCACACAGAGGCCCCCTGCAGCCCCCTTACGACGGACCTTTCCGGGTTTTGGAACACGGTGAAAAACACCTGGTGGTCGACATGGGCGGTAAGGCTGAGCACGTCTCGGTTGACCGGGTGAAGGCTGCTCACTTGGACGTGGACCGGCCGGTGGTGCTGGCTCGGCCGCCGAGACGGGGCCGACCCCCGGCTTTGATTCCTGTCAGGGAGTGTGGACCTGTTGTTCCGGTCCCTCCTCTGTCAGGGGCCGCACGGGTGGAGGTCGCTGTACCGACTCCGGTGCGCAGGTCTCGTGGGGGCAGGCGGATTGTTCCTCCCCGCCATACGGATTTTGTTTACACGTGAATTCTGGGGGGGCTTGTGTGGTGACACGTTATGGGACATAATTCACCTCTCTTATTGTGTTGCCACACGGACCCTTTAGTGGGAACACCTGGAGAGTTAGCCTCCATTCCTGCTAGCTCGTTAAGCAGAGCAGACGATGTGTTGACCTCTCTATATTTAATGGATAATAAAGAGTGGAACTCCGTTCTGAATACACCGCCTCCGACTCCCTTTTCCTGGCGCTACAACATTAAGTACAGTCCGCGGCATATCACTTCATAATCATATATTTCCTTATCTGAGTCAGCTGTAGTCAAATGTAGGCTAATTAAAGTCAGATCGTGTTTTAGACGGGGCAGTGATATCATAAACCTGTTAATGTACGCATTCAAACACTTTTTCTTTTACCAGCTGTATTCACCTTGCAGGTGCAGCTCTGTGGCTTTGATCCTGAATAAAATGTTTAAGTCATGGATGTTTAAAGTTTAACTTCTTCATATGTCTAATATTATAGTTGACTTTTCATTCAGGAAGTATGACGCTGCGCTGTCAGTACGCTTCTCCATGTTTGTGATTGGACGAATGCTCCAGATACCACCCCTTTCATGTGAACGCGCACCTAACTAGATAGGACACGGCTGGCTTGAGCGATCCACTTGATAACCAGCGTCGTAGGACAGTTTAGCGAGAGCGCGTATGTTTTGGATTAGGCCAACCGGCTAACTCAAACATATCCAGGTCAGGTTGAACCAGCTTCGTAGTACAGGTCCCAGATGTTACCTGTTCATTTAAGATCATAGAGACGGCCTACATTTGATGGTTAGAATGATGAACGCTGGTAATAACTCAGTAAGAGGTTTGGACAGTCCTATACAGTCATACTAGGGTGTTTTTTAGTTTGGTATGGAACTCTAGAAATACGAAGTGTGCCTTTTTTGGAGCTGGATTGTCAGTGATAAATAGGAATAAAGTATATTTCAGAGTCTGGCGTTAACCATGGCCAGTGACCACAACAAATACTTTCAGGACTTTTTGGAGAATCAAAGGGATCCCAATAATGCAACCTGATCCAATAATTGAAGTAACAGCATTGGAGGCAAAAACAACTGTCTGCCTAACACCTGTATGGGCTAAGTTGTTGTTTTGAAGCAGTTACAGTAGTGACAGGGTGCCTGAAAACACCTGTATGAGTTGAGCTGTAATTTTGAAGAAGTTAATGACAGGGTAAAGAAGAGAAGGGGTCAGGCTGCATGGAGCCACGAGCAGATGTAATTGTCAGGGTTTGAGTTTTGTTGTGTCTCTTTGTGGGGTTATTTAGTTTTTCTGTTCTCCCTGTCATGTTTTCCTCCTTGTTTCTTGTCAGAGGCCTATACTACGAAGCAGGATTTTCGCTTAGCCGGCTAACTTCAGGGGAAACTCCGGCTTTCCGGTCCTACGACGCTGGTTCTCTTTTTAGCGGGCTAGATCTCCATGTAACTTATGCTGTGCGGCTAACCTGCTCCGGAGCAGGTTAGGTTGCAGGCTAAGAGATCAACTCAGTGAAAGCACCGCCTGCTGACCAATCAGAGCTCAGTGTGCGGAGTTTAAAGCGATCAAGTCATATTACAGGAGAAAGGAAATACAGAAAAACTGCCGTTGCAGGAAAGACGGCCGGCAAAAATCACTGACTGTGTGAACGTGAACATTAATAGAATATCACCTCCCATCTTCAGAGCAATCTGACTATTATAACATTAGCGTTAAGAAAGCTTACTTAAATATCTGCCACAACATAAGTAACCGGATCAGAGTAACATTAAGTAGCCTACAGTCCGCGGCATATCACTTCATAATGTATAATATATTTTCTTATCTGAGTCAGCTGAGCCGTATCTGGCCGTGCAACACTCACAGTGTCACATACTGTATGCAGAAGTATTATTTTAAGCAACACATTAAGTTGACGAAACACTCGAGACAAATGTAATTAAAGTCAGATCGTGTCTTAGACGGGCAGTGATATCATAAACCTGTTAATGTACGCATTCAAACACTTTTTCTTTTGCCAGCTGTATTCACCTTGCAGGTGCAGCTATGTGGCTTTTATCCTGGATACAGTGTTTAAGTCATGGATGTTTAAAGTTTAACTTCTTCATATTTGACTAGTATTAAAGTTCACTTTTCATTCAGGAAGTATGACGCTGCGCTGTCAGTGCGCTTCTCCATGTTTGTGATTGGTCGAATGCTCCAAATACCACCCCTTTCATGTGAACGCGCACCTAACTAGATAGGACACGGCTGGCTTGAGCGATCCACTTGACAACCAGCGTCGTAGTACAGCTTAGCGACAGCGCGTATGTTTTGGATTAGGCCAACCGGCTAACTCAAACATATCCAGGTTAGGAAAATCCAGCTTCGTAGTACAGGCCTCTGGTCCTTCTCCCTGTGTTTTCCTCCCTGTCGTTAGTTTCCCTGGTGTGTCTAATTGTCTGATTGTGTTCACCTGTTGCCCTTGTGTTTCTCCTCCCCTGCCCGGCTGTTTCTCGTCTCGTGATTACCCCTCCCTGTATTTAGTCTTGTCTCTTCCTGTGTTCGGTGTTGGTTCATTGTTTGTTTTTCCCGTCACTCTCCATGTCAGTCATCGTCAGCTTTTTGTATTATATCTTCCTTGTGCTTCCTTTGTGTTTTTGCCATCTGCTTTTACAATAAAGCTCGTTTTAGTTTTTTAGACCAATTTACCATTTTTTGTAGTCTGCTTTTTGGTCCTACCTTTCCCAAACCGTAACAGTAATCTGTCTGTTGTGGTGACCACCTATTAATACACTGGGTTACATAATTCATACATGGAACTACAGTTGGGAGTATTGTTCCCACACGGACATGTTATGTGTTTACTATATATGTTGTGTGCCCTCCTGGCTTCTCTCTCTTCTTCCCGGACTGCAACCGGACAACATGACCTTAGTTGCTCTCTAATAAAGTACCCTTTTGCACCTTCCTTGCACCGCCTCTGACTCCCTATCTCTCGGCACTACACTATACTTGAACTTTAAGATCACAGAGACAGCCTTAATTTGATGGTTTGAATGATGAAAGCTGGTTATAACTCACTTTGAGGTCGGACAGTGCAGCAGTAATACAATGGTGGGTTTTAGTTTGTTATGGTACTGTAGAAATAGCAGGGAGAATGGGAGCCAACGGGGCAGGGTACCTTTGACCTTCATCATGAACCTGTTTAAGCTCTATTCAGTAAAAAGGAGAGTTGAGGGAAGATAAGGTTACACATCTCAAATGATTGAAGTGTCACAGTTAAGGAAGACTTAGTTGTGTTAAATTGCCTTTTCTGTATTGTATAAATAATAAATACAATTAAATAATAAACTTTGGCCACCAGTACTCGATCTGATTAGTGTCTATTCCTGCATTCACCTCTATGGTTAATTTGCAGATTGCAGTAGATTGAAGTTAAACTCTAATAGTAATTGTGTTTGTAACAGCAGAGCCCAAGGAAACAAAGCCATCTGCATTAACATTCTATTAGGGGCTATTAAAATATGGCATATGTGTGTCAGTTTGTTAAACCACATGGTCAGTTTCATCTTCCTTCCAAGTTGAGTCACTGCTTAGTTGATATGGGGATATGTGAAACATATCTATGTATATAGGTCTGCTATATAACATCCTGAGTGCATCACAAAGGGGAACTCGAGTGAAAGGCATGCAAATGGCTATTGTTAAAAAAAAAGCAGCCACAATTGTTTATTATACATCTTATTGGCATCATTTGTCAGATGGCTGCCTTTAATAGGGTTGAAGAAAAGCCTCCCACTGCACTTTTCCCACTGAGAGCAAGAGTAAGAAAATTAGAAAAGGAATAAATGACAGAAGCTCGGAGATACTTCCGTCCTCCCTTTTTCTCTATGAGTTCTACAGAGTTGATATATCTCCATTGTATATATGTTAGATAATATACATCTTTGAAGACTAACTGAATTGTATTGCCACTCTAAAATTCAGTTCATGTACATGAAAGGTACACGTGAAAAAATACACTACATTTGTATTTTAAGTGATGCCGTTTTATCATGTTCCAGCTTACTTCTCGTTTCCGTCACGTGTATCGCCAGAAGGTCAGTATTTTCCTTAGCATCTAATTAAATTAAAATGTATTTTCTCAATTCAGTCAAAATGAAACCATAGCTCAAACCTTATACTATCTAATCCAAGTATTAAAGCAAGAGCATTGGAGGCGATAAGAGCTGTGTGGCCCACAGCTGTATGGGTTAAATGGTAGTTTTGAAGCAGTAAGTGACAGGGTGCTTAAAAAGAAGAAGGGTTCAGGGACAATATGGAACCAGGAACAGATGTAATCTGTCTCGACTTAAACATCAGAGGGACAGCCTTTATTTGATGGCCTGAATGATAAACAATGGTAACCATTACATTTGAGAGGTTGTTGGACACTGAAACAGTCATACTATTTGTATAACTACACCATGTTTTAGTTTGCTTGTTCTTTGTCAGAGTGATGTTTAAAATCATTTATCGCACTTCAAATGTTGACCTTCCCATAAAACAGATTGAAATGATACTTTAATGATTGTGCTGGGAAATGTAGGACTCATATAATTAAATCAAAAGTAACATAAATGCTTTGAGCTCAGTATAAATGCTATGAATCTTTCATGTTTATAGCTTGGTTGTTTCTCTGAGATCCTTTTTTTCCATCTTTCTTGATAAGAATTACACAACATTACGGATTACTTCCAATCACCCACTCAAATCCAGTTATCCGCCCCAACCAGCTCCAACTTGTTCACAAATTACCACAGCAAAACCATCAGCCTAATAAATCCATTCTCCACCAGCAACAGTGGCATTTGGGCTAACCACCACTCCTAAACACTCATATAAATTCAAAATCATGACTCCGATTTCTGGGCCGTCGGTGGAGGCCAGGATGAGTACTTTACGGCCGATAGATGGGTAGATGGATGGGGGGTGGGGGGAGTGTTGGAAGCGTCTGGCGCTTAAGGGCCGGGTGTTGACATCACCCCGCACCTGACTTGTTAATGGCAAAAGTGCAAAAGCCCTGATTACCATCGATGAGCTTTGGTCCGCAGAGAAAAGAAGACATACATTCACATTTCCCTCTAAATGGATTCAGGGACATCTATCAAACAAATACCCCACTACCTTTCCTTTAAAGCCTGTCGGACTTGAAACAAACCTTGAAAGGGAACAGTTCTAAGAAGGAAACAAGGTGATCACTAAACCACATAATGTTGGTGCGACCTTTCAAGCACCCTTAAGCATATCCTGCATTATGGTCTGATTTATTCTGAGTGGAATCATAATTTCCAAATGAACAACATGCTGTTCTAAAGAAGACCTTGAAATGAGACCATAAACCCATTACGGATGTTTACAGAGATAATAAATCAAGGGAGAAGTAGGCTCATGTTATCATTGACTTCTATACAAGCTGACCAGCATTTGCATGTTTCAGTCCCTGCCCCTATAATGTAAGAGATCGTATCTAGGGACAGTGTTTGTTTTTTCTTTCTGAGCTAAAGTAGAGAGATGGAATTCATCTCCCTAGTACATATTAGCTCATTTTAGGCTAAAGAAAAACACAACAGGTGATTTTACACTCATTAAATGACAAAAAATAATATAAATCCCAATAAATCCCCCCAAATCCCAGACCCCGGTTCTTTAAGGTAAGGTAAGGTAGCTGCTACTTTCTCTCTCACAAACACATATTATCTTTGTGCTCTGACATACAGGGCTTTGTGCAGTACACTTAACTACGCAATGAATGTCCCAAGCAGCAGAGCATGTGGGACCAATCATCCTCCGGGGTCAGAAGTCGCCTGCTAATGTGACGATGTGCATGTCCCGGTGAAACGGCAGCTCTGTATCTTAGCGCATTGTCTTGGGGAGCAGATACATCAACTTGATGCTAGCTGAATTAACAGAGAGAACATTTTCATGAAAATAAAAGGCGATAAACATGTCTTCAGATTACAGATCACTCCATAAAAGAACCTCTACACCAATTAGGAGACTCATGAACTGAGTCATGAGGTTCCTGCATTAAATGGTAAGACTTTTTTTGATCTTCGCGCTGCCGTTTGGCTGTAGCTGAGGACCATCTTGGTGTTTTATATGGACAACCATGAAGAAAAAAACAAACTACTTTTAAATGTAAGTATACAACACATCATACAGACTAGTAGTCAGATGTCTGTCCAATCCCATATTGGGTGGCTCAAGCATAGCTCCAGCCAACAGTGTAATCCCTGTTCTATACCATTGCACAGGTATTTCCGATTGCAGGTAACCATAGCAATGGCACTTCTGCTACTGGCAGATTAGTGTGTTTCCAGACCTCTGAACCATCTCCCACATCTGCTCACCGACTTTAATCGTCTTATGTAGGATCCATTGATGGCTTTTTCAGCCAGGAGAACCAGTTGACCAATCAAAGTTCAGCAGAAAGGGAACGGAAAGGTAATCTCCCCCAATAGCCAGTCAGCTACCAAGCTACATTCATTAAAATTAGAAAAGGGTATAACTGATGAATGAAATTGCTGCACAAATAGATACAATAGTTGTAAAATGTGATATTAATGACAAAACAGTCAATAACTAACTGCTTCCTCAGAACTCTGAGGAGTCTTTCATCCCCAAAGGTAAAGTCCTGCCCTACTGCTGTACCCCTATGTGCCTCTTATTTGTACACAAAAAAGGAAATACATACAATGTAGACAGATACATTTTTGTACCAATTTGAATTGAACCATGAATTACACAAGTCAAGAAAGGGTCTTTCGTAAAACTGCTGCAGTGTAAGACTGTGACAACACGCAATTAGGACAAATATACAACATCATTTTGCACGCGACATTATATTTCAACGACAAACTATATTTCTGGACTTACAAAATAATAATCTTTTACATTGACAAACACCATATGTGTAGTGGCATCAAAGTTTAGCATCAAAGTTCTTCTTCACTTTGGCATGTTATCTTAATTGCTCAATTTGTATCCCTTTTAAACAATTAAACATTGTTATTTTTTTTAAATGTTATAAATAACTGGCATTTACAGTACAGCACATACACAATTATAGAGTGTTTATTCAAAAGTAAAAAGCTCAGCTTTTATGCAGTTAAGGTAACATCTTAATTGAAGGTATACATTTTTACTCCTGTGTTTTCAAACATTGCTGATGAAAATTAACAGCACCAGACAAGACAACATTAATGCCTATATTTAGTTAAACTGTTACTTTGTTACTCCTTATAATAAAACGACAGAGTAATAGTTTCCAGTCCTGTGCAGGCAGTGTATGTTTATGTACCACATCATAGCTGCCCTGTGTTGCTCTGTTATATTCAACGCTTGATTCCAGTCAACACCGCCACAACCTTTTTAGTTTCCTTCGCACCCATGAGAAAAATAAATCCAATAAAAAATGTATTTCAGTCTGAATTGGTAGATGTTACGGATGACGTTGAAATACCACATTGACAGGTTCTCAGAAGAGATGCATAATGAGAGGGGTGAGGACAGAAAGAAAGGGAAATGGGGAGAGAAATATATGTTGTGTACACCAGCTCAGTGAAAGCAAACAGCTAAATTAGTCATGCAATGGATGCAAATTTGCTTCCTCTGAGTGTTGCATGGTAGAATTACCCTGAGAGAAGCTGAGGGTGAATCATGCCAACCCCCGGCGCCATGTGAGATATTAGCAAACATCCAATTCAATAAGAAAGTGCTTAACATTCAAAAAGCTGTGAAAGTCTCATAAGGTGGCATTAACTGTTTGATATCACCATTTCCACTGAAAGGGGGGGCAAGACAAGAAGTGGTGGAAAAACAAACACGCCCACCTCCAGAAACGATCTTGGTGTGACGTGCCAAGTGGGACCGTGAAAACTCACATGGCCTTTTCCACGTGTGCATGTTAATGTTCATAAACATAGACAACGAGGTTCATTAATTGACACTGTAGTCCGAAGAGCCTCTCTGCTTCGAAAAGGGCACAGAGAGAGAAGGGGGTGAGGTGTTGGAAAGGCTTCTACATAAGCTAAATTAAACTACTGTCGCACTCCTGGATTCAACTTAAAGTTCAATTGGTGCTGGATATCAAGTGCACTTTTGTTTTATAAGTAAAACTATAAACACGGAGCAGCAGCCATCATAGGCCTGAGAGGACACAGATAGTGTTACATTTGTAAGATCTAATCTTTTTGTGGTGATCAATGCGTTTTAGAAGGTAAACATTTTTGTAAAGATTAAGGGCCTGATGTAAACAAGAGGCCTTTTTTTGTTGCATTACATGCTCTCAAGATTATGGAGCCCAGGAACATTTATGGGACCTCAAGAAGCTTTTATATTAACATCTGCAGTGAAAAGTAGGGTAAGTTAAGTTCCTGTCACAGTTGCTGAATCCAAAAGAGACACTGCTCAAGGCCTCGTGGCTGTCTTGCAATGTTACTTGCCCACTTGTCAAAAAACGTATCCTCGTTATGCTACAAAGCCGTTATTCAGGGTGCACAATCATATTTGTTTGAGTGTAAAAATATGTCAAATCAACTCTAACATGAGAGCTGTGTTGAGTTGGCTAATGAGAGTAAGTCCAACCAAGAGGTAGAAATCCAACCCTCCGCTAATATTTTGGTTCTTCACTGGGTCAACTTCTGGGCCCTTTTCTACTGGTTGGGTTTTGTGATTTGTTTCTGGTATCATTTTGAAGAGGCCCCAAATGTCATACTTTTCACCATGTTCTACCTGCAAGTAGAATTCTTATTACTTGGCCAATTAAGCTGATTCTAATGCCGTCTTAGAGTACAAAGAACAACATGATGACTTGTTTTGTTTCTGGCTTATCTTTATCACTTCTTATATGTGGTGAGCAAACAGGAATTCAAAAAAGGATTTTAGTGGATATGATTGGCAAATCTCTTGACTTTGTCAAAAGATGGCACTGTTGATTTGATGGATTTACTAATTGTGCGAGCCTTTCCATTGGTTTGTGATTAAGTGAAGGTTTCTGTACGAACATTCCCAAATCAAAAGCCCTGGATAAACGGCGAGGTGCGTGGCAAACTGAAAGCGCGCACTATCGCGCACAGAGCTGGAGATTTGGAGGAGTACAGGAATTCTAGATATGAACTCCGGAGAGCAATCAGCAGTGCAAAGAGACAATACAAAGACAAGGTGGAATCTGACTTCAAAGGCTGTAACACCCGGAAAATGTGGGCGGGACTACAAAGGAGCAGCGGGGGGTGCTGTGGGAGTGTCTGCGTGCGCATCTCTCCCAGATGAGCTGAACAGTTTTTTTGCACAATTTTAGAGCACCCAGGCTGTGGAGGCACAGAAGGATCAGGAGCCCTGCCCTTTTGTTTTAAACAGGGCAGATGTTTGCAAATCCTTTAAAAGGGTTAACCCACACAAGGCTCCTGGACCTGATGGCCTCCCTGGCCGTGTTCTCAGGGTGTGTGCAGTTCAGCTGGCAGAGGTGTTCACAGACATCTTCAACAGGTCCCTGCTGCAGTCTGTAGTCCCCACATGTTTTAAACACTCCACCATCGTTCCTGTCTCCAAAAAGACAAAAATCACCAGCCTCAACGACTACCGCCCAGTAGTAGCACTTACCTCCATCATAAAGTGCTTTGAGCGGTTAGTCCAAACCTTCATCACCTCCTCCCTCCCTGACTCTCTGGAACCCCTGCAGTTTGCCTACAGAGCAAACAGGTCCACAGACAACGCCATAGCCCTCACCATCCACACTGCCCTCTCACACCTGGACCAGAGGAACACATATGTGAGAATGCTGTTCATTGACTACAGTTCAGCCTTCAATACCATTGTGCCCTCCAAGCTGGTCATCAAGCTCAGAGACCTCGGGCTCAACAGCGCCCTCTGTGACTGGATCCTGAACTTCCTGACGGGCAGACCCCAGGCAGTGCGGGTGGGAAACATCACATCCTCCACCCTGATCCTCAACACCGGAGCCCCTCAAGGCTGCGTGCTCAGCCCTCTCCTCTACTCCCTGTTTACTCACGACTGCATGGCCACACACAGCTCCAACAACATTGTGAAGTTTGCTGACGACACAACCGTTATCGGCCAGATCACAGACGGCGACGAGACGGCGTACTAAGAGGAGGTCGAAAACCTGACATCTTGGTGCCAGGATAACAACCTCCATCTCAATGTCAGCAAAACAAAGGAGCTGATTGTGGATTACAGGAAGCAGCAGGGAGAGTGACACGCCCCCATCGCCATCAATGTGACTACGGTGGAGAGAGTCAGCAGCTTCAAGTTCCTCGGAGTCCACATCACTGAGGACCTGACATGGACTCTTCACACCACCACCATCACCAAAAAAGCTCGACAGCGGCTCTTCTTCCTCCGCAGGCTGAGGAGGTTCAATATGGACTCCAGGATACTCTGCAACTTCTACAGGTGCACCATAGAGAGGATCCTGACCTTCTACAGGTGCACCATAGAGAGTATCCTGACCTTCTACAGGTGCACCATAGAGAGGATCCTGATCACGGCCTGGTGCGGCAGCTGCACCGCCCTCAATCGTAAGGCTTTACAGAGGGTGGTGAAAACTGCACAGAACATCACCAGGACGGAGCTGCCATCCATGGAGGATCTTTACTCCAAGCGGCTCAGGAAGAAATCCCTCAGGATTATAAAAGACCCCCCATCACCCCAGCCACAAACTGTTCAGTCTGCTGCCGTCTGGCAGGGGTTACCGCAGCATCCAGACAAAAACCACCAGACTCAGGGACAGTTTAATCCCACAGGCAATAAGACCTGAACTGTTGTAACAACATCCATAACATTCATCTGCTACTTAGTAATTATGTATCTATTTATCTAATGTATCATTCCAATAGCTTGCATATAGACTCTTATTTCACTACTTCACTTTTTTTAAACTATTTTTCTTTTTGTATTTACTTTTTAATATTTACTTGCACTATATTTTTCTGTTTTTCTGTATTATTGTGTTGCACAGTTGGAGAAGCCTGTGACCTAAGATTTTCATCGACATAACTACTCTGTAGCTATGTTCGTATGACAAATAAAGAACCTTGAACCTTGAAGTGCCTGTGCAACCTGGGATGAGTAGAAATGGATTGCTTGCACAAATTGCTTTTTACACAATTCAGATCAGCAAATGTGCGGAAAGGATGGCCTAGTTCTCACCTAACTGGCAAGAGGTTTTTGAAAATATACTAAAAGAGAATAAACACAAGGAGCTTTGAAAAAAAAGCATCCAGTGAGCTGAACATGAGTGTATTTCTTAGGATTTCACTATTGATTTTATACTGGACGTAATCAATCATGTGATGTTGGGTTAACAGTCATTTGGTGACATTTTCACAGCGCCCCAGCAGAGGATCTGTCATCACAACAAAACAAACAGTAATACAGGCACTGTATTGATCCCTTTCAGGTGTGCTCTTTAACCCTATCTGCGGCAGATCCCCTACGGGAAAATGGGATGCCAAGATGGATTTGTTGAGACAAGTACATATGTGTTTGACCAACAAATAGAAGATTGTAATTTTGTGGGGCATAGAAACATATTTTCCCCCGCCCAAAAAGCTGTATGTTAAAGAATTATTTCAAAGGTAGTAGTCTTGTGAGTGTAGAGAGCAAAACACCTTTGTTGTATTCTTTGGATAAAGTTTAAATACAAATGTCCATTCCTGTTGTGTAAGGAGTGTATTATCTTGTTCTGTTGTTGTGAATTCTTCTCTGAGAAATCACTGAAAAGTTGTTAAGTTGTTAAACCTGTTTTTGCTTTGTTCATTTCAATATGTTGGCCTTTTCAAGTGAGGCACATCTGACTACGAAATTTCGACATCTCCCCTCTTCTACAAGGCTTACGGACATTTTGGACATAAGGAAATAAACCAAACTCAAACTGAAGTGTATATAAAGGGCTTCTCTGGTCTGTGATAAGACTCTAGACCTTTATAAATCTATGGTTTTCATTTTGGTTTTGCTTAATGATTAGTGGATTAAGTTAATATGTGCTGCTTCAAATGTTCAATCTTCTATCTCTGCAAAAAAAGAGAAAGTAAATAATAGACTTATTTAAAAGTAATTTACCACTTTGTCAAAGTGAATCCGTTTCTAAGTGTGAACTACGGTCCCCTTCTGTCAATGCATACTACTAATGCTGTTACGATTGGGTGAAGCAGGTAGGACTCAAATGCAGAATTTAACGAAAAGCGAGCTTTATTAAATAATAAAAGCTGTGGCAAAAAAGGCAGTATCCAAAATATCCAAAACAAACGAGCAGCACAAGGAACACAGACCGTGGAATAACATGGAGGGGAAACAATGAATCGACATGGAACACAGGGGAAGACTAGACTAAATACACAGACGGGTAATCACAGGACAAGACACAGCTGGGCAGGGGAGGGAGAAACACAAGGTGAACACATTGAGACAATCAGACACACCAGGGAAACTAACGACAGGGAGGAGGACCAGACAAAACACAAGGAGGAAGACAAAACACAGAATGAACAGACTTACAAAACCCATAACCAGACAGACAACACTAAAACCGTGACATAAACCTGGGAGTGTGACAAATGCACATGTTGTCATTTCAAACTAATTATGTCATTAAACTGGACAACCCTTGACTCAGCATTTTCTATGTCTGTTACGGTTATCTGAGAGGACCCAAATGCAGGACACGGCAGAGTGTTAAAAAGGTTTATTTTGAGGTGAAGGAGCGTGGAGAATAATCCGGCTGGTGGCGGCTGTTGAGGTGGAGGAGCATGGAGAGTAATCCGGCTGATAGCGGCTGTTGAGGTGGAGGAGCGTTGAGAGTAATCCGGTTGGAGAGTGATCCGGTTGGAGAGTGATCCACTGGGGTTTAAACAACGATCTGGCGCTGACAAGTTGTGGAGCCTCCGCTGATATGCCATTAGTAAATGGCTGATGGAAATCAGGTGTGTAGCAGAGGAGGGTGCCCAACTGATTGCAGCAGGTGGAGGTTGAGCCGGGAGCCAGGAGTGACAGCCACCACGCCCACACAGACAGGGGAAGGGAAAACACACACAAGGGAGATGGCTGGAGAATACAACCACCACAGTACCCCCCCCTTAAGGGACGCCTCCAGGTGGTCTACCAGGGTTATCCCGGTGGAAGTCCCGTACCAGAGACGCGCCCACGATGTCTCGCCGGGGAACCCAACACCTCTCCTCTGGACCATAGCCCTCCCAATCCACAATATATTGGAATCCCCTTCCACGGCGACGAACGTCCAACAATCGCCTGACGGTGTAGGTTGGGTGATTATTGATGATGCGGGGGGGTGGGGGAACACTCACTGGAGGAGACAAAGGACTGCTGGCAACAGGTTTCAACAGAGAGACATGAAATGTCGGATGAACCTTCGAGCGAAGCTTGAGCTTGACTGCAGATGGATTGATAATAGAGTCGATAATGAAGGGGCGACATACCGTGGAGTGAGTTTCTTCGACTCTGTCTTGAGTGGGAGATCTTTGGAAGAAAGCCAAACACTCTGACCTGGTAAGTAGTTGGGGGCCGGGGTCCTGTGGCGGTCTGCGATGAGGCGGTTGCGGGCAGCGGCGGAGCGGAGCAGGGCGGCTCGGGTGTCCCTCCACACCTTACGACAGCGACGAAGGTGGGTCTGAACGGAGGGAACAGCAACTTCCTCTTCCTGGGCTGGAAACAGAGGTGGTTGGAAACCCATGGCACAATGAAAGGGTGAAATACCTGTGGCTGCATTTGACAGGGAGTTGTGGGCATATTCGATCCATGGCAGATGTGGGCACCATGACGAAGGGTTCCTGAAAGCCACACAACGAAGGGCCGCCCCCAGATCCTGGTTGGCCCGTTCCGTTTGCCCGTTCGTCTGAGGATGATAGCCAGATGACAGGCTCACCGTTGCTCCCAGAGCCTGACAGAAGGCCTTCCAAACGTGGGAAATGAACTGGGGACCCCGGTCAGAGACGATGTCGGTGGGGATCCCATGAAGTCGAACTACATGGTTGACCAGAAGATCTGCAGTCTCTCGGGCAGTGGGAAGCTTGGAAAGAGCCACAAAGTGTACCATCTTTGAGAATCTGTCCACAATAGTTAGGATGATGGTATTTCCTTGTGAAAGTGGAAGTCCAGTAACAAAATCCAATGCCACATGCGACCAAGGGCGACTAGGTACCGGCAGCGGGCGAAGCAGGCCAGAGGGAGACTGGTGGGAGGACTTGGCGCGGGCACATACTGTACAGGCAGCAACAAAGGCCCTGGTGTCTTGAGCCATGGAAGGCCACCAGAACCGTTGTCTGAGAATAAACAGTGTGCGATGGACACCAGGATGACATGAGAGACGGGAGGCGTGTGCCCACTGCAGGACCTTGGAGCGAACAGGGGTAGGCACAAAAAGACTATTAGCTGGGCAGTTACCTGGGTTAGGCTGCGCCCGCTGAGCCTCCCTGACCAATGACTCAATCTCCCAGTTAACAGCCGCCACCACGCAGGAGGCAGGCAGGATAGTGTCTGGACTGGCAGCTGGTCCTTTGTAAGCGAACTGGCAAGAGAGAGCGTCAGGCTTGAGGTTCCGTGACCCTGGACGGTAGGTGAGGGTGAATGAGAAGCGGCCGAAATACAGGGCCCATCGAGCCTGACGGGAGTTAAGGCGCTTGGCAGATTGGATGTACGCCAGGTTCTTGTGGTCCGTCCATACAATAAAAGGGATTTCAGCTCCCTCCAGCCAGTGCCTCCACTCCTCTAGGGCAAGTTTGACAGCCAGCATTTCTCTGTTACCCACGTCATAGTTCTTCTCAGCTGGGGTGAGGCGGCGAGAGAAAAATGCACAAGGATGCAATTTTTGGTCTCGTTCCGAGCGCTGGGAAAGAACTGCCCCTACCCCGGTGTTGGAGGCATCGACCTCCACAATGAACTGGCGAGAGGAATCAGGGTGGATGAGCACAGGGGCAGTAGTGAATAGTCTCTTTAGCTCTGAAAAGGCTGCATTGCACTCTGGGTTCCAGGAAAAAACAGTTGTAGGGGAAGTGAGTCTGGTTAAAGGACCCGCCACTCTGCTGTAGTCCCTGATGAAGCGCCGATAGAAATTGGCAAAACCAAGAAACCGTTGAAGCTGTTTAACTGAGGTTGGTTTGGGCCACCCCGCCACCGCTTGGATCTTCTCAGGGTCGGTCCTAAGCTTTCCTTCCTCAATGATGTAGCCCAGTAATGAGACTGTGTTGACATGGAATTCGCATTTTTCCGCCTTCACAAAGAGTCTGTTTTCCAGGAGTCTCTGCAGCACCTGCCTGACATGGATAATGTGCTCCTCCTTGTTACGAGAGAATATGAGGATGTCATCCAAGTAGACAAAGACTGATCGGTTGAGGAGGTCACGGAGCACATCGTTCACCATCGACTGAAAGACTGCTGGGGCATTCGTCAGTCCAAAAGGCATCACCAGATACTCGAAGTGACCGAGTGGTGTGTTAAAGGCCGTCTTCCACTCGTCCCCTTCTCGGATTCTGACGAGGTGGTAGGCATTGCGGAGGTCCAGTTTGGAAAAAAATGTGGCTTCCTGGAGGGGTTCAAAGGCGGAGTTAATGAGGGGTAGTGGGTATTTGTTCTTTACAGTGATGGCATTGAGATCCCTGTAATCAATGCAGGGCCGCAGTGAGCGGTCCTTCTTGGAGACGAAGAAAAAACCAGCACCGACCGGGGAGGAGGATGGCCGAATGACACAGCCAGGGAGTCATGGATGTAACTCTCCATGGATTTTCTCTCAGGGCGAGACAGGTTGAACAGACGTGAGGAAGGCAGAGGGGCCCCGGGAAGGAGGTCAATGGCACAGTCGTAGGGTCGATGAGGAGGAAGAGAAAGAGCTCGCTGTTTACTGAACACCTCTCCTAGGTTATGATATTCAGTGGGAACAGATGACAGGTCAGGCGGCTCGATCTTGAGTGGTGGAGAGGCGGCCTCTGCTGGCGGTAGGGCAGACTGCAGGCATGAGGATAAGCAAAAAGAACTCCAACTATTGATTTTGCCAGTTACCCAATCAATCTGGGGGTTGTGTGTTCTTAACTAGGGATGGCCCAACACTATGGGGTGAGGAAATTAGGTGAAACTGAATAAACTCACGATGGTTTCCAGACAGAATGAGGTTTACTGGCTTGGTGCGGTGAGTGACTTGGGCCAGGAATTTTCCATTTAGAGCATTAGCACTAAGAGGTGAATCTAACACTTCGCAGGAAATTCCTGCCTGAGCTGCAATGTCAATGTCCAAAAAGTTCTCATCCGCCCCCGAGTCCACTAAGGCGAGCAGGGGTAGGGACTGTTTGTCGCAGCAAAGCATGGCTTCTAGCTGCGTTCTGGGTCGGGGGTTGAGAGAGGAGGAAGGGCTCACCAGAATCCCCACAGCTACTGACGAGCCTGACCTTTTGGCAGATTAGGACAGGAGGAAACGAGATGACTGATTTGGCTGCAATAAACACATTCCCCAGCCTGGATCCTTCTAGCACGCTCAGATGGTGAAAGGCGGGCCCTTCCCACTTGCATGGGCTCATCTCCAGGGGATGAGATTGAGTAAGGAGTCGGGAAAGATCTGGAGATTGGGGTAGTGGCGGTTCCAATTTGGGGATCAAGTGAGAAGTCGCTGGGATTGGAGTGACGGCTATTCCTATCCCTACGTCTCTCTCTGAGGCGATTATCAATCTTGATGGCTGTGGCAATTCAATTATCCAAGCTAACTGGATCATCCCTAGCAGCTAGCTCGTCTTTAATTGCTTCGTTCAGCCCCTGAAGAAAAGCATCCTGCAATGACTCGTTATTCCAGCGTGAGTCGGAAGCAACTGTTCTAAACTCAACTGAAAATTCGGCTACACTACGGGAGCCCTGCCGGAGAGAAAGAAGGTGTCTGGAAGCGTCCCTCCCCCGTACCGGGTGATCAAAAACATTTTTCATTTCGGAAATGAAAGTATCATATGACCAGCACATTTGTGGCTGGCTCTCCCTAACAGCTGTAGCCCAATCTAAAGCCCTCCCCCTCAACAGACTCATTACATATGCTACCCTAGTACTAGGCTGCTGCTCAAAAACTAACGTACACTGAAACAAAAAGGCTCTACAAATACCCAAATCTCCAGCGTATCGCTCCGGTGTGGGAATGACAGCCTCTCATAGCTGATGGAGGCGTGCCGATCCTTTGCACATTAGCGGAGAGGTTCCGGAGAGTCTCCACTGCCTCACGGAGAACTGTATCGTGATGCCCCACGAGAGCGCCTTGACTGGCCAGGGCTTGGCAGAGTTCGTCTGCAGTCTTGGGCTGGTAGCCGGTGTCCGCTGGGTCCATACTGGCCAGATCGTTCTGTTACGGTTATCTGAGAGGACCCAAACGCAGGACACGGCAGAGTGTTAAAAAGGTTTATTTTGAGGTGAAGGAGCGTGGAGAATAATCCGGCTGGTGGCGGCTGTTGAGGTGGAGGAGCGTGGAGAGTAATCCGGTTGGAGAGTGATCCACTGGGATTTAAACAACGATCTGGCGCTGACAAGTTGTGGAGCCTCTGCTGATATGCCATTAGTAAATGGCTGATGGAAATCAGGTGTGTAGCAGAGGAGGGTGCCCAACTGATTGCAGCAGGTGGAGGTTGAGCCGGGAGCCAGGAGTGACAGCCACCACGCTCACACAGACAGGGGAAGTCTGTGTGGAAAATGTGTTTGTCACAGGCAAACAACGCATTAAACCTAAAATCACACAGCTCTAAAGAAGGAGATGAGGGTCCACAGCAGATCAGAGCGTTTGCGGACATTTATACATAAATAAAGTGGAAACACTATCAGCCCCTGAATGCAGAATCACTCCTAAACTACACTCAACAAAAATATAAATGCAACCATTTTGTTTTTGCTCCCATTTTTCATGAGATGAACTCAAAGATCTAAAACATTTTCTATATACACAAAATAACCATTTCTCTCAAATATTGTTCACAAATCTGAAAAAATCTGTGATAGTGAGCACTTCTCCTTCGCCGAGATAATCCATCCCACCTCACAGGTGTGGCATATCAAGATGCTGATTAGACAGCATGATTATTGCACAGGTGTGCCTTAGGCTGGCCACAATAAAAGGCCACTCTGAAACGTGCATTTTTGCTTTATTGGGGGGGTCTGGGGAGGTCCGAAAACTAGTCAGTATCTGGTGTGAGGGGTAGGATTAGGGTTAGGGTAATGTTGTGAATCGAGTGGCCTGTGTTCGTCGTCCATAACATACGCCTGCCCATACCATAAGCCCACCACCACCATGGGCCACTCGATTCACAACATTACCCTAACCCTAACCCTACCCCTACCCCTCACACCAGATACTGACTGGTTTTCGGACCCCCCCAGACCCGGACCTATTTTTATTATATGTACAGTACTTTGGCTCGACCAAAAATCGTTTATAAATGTGCTATATAAATAAAACTTGATTTGATTTGATTTGATCTATGCTTTTAATGTCTATTAGGCCAAAAACATGACTATAAACCATATTTGAAAATAGAAGTCGATTACCAATTACATTAGTTTAGTTTCTCCAATTAGATAAAATACTGAAAAAGAGACAATTCTCTAGCGAAGAAATAGCATTATCTGACATTAGTGTGCTCATGCATAATCATATAATGCAATTAGTTCTTGTTTTATCTCTGAAGTTAATGGAAATACTTGAATATTTCAGAAGCAAAAAAGACAAATATGACATTCCACAAAATAAAGTGTCACTAATCAATCAGTGCCAAAACCAAACCTAAGATTGGCTTTAAAATTATATGCTGGGTTAATTCGTCTATAGAGAGGCGAAGTCCCGCCCTTCTACTTCCGCCCCATGGGACCTTATTTCGGAAAAATTATGTATTGGAGTCAATGGGGAGAGAAAGATTATCTTTCGATCCCGTTTGAATTGTGCCATGAATTACACATATGATGTTTGTCAATCTTAAAAAATTATTTCCATCACACAAAGTCACAGTTTGTCGTAAAACTGTTGAAATATATGACTATGAAAAATACGCAACTAGAAAGACTACAAATCCCAGAGTCGCGTAAGTGATGTCATAAACGTTACACATTACACTCGTGTTACTCACCGAAACCTTGTAAAGCCGGTGCCGCATGCTGGCTCTTACGGAACCGACTAACTCCCCTTTTTCGTATGTACAGTTCTCAACATGGCCAGACTGGTAGTGATTTTCACCTCTT
Organism: Pseudochaenichthys georgianus; assembly: GCF_902827115.2. NCBI lineage: Eukaryota > Metazoa > Chordata > Actinopteri > Perciformes > Channichthyidae > Pseudochaenichthys > Pseudochaenichthys georgianus. The sequence continues at coordinate 14,962,365 of NC_047511.1, read as the reverse complement.
TAAATACTTTTCGCCTTATTCTGAAAGAAAGAGGTGAAATGTGCTAACGTGACAGCCATCTTAGTGTAGGTGACGTGTGCGAGACCAGAGATGTAGTTCATTGAGCGTTTCACACAAAAGACACAAAATTATCTTTTAAATTGACAAACATCATATGTGTAATTCGTGGCACAATTAAAATGGGATCGAAAGATAATCTTTCTCTCCCCATTGACTTCAATACATAATTTTTCTGAAATAAGGTCCCATGGAGGTCCACCGGAAGGGGAGGGACTTCGCCACTCTATAGAAGTCTTTGTGCTGTATTATGCAGTGATAATGAGACATAAAGCCATATCATTAAGATACAAAGAAAAACGTCTCTTGGGTCATAGGGTTATAGTGTCCTGGCCGAGTGCAAGGGCAACTAAGCAAGAGAAAATAAAGAGCACAGCGAGCTTATTAAAATCAGGTGGTTGCTAATAGGGGGGAGGTATAGGTAGTAGAAAGAAGCTGATTTCACGGAAAAGCAACCATTTACTGTAAGTATGAAATAGTAAAATATGTGATATTTTTCGAGGGCTTGTCGGTTTGCTTTGGTGAAATGTTTGCATTAGGGATGTCATGAGAACAGAGTCTTCAGTACCAAGTTGGTGCCAACATTCTGAACATGTGACTTGTTTTTATAAGTACTGTGAGTCTCGCAAAATAACGTCGTAACGTCTTCTCGTTGCAGGGGGCAAGGGGATGCACCCTTCCTCTTATAATGACGTGAACTGCAAATCTGTGTTGTTAACAACAGGAGAGTTACAGGGTGGTTGCAGTCTTATAATAATACATAACAAGCTAACAGCTAATGTCAACAGAGTGAGATTACATAGAATCATATTGTAATTGTCATATTGGAAGGTAAACTATGACATTAACATGATGTGTTCAAATGTTGTCATGTAAAATGTTTGATTGTGGCAATAATAAATTATAAGTTAAGTTGATATGCTTGGAAATATAAGAAATTATTAGTAAATTATGACCTATATAGTGAGATATTAAAGGTTTGTATGGTGAAGTACACAGTGTTTGGTTTTCAAATTGTTTTTACAATTGAATTGTATCAGGTATTTGTATTGACTATAACATTTCTGCTGTCGTGACATAGTTTGCATGTTGTTTTTGATCCCGAGGAATAATAATTCCATCGCAGGATTTAGTAACATATAATTGTATGAATGTTCAGGCTTCTAACTTTAGGTATTTACTCTTGCATTGAGGAAAAAGCAGACGCCAACTTTGCAATGAAGCCAATTCCCACGCGCGTACAGATAGGAAGCAACCCGTGACGTGTGCCTCAAGCCAGAACTGAACCACATACTTAAGGCTTGCCAGCACCGTCCTCCAACCAATTACGATGTATTCTGAGAGGTACTTGGCTATCAGAGAAGCCAGCAGATCTGCCCTGTCTCGATGAGTTGCAACATTTCCAGGCACACACAGGTCATTGATTAGAGGGGCTCAACTCACAGCCTCAGTCTATCAGCGCTCAGGGACCGGTAATCAATTCTCTAATGCCGTTTGAGCCTATTCACCGCAGCAATGATCCACTCCTCATTTTGCAGATACAGACACACATCCCCACGTGGAAGGACTTGTGTGGATGTTGCCAAGCACACACCGAATATTACCCAGATGGCCATCGTAAAAGCAGGGGACAACTCCCAAATATTAACTTACAAAGTGAAGCAGTGATGGGGCACTGTCATCTAATGACATTATCAAAATGAGTGCAGCTCTCCTGAGGCGGACTCTGGTTCCTGATTACCTGGCAGCGCAGGACCCTGTTTGTGGCCAAATCTGATCAGCATAGCACCAGACACAGGCATGGCCGGTCAGCGATTCAGCCCCGCGGCCCCTTATCTCTATCGACAGGCTGTTGTTCCTTTATGGGCAATGATGTACTCCCAAGAATTAATCTGATTGGGCTCTGGTGGAAGATTATTTTCGAGTGAAACTACTGAAAGGAAAGCACGGGCCCTAACTTCCTTTCTGCGCTACCCTCGATCAGATGGAATTACGCTGATAGACCTTGTACAGATCAGGGAGAGCGAGGACTGAATCTCTGCTTCAGGCAGGTCGTCTGCGGAAATGCACTGACCAGTAACAACTCCGATTATTGCCTCCAAGAAACTTTTTAAACAGGATAATTGACAGTCAAACAAATGTGTGCAATAAGAACCATGTTGCCTCAGTCCTAAATTACAACGTTATATAGTGTAATTTGGTTATTGCTTCCAAACCATCATCCTTCTAAATACTTTTCACTTTCATTTTTTATATGCTTGCTAACAATATTAACATAATTTTACTTTGGTGGCATCCTAAATGCAGGGCTTTTAGTTGGAACGGAGTATTTTTACAATTGCTACTAAATTAAGAATCTGAATACTTCCTCCGATGATTTCAAAGGCAAGGTTTTCTGTTGGTATTACATTCAATTAGATTGTATTTCAACATGTTGATTAAAAAAATTAAATACAAATAATATATCCAGCAAACATCAAACATAAATATAAAAGGTCATACTTCAAGTCAGAAAAGGTGTAGGTAGAAGTGATTACTTATCAAGTCACACCTCTTTAAAAACAATATTTTGTCAATGTAATGTATATTATTAATTATAAAACGGTCAAATCAAGCAATCTGATTGGTTCTTAGCCGTGATATACTGAGCGTATACAACGGGTAGAATTGTAAGTTACTTTTCACAACAAGTAAGTATCCCTCCGCGTCTGAGAAAAACAGTATACAGTTGGGCTGAACAGTTTGCTTTTCATACTGGAACAAGAAAGCAGCGGAGAAGTAACGGGGCAGAAACCCTCCTTTTTACGCAGCGGTCCAGACATACACATCAAACGGCAAAACATATTCAGTGTGCAGTTCCTTTGGCATAAGGGCAGGGATATCTAGATACTTTCCAAGGTCTGACATCATGAATTGAGCTACTTTTAAAGCAAGCAACGATGTTTTCAAATCTGTAATCAAAGAGGTCCGCAAAAACACTATCGGCCAATCAGATTGCTTGATTTGACTTGTCTGTTTTATAAATATATTTACATTTCTTCCGTTACGAAACAAACTTACAAGGCATAAAATGGAAACATTTAAGATTAACTTCGACCTCCGGGGGGTCTTACTATGGAGGAGTGGATTGAGCAGTGCCTATCTCCAGAAAAAAAAAAGCACCTAAACGACGACATGCAGAGCTACGTGAAGAGCAGGTAGACCAACTGGAAACGTACCACCATTCAAAAGCTTTCTGATGCGGGTCTTGAAACAAAGCAGAGAAATCATGACCGTTTGTGGCCATAGGTGCGAAAGCTCTCTCTAGAGAGCTACTGGAAGCCAAATCTCGGGGACCGGAGAAAGTGGAGCAATATTCTCACCACGCCAAGCAACAGCCTAGAACAACCTCAACAAGTAACCACGTAAGCCATTCTACTGATGCTGGACAGTTTTTCAGTGGGTGCAACATACAAATGAATGTAAATAAATAATGGATCAACGCTCTCTGTCTAATATGTTCGCTAGCTGTTAGTGTTGTTGCATAGCAACCACCTCGCACTATGTTTCGCGCAGAAGGCAACGGAGGGACTATTTTATTTTGAACATCATCATTTATTAATAAAAACTATTTAAATTAGAGTGTGTATTTTTTTTTCATATTGCCACACTTGGTAACCGTTTTATAAAAGCAATATCTCACGACAGGCCGTGGTATATGCTCATTATATCACAGCTAAGGGGCGTGGTTCGCGTCGGGCCGAACCATGTATAATTAAGAATTGCTTAATTATACATGAATGTTCTGACTTTATGCACAAATCAAACAAAAATAAGGCATTTGTCAATTCTCGTTGGTAAATGCTTAAATCATGTACATTTCGATTTGTGACTATAGTAAGAAAATGTGCTTGGTTGATGCGAGTCATTGCTTTCATCAGGTTTTGCTTCAGTAAAATGTATCAAAGAAATCGACCTGATTGTTTAGAAGAGAGTTGTTTTAAAGGAGCATGTAATCTAGGATTTAAGCCCACACATGCAGGGCCCAATGGGTTAGCACCCCATCGCCTTGATAACGCCACCTCGTCTCCGTAGGCTGGCTTTTAGGGTGACCTCACATTGTGTTTTCATAAAAGGAAAACTAAATTGAGCTTTTGATGTAGTGCAATGTATGAGTGGTCCGTAGGAATTAGCTCAAAGGTAGAGCACCCTTTGAGCATGTGAAAAGCAGTGGGATCTAGGCCCACAACACTCTCCTGCTGTGGACTGATATTTACTGTAACTAAAGAATCAACTGATAGTTAAAACTTTGATCGGTTTTAAAAAATGCCGAGCTAGGGAGCTTCTTTATCAAACAAAACAATTACCATACACAGTATGTGTATATCTGCTAATTATCCAACATTCATAATGTTCAAAACGAATGATTCAGTTTGTTTTTAATCTGATTAGGAGTATCATTAAATGTGAAAATATACCTTTGCAAGCATCACAACACATTAATAACTTAATCGTTTTTGCCATGTTTCCATTTCTGCATTAAAATACCTGTCAATCAATTATAGATTGGATAGAGGGTGTCGTTTTTCTCATACTGATATTCTGAACAATCTGTGCTGTTGTATTTGCTGTAAAGTGTCTCTACTGTAGGCTATTTTTATTATATGTACAGCACTTTGGCTCGACCAAAAATCGTTTATAAATGTGCTATATAAATAAAACTTGATTTGATTTGATAGAGTGATAGGGTGCTTAGAATGTTGGTGGTAATTTGACCTCAGTGTTTGAATTTGGATCACGGTTTGGGCTTTCAAATGAACAACGCTACGATAGTTTACACTTACTTTGGTGTCTGTGTGTCATCCAAGCGGTTCCCCAGCTGGAACTCGTGGGATTTGCTGCGGTGCAGTGCGGTGAAGCCCGGCAGCAGATGGATGAGCTTGCGGCTCGGTGGAGGTGGCGTGCCCGGGGCCTTCCCTTTGTTCCTTCGCCGCATTGGGGGGGTGCCAGGCGGGGTCATGGTGTTTACCACCAAGGGAGTCCGAGGAGGCGTGTGGCCAAAATGCCTCTGTCGGGGAGACGGGGGCAGAGAGCGATGACCAAAGTCCAAGGGAGGGAAGAGCCCCGTGGATGGGCTGTCGACTGTCAGCCGATCGGCATATAAAGGGGGGGCCAGGGCCTGGGGGCTGTGGCACATGTGCTGGTTGTACTTGGACTGGACTTTGGGGCTTTGGGAGAGCTGGTACCGGATCCACTGACTGACCTCTGGTTGGCACACTGGAGTGTTCTCTTTGCCCGATTCAGAGGTGGGCCACTGGATGGACCAGTCCTGCTTCGACTGGCTCCCTGTGGGAAGATGACACAGATTCAACAGATTCAACACCAATAGAAAACCTGGTTGTGACAAACTAAATAACCATAACCCTAACACCCTAGTGTACAGTTTTCTTTTGCGATGCAAATAGGTTTTATTTATTTTGACTACGTTTTGTAATGTCTGTTTGTATCCTCTCCTATCTATAAACCTATACAAGTGATACAAGTTTTTATGTTGATGGTGATCACAGGTTTTTTAAATACCATCTGCAAAATAAACAGCAACATTTATAGAAACGTAGGTACTCAAGATAGTACACAGACCTCAGTACTTTCATTTAAATGATTTTTTCTGAATAATTAGGCTAGATGAAAACTGTTTTATGTAAAAAGTTACTGTTAAATTCTAACATTCGTTTTTGGGCCTCAATTTATCTCCATTGTTTAAGTCAGAGGGGGTCAAAACGTAGCCAAATAAATCAATATCTGCATGCCTTGATACCACTTAGGGTAGTGAGAAAATATATTTTTATTTCATAATTTAGCTTTTTTGCTTAATATGGTGTATCAAGTTAAACTAAAGTGGTTCTTGACATGTACTTAAAACTGAATCATCAATTAACTTTTCTTCTTGATTGCAGCGGTAAGAGTAATCCTGACGGCAGGCAAACATTAACAACCAGCAAATGTGCTCAATTTGGGTAATGAAGAATTAACTCAGCAGTTATCTGATGTGATCGCATTAGTAGTGCCGTGGTGTTCAAATATGCTGATGCAGAGCAGATTAAGCATGAATGAATGGAGCAGCAGAGTGAGTACAATGGAAGAGTGCACCAAAACAGAACAGGTCAAAGCCGTATGAGTCATAACACAAGTCGACTTCTACCCAAAACTAAACTTTCTGTTGAATGAGAAAGAGAGAGAAGCAGAGGCAAAATAATTGAAGGTGAGCAGCCAAAATGAGTGTTTTTGAGCTCAGATGACAATACTTTACCTCCATTACTGTGCAATTTATCCTCCTCAAGTTGTTCTTCAGAAAGAAACGGGGGGGAAAATGTGTTTATTGATCTAGCAGAGACACAGCTGAAGTAGTCTGCAACATCCTACTTTTCTTTCCATCTGTAGTTATGTATAGCCAAAAGGCTGTTCAGCAAAACAAAACTATGTTGGTGGAATTGATTGGGGCTATGCAGTAACACATAGCTGACTCTGAGCAACAGTTACCTCACAGTCTTCAAAAACTGCTTTTGACCACAAAGCCACATTTAATGCAAATTTCTGTCAACAAAAGTACACTTTTTTATGTTTGTGTCATTATTTTTTCTACCCTGCGACATTGTCTCCAAGGAACTATAAGCATCAAAAACACAAACTTCAAACACAATATAAAACCAGCAACATCAAATGAGCTTCGGAAAATATCTCCCATAAAAGGTCTCGGTGGAATTGCTAAACTTGATGAAAAAAAAAAAAAAGCCTGCAGCCATTCCTATTCTGTAATGTTATGAAGAAGAGTCCGCGAGGAACGATGAGTTCTGGGAAGAGAAACAAGGGACATAATATGGGGATTTTCAAGGGTCCCACTTCTTCTTTCTAAATATATGCCTACTTAAGTCATATTGGTTTCTTACATTTCTTATTAAAGAGTTCTTTTTTACCAGAAGTTATGCTAAGAAAATACCGAAATAAAGCTAAACTTTTAAACAGATGCCCCTGGAAATTGTTAAATACAAATGTGACAGAGATCTGAAGACGTGAAGTGTTATTCATATTTTATATTGATGCCTTTTTTCAGAAATAAACATCACATTTGCAAAGATTGATCTAGAACATACGTCCTGTTGACTACTGTAGCCAAGCCCGCCTTAACCTGCCATCAGGCCCTGGGGCTGATGGTTTTGTAGGCCCCCTATTTAAACAACAAATCAAAGTCATTGAGAGCATCGGCAGGCTCTGTGATCGCACTTCTCCACTCTGCTCTATGCGCGCCTGGTCCTCTCCTCCAGATGAGTGACGTATCGGGCCTCCCTCATGTATTTGTCCGGTTGCTGTTGGCTCCCTCACGTAGCAAGTCCTCGTTGTCCTCTCCATCTCCTCCAACAGATAATGTCCCTCCTGTCTGTTTTTCCTCTCACGCCACTCCATCGCTATCAGAACCAGACGGCCTACTTGGCTCCAAGGCCCCGCGGCCGGCACCGCTGCCGCTCGGTACAGAACTCATCTGTCCTTCCTCCTTATCCTGGCCTACAGGCTAAAAATAACCTGTAAGCTTCGGCATTTTTTGTAATAGCTGCTTGTCTCGAAACTCCTTTTCCCTCAACAATTTCCTTTTCCGAGCGCCACTCTCAAACTTTTTCTTCTCCAACATTTTCTCCTTAACAACCTTCTTCTGTCACTCAATCAGTCACAATTTGAATAAGTCACATGTGAAACATATTCTCATTCTAATTGGCTGTTAAGTGGTGCCCACTGACTGTTACGGAGTCAACATTTTTGAGAAAAATCTCTGGAATCCATCGATCTGATTGATTAGCGGAGCAAATGATCAAAATAGTATCGAGGGAAGATATTTTCGTTTGGATTACTGGTCTGGGGGAAGCTCGCGAGTGTGTGTGTGTATACGTGTGTGTGTTTGTGTATTTTTGCGTTTGTGTGTATTGTGTTTGTTTCCCGGGGAAAACACTCACGAGAAACACCGGCTGTTGTTATGCCTGCTGTGACGTAAAGTTACTCCGTTCTCCGCTTGTAATTGTGCCGTTACAAGCTTCAAAGTTGTTTTTATCATCTGAATTTGCCGAAACAAGTTTAATATTCTGAAAGCCAATACTTTGTTCATTTGAAACCAGATGAAAACAAACTGTAACGGACCCTGCCGTGTTATCTATGATTACTATACGCCTTACATTCATAATTTCAGCGGAGGGAGGGGAACAGCAGAGTGGCGAGGGAGAGATGTCTTCTTCCCTTTACAAGCTTCAAAAATCTATTTATCGTGTGATTTTGGAAATAAAAGTTTCATATTCTGAAAGCCAAGACTTTGTTTATATAAAAAATGTTTAAAACATCCGAAATAAAAAAAAAATATTTGAATTTCTTTTTTTATTGGTTCATGATAGGCCCCCAATTTCCGTAGGCCCCTGGGCTTTAGCCCAGGTCAGCCCGTGCATTAAGGCGGCCCTGACTGTAGCTCGAGCCTTGGATATTACTCAGTAGGGTCTCTCGAGTGAAGCTGTAGCTGCCACTCTGTCCTCAGTGTGGCTGTGTGAGTACCACAGGTGCCTGAACCCACATTAAGAGGCCCACATCTCAACCCTAAAAACCCCTTCAGAAATCAAGTTCCAGGAAGGATGAGTGGGCTCAAAAGACTGCTTGTCCACCAATGTGAGGGGGGGATGCTTAATCAAGCCTCTTTTATTAGCAGGAAAAGCCATAACCAGCCACTCAGAAATGTCAAAGTCCAGCTTGACCCAGCATGAACGACTTAAACTAATCACAGGCCAGTGAAGAGTTCTCACCTCTGAGGCTGAGAATATGGATCTGTTCTATAGGGGAAGTTCTGGTTTCCCTTACATTTCCAATCAAAGGGTCTCTTATTCTAAACAATAGGGAAATGGCCGAGTTTTGTGGCATCCATTGCTGTCTGTGCAGTGTCATTTGTGCATTATTCATCATTCAGGAGGTTTTTCACAGGAATAGTATTATCCTACTCAAAAACACAATGATACAAATAGCTTATTGCTCAATATAATTTCTCTGAATACTTAAGATTAAGATCTTCAGGTGGTTTTAGAGTTTAACCAAGAGTCATATAATATTTTAATATTCTCCTCATCTATAAAACAAATGGATATGGTGAGTCAAATTGGTAAACACGTGAATAAAGCAGTTTCATTTAAAGCAGTTTCATTTAAACTAATTTAAACTGCTTATCTTTCTTACAGTGCAGACGCCTTTCCGCTTGCTCTTGCCTCTGCTTACTTTTTATGCTGATTTTCCTATTCTTATTCTCTGAAAACTTCGAGCAGCGGCTCCTGGACATTAACTTATCACTGGGACAGTTAATCTTCATAAATAGACGTAGGGTTTCAGCCATATTTCAACATTTTTACGACGACCTCAGTCTTACAGTAGCGTGGCCTAGCAACAGCTAAAGCCTGGTAGGCTACTGCATGCTATTTAGCTTAAGCTAGTTAGCAGCAAAATGCCTCCGTTCTCTACAGATTACTTCCACAAACTTCTACAGAAGATGGCCGTGTTGGAAATGAAAATGCAACGGTTGGAAGTTAACGTGGAAGTGAATTGACTAGGTTGGAATGACACCACTTTACCAGTATTGCAAAATAATGGAAAAGGGTATGCTAACTCACAGCTAGTTAGCAGCTACAAGGGTTCCAAGGAACAGGAGGGCTGTGTACCGGGTAATACATCTACAAGTGGTAGTCCTCCCTGGAACTCTCTGGGTGCAAAGCCTAAGAGTAAATAATTTCCATGGGATTTGGGAGGACGAATAACAGGCAGAGCCCAGCGCTCTGAAATCTGTGATGCGACCGGTTGGCCTGCATTGTTATCACCCAGGAAGAGCGCCTCTTCAACCCCTGTTCCTACTTGGAAACAGCCGTGGACAGCTGCTAAAGGGAGAACTACAAACAATCCTCCTAAACCACCAAGTGTGCCAATCCAGAACAGATACGCTCGGCTGACCGAGAGCCGGAGATCTCTTTCTGATGACCTGGATAACCTGTCCTCTTCACACAGCAGGGTAAGGACCAATAGCTACTCCAAAAGTAAAAGGCTAGAGGGAAAGCTAACGACTGGGCCTGAAACTCTGATTGTGGGTGACTCTGCTGTAAGAGATGTAAAAGGTCTGTGCAGTAAGAACAACATCAAAGTACTCTGTTTTCCCAAGGATGTGGTCTCTGACTTGACTGAGAAGATCCTGCATATTGGGGCTGAACATCCGACTGTGAAGAATGTGGTACTGCACATTGGAACAAATTATGTTGTGAAACAACAGTCAGAAGTGCTGAAAGAAGACTTTAAATGTTTGTTGGAAACTGTCAGCTCTCTAAATGTGGAGGTGTTCATCAGTGGCCCTCTACCGCCAGTCAGAAGAGGAGTGGAGAGATTCAGCAGATTGTTTGCACTGAACGCATGGCTTTCAACAGCCTGTACTGACCATTCTGTTCATTTTATTGACAATTTTAACTTTTTCTGGGATCGCTATATAAATAAAACTTGATTTGATTTGATTTGTTACAAAAAACCTGACTGATAGTGTGTTTAACGAACTTAAACTAGCTTTATTAAATGTCAGGTCTTTGGCAGGAAAAACATTTGTAATCAATGATTTTATCACTGAGCACAATCTTGATTTTATGTTTTTAACAGAAACTTGGATTGAACAAAATAACAGTGCAGCTCTTCTTATCGAATCAACACCTCCCAACTTTAGTTGTATGAGTCAGGAAAGAATGCATAAGAAAGGAGGTGGAGTTGTTATTCTGTTCAATGATTTCCTTCAATGCAGGAAGACATCTTATGGGAACTTTGCTTCTTTTGAATATGTGGCCCTTCAGCTGAAATGCTCCTCTCGAGCTCTGTTCCTAAATATCTATAGACCACCCAAATACTGTGCAAGCTTTTTTGATGATTTTACCGAACTGCTGTCTATAGTGTGTATTGACTTTGACCGTTGAGTCATTGTTGGTGATTTTAACATCCATGTTGACAACCCCCAGGACAGAGGGGCTAAAGAACTGTTTTGTGTTCTTGATAGCTATGGACTGACTCAGCATTTGACGGAGCCCACGCATAATAAGGGGCACACTCTGGACTTAATTATCTCAAAGGGTCTGAATATCTCTGAGGTAGTGGTGACTGATGTTGCACTCTCTGACCATTCCTGTTTTTTCTTTGAGAGCTCTATTTCTGTTCACAAAAATGTTCAAAAAGAGGTAACCACAAAGCGATATTTAACTGAAAACACTAGGGAAATGTTTACTCAGAATCTTTCTTGCACACTTGCCCCTGCTAACATCTCAGTAAATGAGCTAGTAGATCATTTTAATTCAAAAATTCAAAATGTTATAGATGCCATTGCTCCAACTAAGGTAAAGGAAGTGTCTGGCAAGAAAATATCTCCATGGAGAAAGGCCATGACCGTGAAAACAGAAAAAAGAGAATGTCGAAAAGCTGGTGGCGAAAAACAAATCTCCAGGTTCACTTTGAAATCTATAAATCTATAAATAGAGACTTGGCCTTTATAATGTGGAATTGAAAAACGCACGACAGTCTTTCTTCTCTGACATCATTACCAAAAACAAAAACAACGCACGTGCCTCGTTTGCTACCTTCGACAGACTAACTTACCCCCCAGTGTCAGTAACCTCTGAATTTCTATCCACCAGGGCGTGCAATGATTTTTCCTACTTCTTCGCTTAAGACCTTCCTTTTTGATAAAGCTTATAGTTAGGGCTGATTAGATTCAGCCCCTAGTTTTGCTGATATAGGCTTAGTTTGTCGGGGGACATCTTACTTCTTCCTTCTCTCTGTCTATACCTGTGTACTCTCATGTTCCGATTAACCCAGCTTCGCCAAATGTCTTTCTTTTTGGTGTCTATATACGCCGGGATCCGGAGTCCTGGATGATCCTGCGGTCCTGTGTCCTGGATCGCGAGCCCTGGATCGCGAGTCGTGGCTGTGGTCCTGGATCATCGGTCCTGGATGGATATCCTCGTGGATTCATCTTCCTATTATACACACATGCATTTCCAAACATTTGGACTACCTACGTTGTAAATGTATTATCTTTTCAATTTACACACGGCATCTATTGCACGTCTGTCCATCCTGGGAGAGGGATCCCTCCTCTGTTGCTCTCCCTGAGGTTTCTCCCATTTTTCCCTTTAAACTGTGGGTTTTCTTCGGAAGTGTTTCCTTGTACGATGTGAGGGTCTAAGGACAGAGGGTGTCGTATTGTCATACTGATATTCTGTACACACTGTGAAGACCACTGAGACAAATGTAACATTTGTGATATTGGGCTATATAAATAAACATTGATTGATTGATTGATTGATTGATTGATTGATTGATTGATTGATTGATTGATTGATTGATTGATTGATTGATTCACTGACAAAATTCATAAAATCAGATAAGCAGTCAGTGCCTCTGTATCAGGTACAGCAAATGTGTTGTCCCTAAGTCCACCTAATATCAATTCAGACATCATGACACAATTCCATCATAAAAACATGAAGGACATTATTCAACTTCTGAAATCCTCCTCCTGCTGCCTTGATATTATTCCAACAGGATTTTTCAAAGATGTTTTGCCTTGCATGGCCTCAGATCTACTTCATATAGAAAACACATCTCTTCACTCAGGTATTTTTCCACAGGCCCTGAAAACTGCAGTCATTAAACCGCTCTTAAAAAAGAATAATCTAGATGCTTCAGTAATGAACAATTACAGGCCCATATCAAACCTCCCATTTCTAGGTAAAATCATTGAAAAAGTTGTTTTTCAACAGTTGAGTAACTTCTTGCATTTAAATAACTGTTTGGATGTGTTCCAGTCAGGCTTTCGTCCAAACCACAGCACTGAGACTGCTCTTGTAAAGGTCTTTAATGACATCCACTTAAACACAGACAGTGGTAGAACTTCAGTGTTAGTATTATTAGATCTCAGTGCTGCGTTTGACACTGTTGACCACAACATATTACTCGACCGACTAGAAAAATGGGTGGGACTTTCGGAAACATTTCTAAATTGGTTTGAATCCTACTTATAGGACAGAAACAACTTTGTTTCTATAGATACATAGAGCCTCAAGGCTCCATCTTGGGGCCTCTTCTCTTTAACGTCTACATGCTACCACTGGCTCAGATAATGAAGAACAACAAAATAAGTTACCATAGCTATGCAGATGACACACACACATTTACGTAACAATTTCACCAGGAGACTATGCTTCAATTCAAACACTGAGTAAGAGCATTGAACAAATCAATGACTGGATGTGTCAGAACTTTCTCCAATTAAACAAAGATAAAACTGAAGTAATGGTTTTTGGAGCCAAGGCAGAACGTATAAAAGTGAGCGCTGAGCTTCAGTCTGCAATGTTCAAACCAACAGATAAAGCCAGAAATCTAGGTGTAGTCATGGACTCTGACCTGAGTTTCAACAGTCACATTAAAACAGTTACTAAATCAGCTTACTATCACCTAAAGAATATGTCTAGGATTAAAAGACTAATGTCACAGCAGGATTTGGAAAAACTTGTCCATGCTTTTGTCTTCAGTAGACTGGACTACTGTAATGGTGTCTTCACAAGTCTCACTAAAAAATCTATTAGAAAGCTGCAGCTGATTCAGAACGCCGCTGCTCGAGTCCTCACTAACACTAAGAAAGTGGATCACATCACTCCAGTTCTGAAGTCTTTACACTGTCAAAGAATAGATTTCAAAATATTGCTGCTGGTTTATAAAGCACTGAATGGTTTAGGCCCAAAATACATTTCTGACCTCCTGCTAAATTATGAACAATCCAGATCTCTCAGGTCTTCAGGGACTGGTCAGCTTTCTGTCCCCAGAGTCAGAACTAAACATGGTAAAGCAGCGTTCAGTTATTATGCTCCAAATATCTGGAACAAACTCCCAGAAACGCTGCAACTCTTACTACTTTTAAATCCAGGCTGAAGACTTTTCTTTTTGTCGCTGCTTTTTATTGAACTATTCATATCTTAGACTGCACTGTAACTTTTATCCATGTATTTTTCTTTTAATGTTTATTTTATTAGCTTTTCTTTTTAATGACTGATTTTAAATGCCATTTTCTTAATGTCTTTCATTTTTTGTAAAGCACTTTGAATTGCCTTGTGTTGAAAAGTGCTATATACATAAACTTGCCTTGCCTTGCCTAAAGGAAGAACATTTATTTCTGTGATTCTCCGACGCTGTGCAGCTGCAGTTCAAGTTTTCTCAGCTCGTTCTTTAAACACTTAAAAGTGAGACATTCAATGACTACATTTCTTCATCCTAAGATCTAAGAAGTGTGTTATGAACCTAATGCTTATAACTAGATACAAATTATATTTATGTTAGACCAACAGACAACAAAATACAACGGACCATTACCTTCATTGAAATTATAAATATTTCTAGGTTTGACATTTGTTGGAATTTGTTAGGATGACTCAAGTACACCACTCTATTTTACATTTTAATGTGGAAATGTTACATAGTACTGCTAACATGCACACCTTTCATGCTGCCTAGCCTCAGTAGGGTGGTCAATTCAGATGAGAGTCAACGTGAAGCGTATTGCTTTAGTCGGGTCCGGAGGTGTGTTTTGACACATTGGCCAATTTGACCTGTCCATTTGAAAACCAGTACCTTGCTAAATCTAACCAGATTGTTTTTGGAAGTGTGGACCAATCACCATAAATCCAAATGATGTGCTTCCCTTCTGTAATTATATTCTTGCACGAGACCGCCTCAATTTAAAACTGCTTTTGACAGTTCTTATCAAGCTGATAGCCAAGTGAAATGCATCTGCAAGTGAACCAATGAACTTAAATCACATTCATAAAACTGTTGCTTCAAGTAATGAGTCAATTCATCAAGCACACTAGTATCTTAGCAACTGCTTCTGCAAAAAAAGTGACAAGACTCGACTGAATATCTTGTTTCACATGATCTCACCTAAGCCAAAGCCTCAGGCAATAAAAAAAACAACACATGCTGCCAAACGAGATGAAGAACACAGACTGAGCGTAACCCCTTTGAAAACTGTGATTTGAGTTCATTTGCGTGGCTTGTGCTTGTTAGAGAGACAGTTTTTGAAGTTACTTTTCATACAGGGCATTGATCGGATTTTTTTCAGAATCACATAATCATCAATCTTCCATTCTCTCACTCCTCCTGAATAACGTCGCATTTCCACCTCCACTGTCGAACCAAACAATGCACCTCAAGCATTTTGCCTCTCCTCTGCAGTGATTAATGCAAGTGGCACACCCAAACACCATTGTTGTGGCAATCTTAACATGCCGTGTGGCTTTTGAGAAAGGCAGATAACAGCGTTATAATTGGCCTAATTACCTCTAGAATGTGTTGCTGCTTTGGGCTAAATGGCAGTAAAATGCCACGGGACAGCGGCTGGTTTATCTGACGGCCGCTGTAAACAGGATTTGGTGAAAAGGGCAGTGGCTGCGTTCAATAGATGAAGTGTCCCTATTGAATCTTGACTCTTTTAAGTTGAGGGTTCATGGACCTTCTCGCAGTGTAGTCAGTGGGACTCAAAGTCTGCTAATTAGATAACAGCCAATAAGGATCACCAAGGGGTGTTCAGGAAGATGGGGGTTCGGTCAATCTTCTGGTCCTTTCTTCCTTTCCCCGTTTCATCTAATTTTTCTCTTCACGACATGACAACGTTTTTCTTCTTCACCTCCTGTCGTCATTGCCTCTTTCTCACCCTAATTTTCTCTCATGTTATTCCACATCCCCCTTCCCCTGCATGCCTCCTTCACTTTCCCCTCCTTCGATCTCCTCTCTCGCATATTCTGTGCCTCCCTCTCCTCTGCCTTTCTTCGATTCCTTTTTCTGATGGCATTTGAAGCCAATTAGGTGTTTGTGAAGCCGTCTTAAGATCGAGCATGGGGACTTTTTTTTTTTTTTAAGCAATCAAAGATTACAGGTTTAAAGTCACAGAGGAAACCTGTCATGCTAAGACAAGATAAACACTATTAGCCTGATAAACAGACAAACTCATATTTCAAAAGTTGTCCAAGTGAAAATGTTTGTCTGTGAAAGTGTGCGAGGACTTGTCTAGAGGGGCGGGCTGAATAATGTGTTTATATTGCGGCACAAAGGACCGACCGGCTGCCTCCGAATTGTATGACTCATCCTCATTGCAACTTGTGGACTGCAATCCCAAGAGCCTGTAGTGAAACATTCTATTAACTTAGCATTAGTTTCCTTCCTCCCATTACACCACAGAGCGCCATACATTCACGTATTATATTCTCTTCTGCTCTACATGTGATGTAGCCTACAGTACGAACTGCCAAGATTGCAAAGTATATGAATGTCATTGTCTGCCAATTTTAACATAAATCCTGATGACTCATAAACTGGATCAACATATTTTCCTTTTGAAAAACATGTGCCATACAATCTGTAAATCCTTTTTCTCTCATTCATGATGGTTGAAAATATCTGTACCTTTGCAACAACGTCCAAGATGTAAGAACATCCTCTGCTTCTTGCTTTGCGGTGTGTAAGAGCTGCATGTCATCACAGGGTTCGTAATGCCCATTAAGAAAACATGCTCTTCTTCTATTTTTGCATATATTCATGCTGAAACACACAAACTCGCACAATCCCACCAACTGTGCACACACACAGATGTGCAAATGTGGGGATGTTGTGAGGCAGTGACATTTCTCCCTCTCCGAGCTCAGTCTGGGTAAGGATATGAAGAACTTTTCCGCCCAGCCTTTACTATTTCTCTCAGTTCAAAGTGCCTCTCACCGCTCTGTGCACTGCTGGTGGTGTTGCATTCACACGTCTACAGCCCCCACCCCTTAAGAGAGCCCATTAGTGACCAGAACCTGCCTCTGAGGGAGGGAGGGAGGGAGGGAGGGAGGGGAGAGGAGTACGGTTGAGACAATGGGCAGAGAAGAGAGGCAGAAAATAGATTGACAAACAATAAGCAGGAGAAAGAGAAGGAAAAAAGTAGACGGAAAAAATGTAACGAAGACAGAAGGGCATAAACATAGCCCAGACCTTCATGGTAGATCTTGAAGGATAGCAGATTGTTTTCTTGCAGTTTCTTAAGCTATAACCCTTAGGTTTGACAAAAGAAACGTAGGTGCTATGTTTTTCCAGAGCTTTCATCCACATTACATGGTGTTTCAGTAAATGGAGTTTGCTTATTGGGACTGACGCATGGATCCTTGGTCATGAAATAACAGGTGGTCACACAAAGGGGACATAACCAATATGTTGTTTTAATTGAACTGTCCAAGGTTTAATGACTCTATCCATAAATGCATGACAATGACAATGCTGCTGTCCAATTAACCGATGCAAGTAACATGTATATATACAAAGTATGCTGTTAGTAACACAGCTGAACAGCAAGGGAAATGAACAGACAACATAAGCTTTCTGTGAACACCAAGACTGAAATCATTGAGGTGCATAAAGCTAGACGGGGGCAAAGGTCCTCCACAGTGAGTTCAGGCCAGACAAAGATCAGGGAGGCCATTCGCATCCAACCCTTTTAAAACACAGTGGGTGGTTTCATTATTTGTGTCTCCTTGATTTCTTCACTTGCTTTCCTTATCTTTTATCTCCTCTCTGCAAGGATGAAGCGAGGGCAAGAGGCGAGGATGCAGGAGCTGAAGATGCCAGATGAGAAATCCTTGGTTCAATAGCATTAAGTCTTCATCGACGTCAGTCAAGACGTGCTGCACAGCTGTGTGTCATGTTTGGAGGAGTGGCATTTATACGTCACCCCGCATAGGGTATTTCTGTGTTTTCTCGCTCTGAGCTCCTTCAGAAGCCTCCTCTCTCCTCAAAGTGCAAGGTGGAGGTAATGAGATGTATTCTGAATATCCATGTTTAGGTCATGTGATGACATACGAGATATCTACATCCAGTGAAAAAAGTAAGATGCAGCTGGAAGCTCCAGAAAAACTTGGCGAACCATGAGTGATGATATTAGATTTTATTTCATACCCTCTTTCCAAGATCAAGAATTTACTTTTATAGTCAGCTGTAACTTAACTGAGAGCATTAATATGTTGATTCTAAGACACAACAAAATGTCAGTCTGTTAAACACTGACAGAACTGTGAGATAGCTGGAAAGCAATCAATATATTCCAGCAATTTACACACCTCATATAGTGTTTTTCTCTTTTTTCAGGCCAGAAGGGGGAGGGCAACAGGATGGGGGCTTCGGGAAAAACAGACAGATACTGTAGCAGCAGTTGCTTACGAGTTGGTGCTATAGTTGTAGCAGGGATTGTCAAAGCCACTTTATGCAATTAGGTGTGAAGGAGCATCCTTATGGCATTCTTGCAATGGAGTATTAGGTCAAGAATATACATCAAATATCAGATTATATAATATATCACACTCGTTCTAATAAAAAAGGAATATCTACAGCAGGTGCAAGACGGGAAAGAATCCAGACTGAAACATTTTTAGATTCATTATGAACAGCCAAAGTCTAAGACAGTGACAAAAGAGAGCTGGTCTCCAATGACGCCTGAAGCCTGCTCTGAACCCAGCTGGACCGAGGCATGGGCGGCTGGGACTCCCTGACGGACCGCCTCTCTATCTTTCTGGATCAAATCCGCCTCTGTCCCCAATCAAGCCAATGAGACGGAAATTAAAAAAGTTATAGAAGCCCACAGGTGGTGAACAACTCCAGCAGTCTGACAAACCATTACAGAGTGCAGCTGTGTACCTGCAGAATCACAAAGAGCCTGTTTTTCACAGGAGTGCAGTAATTACAAACTGGGGAAAAAATAAATAAAAAAGCTTTGAAGAACTGCCAAGTTAAACCTCCTCTAATGAAACACTCTTTTAATAAAGCACATTTCTGTTAAGGGCACATTGAAGAAAAACTACTCGTCAAATTCATTTGCTTAATTATTCATCAGAGCTTTCCGTCTGAAAGGACATCTGTTACAGAACAGAGCGTGTGCGAGAGTGTGTATGTGTGCGTGTGCATGTGTGTGTTTGAGTGGGAGTCGAGGAGAAACAGATATGTTATCAAACGGGTTTACAAAAGGTTGTTACTAAACACAAGGACCCGTTTTAGTGATGTAATACTGCCCCCTTCTGGTTCGTCTGTATCATTGCACAGTCTTTGACCTCACATACTGAGAACACAGAGTGGCCTGTACCGCCACCTGGTGGAAAACATGAAGCAGAGAAATCCACTTGTGGCTTCACAGCATCAGCAATACAAGTCCACACACACTGTTTGTGACAGCCGAAAAAAATACAATACAATACAAAAAATACACTGAGCCCATCTTTATATGGATTATTTAGAACTAGGTCTGCAAAATAGGACAAATTGCCATTTATTTGATTGATTAATATGATATGATTGAGGATATGGAAGGAATTGATCATTTTTGCATTATAATTGTCATTATCATTTAAAATATAATAAAATACCTGAAGTAGAATTTTCAGGAGGGTCTGTATCCAAGAAGTATTTTTTGTTTAGTCTGTGTAGACTATGATTTGTATGCCGGTATATCTCTGCAGCTCCACAATACTTTATTCAAAATTACGTTTTTAACACAAATCTGGCCATAAACAAATATTAGGCTTCCTCGCACTAGTCCATATTGCGATTATAAAAATGTTCCATTAATTGTGCAGCCCTATCAGGAACATAATCGTGGAAAGATAAACATCTGATATTGTTAGACAGGCGTTTTATAAAGTGGCTTACGGCTAAAGAATAAGAGTGAACATTTCCTATTTTAGGGTCCTTAACAATCACTGAGGCCCAATCCCAAACAACTATGTTAAAAACATATGAGGTTATCATGAGGTTGTTAACATCACAATTTATCAGTGGATGTTTGCTGGAATTGTTTGTAAACAGCGTGTTTCCTGACGGACACACACAGCGTTGAGTCCGGTCAGGTAGGGCAGCACGTGAAGTCAGCACCGATGCAGACACAGGGGGTGTTTCTCAATGTCAAGGAAGGATGCTCCAGAGCCACTATTTCAAGGATGCTACGTCATCGAGTCCCGCCGAAGGACTGTTCCAATGTCCAGGCTCCTTGGAATTCTACCGAGCCCGGCGTCCTTCGTAGCGAGAAATTTCGAGGCTGCACATGTGTATTCTCCGCTGTCTTAAAATCCCCACAATGCTTTGCACACGGACCAATTTCCAAATCTTTGGCGGAAATCGCGCTCCATTTAACGTGGGGCCTCGCATATGACGCACACCTGCACACCTGTTAGCCTGTTCGACCATTCTTCGTTTTCCGAGGCTAGGAAGGATTCTTGCCTCGCTTCTGAAGGAAGTGACTTGCAAGACATGTCCTACCAAGGAAGCATCCTCCTAGCCTCGGAAAACGAAGAATGGAACAGGCTAGCAAGTGTGCAGGTGTGCGTTATATGAGAGGCCCCGCCTTACATTTTCCGCCAAAGATTTGGGAAATCGGTCCGTGCGCAAAGCATTGTGGGGATTTTAAGACCGCGGAGTCTACAGATGTAGCGCTTCATTTCAGGCGCCTACCCGTGCGGGTCCGTGATCGGCACGGGGTGGGCCCCTGCTGAAAAGGAAAACCCCCCGCAGGACTTGATACGCCCCCTTGATAAATACATTTAATTATAATGAAACCAGCTGCAATGGATCATGGCTCCACCAGGGGGTGCCGTGATTAAAAAGCTGCCACACTGGAACTCATGTGAAATAAACAGCTGATAGATCTACAGTCCGTGCGCAAAGCATTGTGGGGATTTTAAGACGGCGGAGGATACACATGTGCAGCCTCGAAATTTCTCCAAACGAAGTACGCCAGGCTCTGTAGAATTCCAAGTATCCTCGACATTGGAACAGTCCTTCGACGGCACTCGATGACGTAGTATCCTTGAAATAGTGGCTCTGGAGCAGCTTTCCTCGACATTGAGAAACACCCTCGCTGTTTGAGGGCTTGATAACCCACTCCCCCTCCACACTCGTTGGTTTGGAGCGGACCCTCCGCGCGAACTGAGGGGTAGTGTGTAGGGGTAGGGTGCAGGGCGTGGTTTGGGATTGGGACTTAGTGTCAAATGTCACCTGACCTGATAAAGCAGTTACAGCCAATCCCACATACGTTTTCTTGTCAAAGCAATACAATCATTTTTTGCACAGATTTTACTCAGGAGTGGGTCTTCTACTAATCACAGGGTCAGCAGGTAAATCTCCTTCTAAGATCATGAACAAATCTTCATGAGTAGGACACTAAACTACAAATTACTCACGATGGTCAGACCAGGGTTTGTTCGGTAGCTCACTGCCATCCTTGTTTGAGTGTGTGAATGAAAGGCAATTTGTAAAGCACTTTGGATAGAACGTGTGATATAAATTAGGTCACTTACTCTACTCTTTAGTATGCTCTCTTGCGGACAACATTTAAAAAATGTTAACCTCCGCAGCTACAAAACACTCCTAAAAATACAATTGTTCTTCATTGTCGTTCAACATGTGAACATCCACTAAGGCACGTTTTAGAGTTGATGTTTTATATCATGTGCAAAGTGGATGCTTTTACTGGCACATTATGGAGTTTCATTCATTTGTCTTTTACAGAATAAATGTGAAATTCTATGTGCAAACAGATATAAAGAAAGGACCGGCAAACCTGAGGGAGCCGGATGTAAAGCACATCGTGCCCTTGTGAAACAATTATATTAAAAGCAGCAATAAATAATAACTTGTGTGTTGTGAGATTTAAACTTCTACAAAAATAAGGATGTCACAAAGCTGAACATTATTTTGTTCAGTCTTAACTACGATGAGCTCTGCTCAAGTTAAATGTGGGTGAATTTATGTGATAACATTTAGGTTTTTAATTATTTTGAGGTTCTTGTACTTACATAAATATCAGAGTATGTTGTCCAATACTTCGTGGTCAAATTTAAATATATAATAACCAATACATTATGATACATTATTTTAAAAAAAAACTACAGTAAAAGGAGAAACTGTGCAGTTTTAGAATTGTATAAAAATAGCAAAATACCATTTATTATTATACATCTTATCATTGATTGCTTCATATTTCACAACTTCATGACATGAAAGCCGTTGCTTTCAACAGGTGGTGTCTTATCACACAAAGATAATTGTCTGGCATACAAGTAGAGGTTCACATTATTTAAAGAGTGTTTAGAATAAAGAAAATAGCTGAACCTCTGTGACTGAACAGTGCCACCTACTGAAACACAAACAGTACTGCACACACTGTGTACTTTATACCTAACTGGGACTGGTATTGGATTAACACCACAGCAAGACAACTAGCATATTATACAATCATGACAAACCTAAACATGTGGAGGGTTTGTCTGATTTAAACTTCATAAAGGGCGAGTAAGACATTTCTGACTGAAATCAGGAATGAGGTTGCTTTTTTGTTACATACCTTACATTTCTGTAATTGTTACACATTATAACAAATACATTATAACTCTTGTAATTCTAATCTTCTTTATATAGTCTATCCCATAAATATAACTAAATATAAACAATGGTTTGGAAAGGGCATAAAGAATTCAAAGATTGTTCAGCAATTATTATTAAACCATTAAACTGTAACCTTTACATATTACAGTGTTCATGTGTATGTTGATTTAGGATTTATATTCTTAATAAAGCTTTATTTATAATTATGAATACCTGCATCATTGACACAACACTATATCACTGAAATGTACTAATCATTTTAGGATGATTAATGCCATATGGGCAGTTATTAATGTGTGGACTGATGTTTGTATCACACTCATCACAAATAATATGTTATTACATTGAAATATAACTGATTTTATATTGATTTGTATCACAGATTATATTCTTCATAACTATGTTTCATTTGTTGTTTTGCCTGTTTTGCCATCCTGTCACTGTTAGGGATAGTCTTACACTGCGACCTACAGTATAATGTACTAGACTACCCCCATGACAACAGATATAAACACACAAACAATGCAATGCATCCCCTTAAAAACATTTTTCTTTCACTGGATTCGTTAAAAAAAATGACATGAAGTCCATCCTCTGATGGTGTATGAAATAATCTCATCAATCCTAGCAATCAGTTAGAGGGTTTAATTGTGGTATTATATTTATATATATTATTTTACACGTGCGCATATATATTTTGTTTATTTAAATATACGTATATATATATATATATTCTTATTTTTTATGTCATGTATTTCCATACTATGTCGTAGGTATATCTCTAATTACTGAGGCATGTACTGTATAGGCACTATGTTTGAAAATGCAAATTTGCTCAGGGACATTTGCTTCTGTGGTTTCAACATAAAGATAAAACATGTGCCCCTAATATCTCTGTTCCTGTACCTCAGCATTAAGATGTGTTTAAAAAATGGAATTCTACATCTTACACATTGTATACACACATCTTTAAAGCAAGTTAATGAGGTAATTGTTGTTGTTGTTGTTGTTGTTGTTGTTGTTGTTGTTGTTGAGTATAGTCTTTGTATGTTCTGGTTTATGAACTACCAATTGTAAATATCTTTTTACATTGCTGAAAACTTGCCATTGGTTCTGAAGTATTTCAGATAATATAATTGCTTCCCTAGTTTGGTTGTATAATTATCGTGTACCATTGTTGCACATCATTCTCTCCCCCTCCATTCTCTCCCTAGCCGTTTGCTGTAACAGAATAATTAAATACTACAGTACAGAAACACATTTTACAAAAACAAGTTGTTCTTTAGCAGCTGGCTCTCAAGTCTCACATGTCCTGACTTCAATGTACTACCCTGCAACAATAATGTATATTTGTGTATACTCTAAAGACAAATGTGTGTGATTTGTATATTGCACCTATTAAAGTCCCCATCTAATTCCTGTTAACCTTAAAACCTGTAATAGTTGAAATAATTGTTCTGAGTCTTATGTTTTTAACTTCCAAAGCAACATTTCATGAGAGTATGGTACGTTTATCTTAAACAATTTTTGAATTGAATTTACAGAATTACTACAGTTATAAAAAATGACAAATACCATGGGAGAAGTTTTTGCCGTTATTGCCCACCCCTAGCTCACACTTTACATGTAAAATATAACATGCAGGCCAAATCTGGATATTGACAATTGTCAATAAAGATTTGTTTAAAAGCTTTGATGTAGGAGTTTGATTTCAAGAGGATGTAACACACCAGTAGGCTTAAAATGGAGGAATCTAATGCCTAAAATATCTGTGCTATCCTGTGTGCTGAGACGTCCTAAACGAAAGAGAAGCTTGCATATGGACATTGCAGGAGACGACGCAGCTGTGGACAGTTTAGCTAAACAAGATTTTCACATTTCGGAAAAAATAAATGTTATATGTTATGGCAATGAATGGCAGGATCAACCTGGAAATCATCCAAAAAAATGGATGCCATATTTTTAAGTGCTGAAGCTAAAGTAACGTAGTATGTAAGGTGAATTTCAGACTCATGTCTTTAGAATTGTACCAATCGTCTAGTTTGTTCTTTTAACTTATTATACTGTCTTTTTCGTACCTTACAAAAAAAGCATTTAATAAGCCGAGATTACTTTTTTCACTTCAGGGATAATGACAGGGGAACATAGTCGTCTTATGCTGCAAACCTTTGAAAGCTTATAATACCAAGTTAAATAGAAAAGTACTTAAAATGCCACATTTCAAACTAGTTAAGAATGTCATTTTTCAGATTCTAGTGTTAACTGACTATTTAAAGTCAGATATTTGAATGATAATGTGTATATCTGTGTGAGCTTATCTGTGTGTTTCTGCGTGGACCCTCACCGAGCTGGTGGGCATTTCTGAGGCAGGACAGGGAGGCGTTGAGTCGGGCGCACTCCTCTTCGTTGGCACCAAACTTCTGCAGCAGCTCACACACCTGCTCCTCGCTCAACTCCAGCAGGCCCTCCAGGGTCACCTCGCCCGGGCTCATCTCCTGAAAAACACGCACACACACCGTGTAAGTACATGACACACGCATTGTTACGATCAAATCTTAATTAAGGGAATGCATGGTTTGCACTTTGGCAGCCGCAATTGACAATGAAGAGAAGATGTGGGGGAAATGTTGAACCCCTTTTTTAGTGATTGTGTTTTATCTTCAGTAAAGAGAACAAAGATGTCACTGCGACAATGTTGGGTTGTCTGTGTCACTTTGAAAAGCATCAATGTGGCTCTCTAATCTTTCACAAATGAGACAAAAATGTACACGTTTAAGTTTAAAAAGCTGCAACTACTGTAGCTGACTAATGTGCTGAGAGACCTGCCAATCAAATCAAATGTCTAGTAATCAAATCATATTCTAGCTTCAACAGCGTTTTTTCTGAACACACATTTCTCCCATTTTAAAGCGATTTACAAGATGTGATGTTTACTATTGAGAGCATACATATTGGTAATACATGTTTTTATTAGAAGAGACAAAAGCTTCCTTGCAGCCAGCATCTAGCGGCAATATATTATAACATGCAAAGAAAAAAGTCCACAGTTTAGTTTATATCAATTAACAAAACACAAGAGCAAACGCTAAACTAAAACCAAATCACACACAAAGCACATTCACAGTCAGTGAAAGGTGAAGAGAGCAGGTGACACATTTAATGTTGAAAATGATCAATTCTGTTATATAGCCTTCACAGTCATCTGCATGATATTTTGGTTAGACAGCACTCTAACCTGTAGATAATCAAAACCGTATTTTTTATTTGAGAAATAACACATTAAATTCTCGCTATCGGAGGTAAGATTTCCTTTTATAAAAAAGATGTGTGTCTGGAAGTATTACCTGTGTGACCTCCTTCCTCAGGTTGACGATGCGGAACCAGTGTCCGAGGCGGGGGAAGTCCTCCAGCTCCACACTGCGCTCCTCTAAGGCCACTTTGCACTTACAGGACAGCTGGCGGCTGAAGTACTTCACCAACTTCCCCTGAGGACAAGAGGGATCGATACAGTGAGGCAGGGCTGGACATGTTCTACTTATTTTCAACAATCAATATAAACCAAATATATAATATGATACTGTAGCTATTCATTTGTTTAAAGCAGAACTGTCCTGCACAACAGACTGAAAAACCATAAGCATTGACTTTAATTAAATGTATTATGTCAACAGATTCACATAACTGTATTTGGTTAGTTGTAAGCAATAATATTTAGTTGAACCTAGTATTTTTTATGTATACTTATTATTGTTGCTTATTATTAATACATTGAATTAAAGTCAACGTTTCCGTTTTTTCAATGCATGCAACTCATTAATTGTTGTACTGTAGAAGAAGAAAATACATGTGAATTTAAGAATAAAGAATGTTTAATATGATTTAGAAAATACACTGACTGAACTTGCTTTTTAGCACTTCACCATAACGTATGTTAGCGTTTAATGAGAACAACATAGTCTTTGTTGATTAGGCCTGTTCTTGTCACTATCAGGATTAACAATAAATAAAAACCCAATAGTGGCATATGCGTTAACCGCTGCCTAGTAGGCCGGTTCGAACCCCGATTCAGCCGAATATTCAGGTAATGTCCTCCCTTGTCTCCCCCTTAATCTCTATAATAAAAGGCCCTCTCTGGTCCAAAAGGGTACTTTAATAAATAAAAAAAACACAGTAGTGGAAAAAGTGGAAAAAGTGGTAGAACCACAGCAATCCTATGTAATCCTGTTACAAGCACCAAAGATCAAAGTTGTGCCTCACTGAAAATGACATTAAAACACTCTCCCTCCCGCCCACCCCCCCATAAAGAACAGCAGCAGTAGTGGTCTGTAATAATTGATCATTTATTTAAGTGTGCAGTAAATGTAAATGTTTACTATCTTTGTAAATACCATTAAATATATGTTTTTCATGCAATATTCTCCTTTTTACTAATTGAGTGTCAAAGTTTAATTCACGATAAATTTTTGGGAGGTTTTCATTTTGAAACCCCATAATTGTTCTCTTATGTCATAGTACTTGTATTGTAGGTTAAAAGCAGGTGAAGTATTTTGTACTTAGTAGCCCATTCCTCTACCGACGATAGTACACTGAACAAAAATATAAATGCAACACTTTTGTTTTTGCTCCCATTTTTCATGAGATGAACTCAAAGATCTAAAACATTTTACACAAAATAACCATTTCTCTCAAATATTGTTCACAAATCTGAACAAATCTGTGATAGTGAGCACTTCTCCTTTGCCGAGATAATCCATCCCACCTCACAGGTGTGGCATATCAAGATGCTGATTAGACAGCATGATTATTGCACAGGTGTGCCTACATTAAAAGGCCACTCTGACACGTGCATTTTTGCTTTATTGGGGGGGTCTGGGGGGGTCCGAAAACCAGTCAGTATCTGGTGCGACCACCATTTGCCTCACGCAGTGCAACACATCTCCTTCGCATAGAGTTGATCAGGTTGTTGATTGTGGCCTGTGGAATGTTGGTCCACTCCTCTTCAATGGCTGTGCGAAGTTGCTGGGTATTGGCAGGAACTGGAACACGCTGTCGTATACGCCGATCCAGAGCATCCCAAACATGCTCAATGGGTGACATGTCCGGTGAATATGCTGGCCATGCAAGAACTGGGATGTGTTCAGCCTCCAGGAATTGTGTACAGATCCTTGCAACATGGGGCCGTGCATTATCATTCTGCAACATGAGGTGATGGTCGTGGATGAATGGCACAACAATGGGCCTCAGGATCTCATCACCGTATCTCTGTGCATTCACAATGCCATCAATAAAATGCACCTGTGTTCGTCGTCCATAACATACGCCTGCCCATACCATAACCCCACCACCACCATGGGCCACTCGATTCACAACATTGACATCAGAAAACCGCTCACCCACACGACGCCACACACGCTGTCTGCCATCTGCCCTGAACAGTGAAAACCGGGATTCATCCGTGAAGAGAACACCTCTCCAACGTGCCAGACACCATCGAATGTGAGCATTTGCCCACACAAGTCGGTTACGACGATGAACCGGAGTCAGGTGGAGACCCCGATGAGGACGACGAGCATGCAGATGAGCTTCCCTGAGACGGTTTCTGACAGTTTGTACAGAAATTCTTTGGTTATGCAAACCGATTGTTGCAGCAGCTGTCCGAGTGGCTGGTCTCAGACGATCTTAGAGGTGAACATGCTGGATGTGGAGGTCATGGGCTGGTGTGGTTACACGTGGTCTGCGGTTGTGAGGCCGGTTGGATGTACTGCCAAATTCTCTGAAACGCCTTTGGAGACGGCTTATGGTAGCGAAATTAACATTCAATTCACGGGCAACAGCTCTGGTGGACATTCCTGCTGTCAGCATGCCAATTGCACGCTCCCTCAAAACTTGCGACATCTGTGGCATTGTGCTGTGTGATAAAACTGAACATTTCAGAGTGGCCTTTTATTGTGGCCAGCCTAAGGCACACCTGTGCAATAATCATGCTGTCTAATCAGCATCTTGATATGCCACCAGTGGTGACTGGTCATTAGGGGCAGGTGGGGCACAGACCCACCTAGTGTCAGCAGAAAGTATTAAAATAATGATTACAACAAAATGCAAAAAATAAATTTAAATATAAAATATATTTTAAGATCATGTTTAATCATCTGATTCGTCTGTACATTGCTGTTTTAGTATGTGTTCTTCTAATTAGTGTCTACAGTGTGTGCCTATTGAGCTGTTTGTTTAGAGCCATGTGGGACAAAACCCGATCCTGCCCCTCCCTCTCACTGTCTAAGTCAGGGGTGGCCAACCCGCGGCTCTCGAGCCGCATGCAGCTCTTTGCCTAGTTTCATGCGGCTCTTCAGTTCATATCGAATTGTGTGAGTTTGGGGGAGAGACACT
Organism: Pseudochaenichthys georgianus; assembly: GCF_902827115.2. Lineage (NCBI taxonomy): Eukaryota > Metazoa > Chordata > Actinopteri > Perciformes > Channichthyidae > Pseudochaenichthys > Pseudochaenichthys georgianus. Next base: position 14,933,406 of record NC_047511.1, on the reverse strand, counting down.
GACTCCTGACAAGTGTTGCACGGTGTACCGATACTTGAAAGGTACCGCGATACCCTGCCGTTAAAAACGTTATGATTCCTCCGTTTCATTAGTATCAGTATTTTAAGAATGATGGGGAAAAGTACTCCGGTGAGAAAGCACCGTTTTACTAAGAGCTGTGTGTGTTCAGCGCTCTGCTTCCACTCCCTGCACTGCAGCCGTGCCTGCAGTCCTTCCCCTCTCCAGCACGCTCTAAGTGCCTCCCCTCTCTCGTGCACGCGCTAGCTGCCAGAGCATGTGAGAAAATTAGAAGCATGGCTGCAACTGCCGCTGCGCCTCGGCTTGTTGACAAAAATGACGCCAGAAGCGAAATTTGGAAGTATTTGAGCTATATCTCTGACAGTGAGGGCAAGCCTACGGACACCACGAAGCCTGTCTGTCAGACATGTATTAATTTTATTTAATACGAATTCTTGTCATTTATTTCATTTATTGTTCTCATTGTTTAAAAGTTTGTGTTATGGTTATGGTGTGAAATAAAGCACAATAATTACATTTAAGACTGTTTCCCTTTTTTTAAGAAAAGTATCGAAAAAGAATCGGAATCGCAATTCTTGACTTGGTATCGAAACCAAAATGTTGGTATCGTGACAACACTAGCTAGCTACTCCTGACAGTTAAACCTGATATTTAGTAGGTCTGTTAAGTAGGGGTGTAACGGTTCACAAACATTTCGGTTCGGTACGTACCTCGGTTTTTAGGTCACGGTTCGGTTCGGTACGTTTTCGGTACAGCAGAAAAAATTATCACAAAACATAACATATTTTTTTTTAATTATTATTAAACTGTGAATAATGTATTCACTCAAATAAATACAAAATATAATAAAATAAACATTAAGGTGCAGCATTTCGATAAACTGAAATAATCTGTATTTGAACTTTACTGTACTAGTACTCACAAAACATAAACTATTAGTTTAGGGTTTTTAATTATTATTAAACTATGAATATTCACTCAAATAAATATAAAATATAATAAAATAAACATTAAGGTGCAGCTTTTCGATTAACTGAAATAATCTGTATTTGAACTGTACTGTACTAGTACCTAAGCAGCCAGTTTGACATTATGACTTGCTTGTCATTGTATTTTCATGTTTTTTTAAAGAAAGATGTACTTGTCCACATTGCTTGCCGAAAGGGCAGATCTGCTGGCACTAGCAATGTCTCCTGCCGTGGAGAACACCCTCTCGCTAGGGACAGAGGTAGCAGATACAGCCAGGTAGCGCTTTGCTAACATGGCAACATAAGGATATTTGCCGTTTGTAATAGCTTTGGCTCGGTCTGAACTCTCTGCGAGTGGTGGAGGCTTAAATGCTAGTGGGAGTTGGGTTTGCACTTCAGTCTTTTGGTACCGGTGATATTCACGTTCGGGTGATGCCTTTTCAAATGAGTGTGCAAGTTTGATGTATTGCCAGCCGCGTAACCAATGTTAGTTGAACAATGCCGACAAACAGCTTTGGTTCGGTCCACCTGTCTTTGTCCGTCATCCTTGTACGTAACTGCGAAACCAAAATGTTCCCAAACCGGAGACTTCAATGATGCTGGAGGATTTTCGAGCTCAACTTTATCTGCGTTCGCCATTTCGACAGTTCCTCAAATTACTGATTACATTTGAACGCATCCCTCTGACCAGCTCGTCCAATGAAATGACTTGCTCGCTCTATGACGCGTTGATCACAATGGGTGCAAATTACTCTGAATGCTGCGACGCAGCACCTGAGATTACTTCCAAAAAGTTCTTCACGTTCTCAATTTTTTACGTTTAAAGTTATATGCGTTCGGTACACTTCGGTACACACGTGTACCGAACCGAAGGGCCCGTACCGAATAATTTCGGTACGGGTACGTGTACCGTTACACCCCTACTGTTAAGTATTGAATGCTGATCATTCTGACGTAATTTGGCCGGTCAAAGTTGTTTAGGCTCGGATAAAATCGCTCCGTTACTTTCGTCCCGTGTTACTTTCGTCCCGTGTTACTTTCGTCCCGGCTCTCCCTACGTGTGTATGTGTGGTGTCAGGTGTCAGTATGAGAGGATGACAGTGCGTCTAATATTGATGTGGCCCAAGAGCCAATCACAATAACACCTGCGATGCAGTGAACCAATCACCTTTGAGGGGGGGGGAAACCTATCGTTGATTAAACACTATCCAGTGTTTCCCCTACCATTGTCTTGGAGGGGCGCTGCGCCCCGCCAACGGAGTCCCGCCAACGGAGCCCCGCCAACGGAGCCCCGCCAACGGAGCCCCGCGCCCCCCCCCCCCTGAAATTCAAGGTGTTTAAAAAATATGTACTTTTTTTTTAAAAATATATATAGGACCAAATTGCAAATAATCTATAACTACTGTCACTTTTCACATTGAACATGTGCTCTTTTATTAAATAAACTAAACGCTTTCATTTTAAGTTGTGAGTTTAGTGTTTTTGACCCTAAGAAACACTGATGCATTAATCAATAACAATAATCCACAGCTCCTCTCTCTGCTCCAGAGGATTTAAAAAATATATATCCCAATGCCACAAAAATGCATCAGTGACGTGGTTGAAATCTTGTCTCCAGAAAACAAAAAACTGAAACAAGCGCTATCAGTGACTGTGTTTGATGTGGCTCTTTGCAGTAACATAGAAAAAATGTGGCTCTTAACCTCTGACTGGTTGGCCACCCCTGGTCTAAGTGAACAGTGACTGTAAAAACTACACTGCGCATGCTCAGAGTATTTTAATGTGCGTGGCAAAAAATAATGACCATAGGGGCATAGAGCTGCCATCCCCACCATACGTCATCTCACATAATTCAGAGCTGATTGGCTGTAAGTACGTGTGCCGCGAAAAGTGTGGTGTGTGAAGAGCAGGTGAAGAGGAGGAGAGAGACGCGTCCTAAAACCAGGAAGTAAGCTGTGCATGGCTTCCCTCCACAAAAAAGCAATGAGATTTCTCCATAGGATTTTAGAAAATAGCTCAAAATAAGATCTGTGGGAAACGTAGCTGTTAGGTAAATGTACGTTTTGTTCAGCCGGATAATATCCACATGTCTACCCTACTTTTATAATTTTCGAATCATAAATCCATCATTTAGATTTATGATAGACTTTTGAAACTACAAGAAGATAAGGAGGACTTTTACAAACAAGTAATAAAGATTTTTGTCCAGAAGGATAGGCAAATGGACTTCATCTTCAAGTCAAGGTAAGACCACAATTGTATTAAAAATGGGATCTTACTAAGAGAGAACAATTCAATATTTAAATGATAAAATTAAAATGTTTGGGTATCCTTCTGTTGAACTGTCTGTTTAAAATTAATTGAAGCATCAGGCTAAAGAGGCTTTTGAAAATAATATTATATTTTGATTTAGGTCAAAATATAATATTTGTAAACCTGAAGAGTCAGTGCCAGTATATATAGACATATATAAGTTCTCATTCATAACACTCCGTCCGATGTCTCACTATGGGATGCGCCTCATCGCGGAGCAAACAGAAGCATCAATCTCATTACGCCAATCCTGATTGGCTGGTGATCTTGACGTCAGCGTCAGGGAATTCACCCCCTATAAGTAGCTTGCGCCACGACGCATGCGTCATTCAAACACCTCTTCTCGCTTCAGAGCACATCTCTATAGTAGCCGGACAAGCTTAGCGGTCCACAGACTGAACCCAAATATCCATTTCGGTCGACGGGCGCTCGCCGGCTACTCCTTCTGCTTTGCAGGAAGACGGTAATACTAACGCCAGTTAGTATTAAAATCGACCTCGCCCTTCTCTTCCCCGGAAAGTAAGGTAGGTCTGATTTTTTCAAGCTAGCAACACACCTGTTGCTAGCTCGCTCCCTCACTATCGACACCACGGTAGCGAGGAAGTTTTTTCGTTTCTCTTCCCCACGGAGGAGGAAAGGATTAAAGAAAAGTGTGGTGTGTGAAGAGCAAATCATTGAAAAAGTTGTTTTTCAACAGTTGAGTAATTTCTTCCAGTCAGGCTTTCGTCCAAACCACAGCACTGAGACTGCTCTTGTAAAGGTCTTTAATGACATCCACTTAAACACAGACAGTGGCAGAACTTCAGTGTTAGTATTATTAGATCTCAGTGCTGCGTTTCACACTGTTGACCACAGCATATTACTAGACCGACTGGAAAACTGGGTGGGACTTTTGGAAACAGTTCTAAATTGGTTTGAATCCTACTTAAAGGATAGAAACAACTTTGTTTCTATAGGTAAATACACATCTGAGTTGACAAATATGACATGTGGGGTTCCTCAAGGCTCCATCTTGGGGTCTCTTCTCTTTAACATCTACATGCTACCACTGGCTCAGATAATGAAGAACAACAAAATAAGTTACCATAGCTATGCAGATGACACACAAATTTACGTAACAATTTCACCAGGAGACTATGCTCCAATTCAAACACTGAGTAAGTGCATTGAACAAATCAATGACTGGATGTGTCAGAACTTTCTCCAATTAAACAAAGATAAAACTGAGGTAATGGTTTTTGGAGCCAAGGCAGAACGTTTAAAAGTTAGCGCTGAGCTTCAGTCTGCAATGTTCAAACCAACAGATAAAGCCAGAAATCTAGGTGTAGTCATGGACTCTGACCTGAGTTTCAACAGTCACATTAAAACAGTTACTAAATCAGCCTACTATCACCTAAATAATATATCTAGGATTAAAAGACTAATGTCACAGCAGGATTTGGAAAAACTTGTCCATGCCTTTATCTTCAGTAGACTCGACTACTGCAATGGTGTCTTCACAGGTCTCACTAAAAAATCTATTAGAAAGCTGCAGCTGATTCAGAACGCCGCTGCTCGAATCCTCACTAACACTAAGAAAGTGGATCACATCACTCCTGTTCTGAAGTCTTTACACTGGCTTCCTGTGTGTCAAAGAATAGATTTCAAAAATATTGCTGCTGGTTTATAAAGCACTGAATGGTTTAGGCCCAAAATACATTACTGACCTCCTGCTAAATTATGAATCATCCAGATCTCTCAGGTCTTCAGGGACTGGTCAGCTTTCTGTCCCCAGAGTCAGAACTAAACATGGTAAAGCAGCGTTCAGTTATTATGCTCCAAATATCTGGAACAAACTCCCAGAAACCTGCAGGTCCGCTGCAACTCTTACTACTTTTAAATCCAGGCTGAAGACTTTTCTTTTTGTCGCTGCTTTTAATTGAACTATTCATATCTTAAACTGCACTGTAACTTTTATCCATGTACTTTTTCTTGTAATGTTTAATTGAACTATTCATATCTTAAACTGCACTGTATCTTTTATCCATGTATTTTTCCTTAATGTTTATTTTATTAGCTTTTCTTTTTTAATGCTTAATGTCTTTCATTTTTTTGTAAAGCACTTTGAATTGCCTTGCGTTGAAAAGTGCTATATAAATAAACTTGCCTTGCCTTGCCTAAAGGAGCATACTGTCACACCAGTCAGTATTCTCCGGGAATAAAAGACCCACACCGTCCTTTTCTCCGGATTAAGGACAGGGTGGTAACACCTTTTTCTCCCAACTTACCTGTTGAGAGTGGGTCCTCTCCACGCCACGAGGCGAACAAGATGGACGCCTCTCTCCCTCACACCAGAGGAGTCAGGGACTCGGTGGCTCGACTCTGCGGCTGCGGGTTGAAGATCTCGGGCACAGACACACACCAGGTCTGCTCGTCCTGCCTCGGGCTGGAACACGCCCGAGGCGCTATCGACAACCCCGGCTCGTGCGGACATTGTGTCCGCTTCACCGTGAAGAGCCTCCGCCGACGGCTAGCACGCCAAGCTAGCCTGTCGGAGCAGGACCCCCCCATGTCCACTGACCCGCCGGCCGGCAGTCAAGACGCGGGGGCGTCCGCCGCAGAGCGTGAACTCCTCTCCGTGTCGGTCTGGGGCTCATTATCTGCGATTGCTGCAGAACCGGAATCCCGCGCCCTGGCAGGCCGGGACCCGGTGACGGCAAGACACGCGGGAACGGGACCCCACGCTTTACCGAGCTGGGGCTCCCGGTTAGACCTCACCATGGTCTCACCTGCGGAGGATGTCCTTGAGCTGGACTACGATGAGGACGAAGAGGACGCCTCGGTGTTCCTCCTGTCCGAGTCGGATGAACATGAAGAGGACATCTTCATGTCATCGGCTCAAGCTGCAAAGCCTGGAGTGAGGGCTGCTCTCCCGGGGCGATAGCACACCAGCTTCGCCCTGTCTGAGCATGGACCTGCAGGCCGTGTGTAAACGCGACGCGGCCAGACTCGACATCCCGTGGCCTGAAATGGCCAAGGAGACCTCCAGGTCCCGCTACGGAGGGAAACATTTTCCCCAAGCAGCGCGGACGAAGAGGCAACTCCTTCCGGTCTTCCCGGAGATGTTGGATGAGGTGTCGGTCTCGTGGAGAGACCGGCCCTTCAGCAACAAGGTCCCAATCCAGGGTGCCTCCTCCCTAGACTGTGATGGAATGGAGAAGCTCGGCCTGCTCCGCATACAGCCCATGGAACCGCTGGTAGCGGCCCACCTCCTACCGAGGATGGGCCCGTCACCAAGCAGGAACCCCACGCTGCCAGCAAAGTCGGACCGATTTCAGTCGACAATGACTGACCTGTCGGGTAACCTGGGGGCAGCCACTCTGGACGAGATGGCAGCAGTCACGGACATTTGTCTCCGTGTCCAACGCTGCGCCGTCCAGGCGACGGGCAAGGCAAGGCAATGGGGATCATGGTGGTGCAGGAAAGAGCGAGATGGCTCAACCTCACCAACCTCCCAGACCGGGAAAAGGAGGATGTGCTGGATATGCCCATCGTTCCCGAGGGAATTTTCAGCTCTGCTCTCGCCTCCATGCAAAGGAGGTGTGAGTCGAAAAAGAAGGAGGACGAGGGTCCAGCCGCTGCCTTTGCAGCGGCAGTCCATCGCCCAAGCTGCCTCGAACCCTGCTCGGTTTAAAACACCGAACGATAGCCCCGTTAAGACAACAGGGTATTCGCCTGGCGACCTACCTGGACGACTGGCTGCTTCTCGCACAGTCGGAGCAGGAGGCTGTTACGCAGACAAATGTCCTCGTAAAGCACCTGCTCAACCTGGGTTTCATAATAAACACAGAGAAGAGCATGTTGTGCCCCGTGCAGACTATACTCTTCCTGGGTTTACGCCTGAACTCGGTGCCCTTTTCAGCTCGCTTGTCAGCGGAAAGAGTGAAAGCTTTCAGAGCTTGTCTCGCTCTTTTCCAGCTGCGCAAACATGTTCTCTTCAGATCATGCCTGCGATTGCTGGGGCTCATAGCGTCAGCCATCCTGGTCGTACGACTGGGACGCTTACACATGAGGGAGTTTCAGCGCTGGGTGGCCGCCCTAAAACTAAACCCTGCGCACCATGGCGTGCGGAGAGTGATGGTTACTGTGAAATGCGTAATGGCACTGCGCCACTGGCTGCACCCGACTTTTCTAGTACGAGGTGTGCCTATGGGTGCTGTCCTTTCACGGAAAGTGGTCACCACGGACGCAGGTTGGGGAGGTATTTATGAAGGTCGCCCGGTGAGGGGTGTCTGGAGCAGAGACCTCCAGCGGGCGCACATAAATTACCTGGAGCTTTTAGCTGTGTTTCTCACCCTGAAACGCTTTCTGCCTTTCCTCAGGGGACATCACGTCCTTGTGAGGACAGACAGAGAATACGACCACAATATCGTATATTAACCGCCAAGGGGGTTTGCGTTCTCTCCAGTTACACACACTGGCGCGCAAACTAATTATATGGAGCGGTAGACGTCTCCTCTCTCTGAGAGCGACGCACGTACCGGGAGTGATGAACCTCGGGGCAGATCTACTGTCCAGAGGTATACCACTTTATGCAGACTGGACTCTACATCCAAGGATTGTGAGCCAGCTGTGGGTGCGTTACGGCAGAGCCGCGGTGGATCTGTTCGCATCGAAAGAAAACGCTCAGTGCCAGCTGTTCTTTTCGATGCGTGATCTAAATGCACCGTTAAGCGTGGATGCACTCACGCACGATTGGCCCCCGGGCCTTCTGTACGCGTTCCCACCCCTGGCTCTGATACCCCCAACTCTGGCCAGAGTGAGAGAGCAACGCCACACACTTATCTTGATAGCTCCGCACTGGCCAGCTATGTACTGGCTAGCGGAGATATATCAGCTGCTGTGCGGGCAGCCATGGCAGCTCCCACTACGCAGGGACATACTGTCCCAAGTGGGGGGGGGGCGATCTTTCACCCAGTGAGTGGTACAATCTGAATACAGTGTGACATGAAGCTGACCCTGGCAGCTGCCAAGCGAGCCAGTGGCACTCATGCACTATCTGAACAGTCTTCATGCACTCAGTTCGCCCCAGGGCAAACAGAGTATGGTTGAAGCCCAACCCTGCCTTTATCTTAAGGCGGTTGGTTCAGGTACCACATTTGACATTGAGGCATCCTCCCCGCCACTGTATTCCTCCGGGGAACAGTGGCCGGATTTGCCGTGTCTAGCCCGTGCTTTACGCACGTACAGAGACAGATCAAGGGTGCTTCGTCATAATGACCAACCCCTTGTGTCCTGGGCTAACCCTTATAAGGGCAAGCCTGTTACTAAGCAACGGCTCTCCCACTGGTTTGTGGAAGCAATTGCTTTGGGGCCCATACGAGTCAGAGTGCGCAGGCACCCTCGGGTCCGCGAGCTCTTTCGACTCAGGGTCTGGCTGCATCCTGGGCTCTGTCCAGGATGTCTCCCATCCAAGACATTGGTGCGGCGGCGAGCTGGTACTCGCCGCTCACTTTTGTCCGCCTCTTAACAAGCTGGACGTTCTGCTCCCAGTGTGACTCAAGCAGTGCTGGGCACCTGGTTGAGTCAGAGCTCTACCTGTTATGTTCTGGTTGGTTTGGTGATTTTCGAGATAAGCTCGTCTGACAATAAGGGAGCTACAATTTCCCATAGTGAGACATCGAACGGAGTGTTATGAATGAGAACTATAGGTTACTTACATAACCCCAGTCCTCAGAGTAACATGAAGTGACGGCCCTCCTTGCTATGGTGAAGCGAGAAGAGGTGCTTATTTTGAATGACGCATGCGTCGTGGCGCAAGCTGCTTATAAGGGGTGAATTCCCTGACGCTGACGTCAAGATCACCAGCCAATCGGGATTGGCGTAATGAGATTGATGCTTCTGTTTGCTCCGCGATGAGGTGCATCCCATAGTGAGACATCCCACTTCATGTTACTCTCAGGACTGGGGTTACGTAAGTAACCTATAGTTTTTTGTGCCCCACCACTTACATATAGAAACGCCACTGTATGCCACACCTGTGAGGTGGGATGGATTATCTCGGCAAAGGAGAAGTGCTCACTATCACAGATTTTTTTCAGATTTGTGAACAATATTTGAGATAAATGGTTATTTTGTGTATATAGAAAATGTTTTAGATCTTTGAGTTCATCTCATGAAAAATGGGAGCAAAAACAAAAGTGTTGCATTTATATTTTTGTTCAGTGTATTTACGATGCTGCTCTGTTCAATACATCCTTTTTCCTTGTTATTTTTTGTTTTTAAAGCATTGAGCTACTTCTTGGAATATAGGCCTTCAGATTAGAGAGGACAGCTCAGTGGCCTGGCAGTGAACCTGTGCTCCAAAGAAATAGAGAAGTAAAGAGGTAAGTAAGGGGGGGTGGGGGGGGCAGATCTGGGTTATCTATGAGGTCACATCCAAGTCATTTGTATTAAATAACAGCAAAAATAAATGCGTGTTGAGCCTTTCATTTTGTAATGTGTGTGTGATATGCTGTTAGATAAAATAACAAGATTAATTTGTTCCCCTTGACGTTTTAGGTGGAGTGCCGTATCACACAGTTTGAACCCACATGCAGATCACTCCCTTCACCACGTACAACACTTATACAAATAATAATGTTTACATCATGCAAAATGTATTCAAGACTTAATCTGACTAAAATAATCTAAAATTAATCTTAGATGCATACATCAACAATTATTTTTGATGAATAGACATTGAGATGTCTTCATAAAAACTAAATTAATTAAATAATGATCTCAATGAGAAAATAAAGGACAACAATTGTAACTAGTTCATTAGTAAGTGTGATATTTAAAATACACTCTATTTTCACTCTATATATATTTAACTGTTATTATTCTTGGTTAATTTTCCACATTTTGTTTTATCATTTAACGAAGTACATTTACTCAACTACTAGTTTTAAGAACAATAAAGGTGTTCTCTGTATTTATGACTTATGTAATACCGACTTATGTAATACCGATTTATGTAATACCGATGTATGTAATACCGCTCCTCTACATTTTCGGGGAGAATACGTTCCTTTCCAATATATCGTCTGACAGCTCGTTACTTTGCAGATTTTACACAAAACATTTTTAACAGATTAAACTAACAAACTGTACACAACGTTTACGCGTATAATTCCACCATGGTAATCTGCTTAACTCACATATGTATGTATCATTACTAGCAGTATTTGATTGTAATGTAGTTAATTTTACAGACAACTCTTCATTCAAGTACAATTTTGAATGCACAATCACATTTTACAATGGTGCTCCTTTGACTTCAGAATATGCTTAAACCACTGCTTACACCTTGCTTAGTGACAACGCTATATTAGCTTTATACAGAACATCTTTCTAAAACAGAAGTTGTGTACAACCCTCCACTGCGTTTTAATACTATAAAAGCATTAAGGTATGAGGTCCCTATATAAAATATATTTAAACAAACTATTTGCATCTTGCAGATATTTCTTATTACAGTGTGAACAGTTAACATGTTGAAAACTAAATATTTGGTTTCGACTGTAGGCTTACTTACTCTACGAACCAGTAAGTAGGCTAGAGTTTTTGGTCTGATAGAAAATTAGAGGAAAAAAATGTCAAGACAGTGGCTGACATGATGCTTGAAGACTTAACAATTGTCTCTATACTTGTTTTGCTCGATCTCAGTGCTGCATTTGATACTATCGACCATGATATCCTATTGCAAAGACTAGAACACTTTGTTGGCATAAAGGGAACTGCTTTAGGCTGGTGTAGGTCCTATCTATCTGAACGCTCTCAGTTTGTACGTGTCAACGATGAATCTTCCACGCAAACCAAAGTTAGCCATGGAGTGCCACAGGGCTCAGTGCTCTGACCTATTTGTTTTTCACATTATATATGCTTCCGTTAGGCAATATTATAAGGAATCATTCTGTAAACTTTTAATGTTATGCGGATGATACTCAACTATATTTATCCATCAAGCCTGATGAAATTAATCATCTAAATACAATTCAAGACTGCCTCAAGGACTTAAAAATGTGGATGACCTTACATTTTTTGATGTTAAACACGATCAAAACTTAAGTTATTGTTCTTGGCCCGAAGAATCTACGAAACAAATGATCTCAAGATATACTAACTATGGATGGCATTCATTTGGCCTCCAGTGAGACTGTAAGGAATCTTGGTGTTATATTTGATCAGGATTTATCCTTTAACACCCACATAAAATCAATTTCAAGTACCGCCTACTTCCATCTACGTAACATTGCAAAAATCAGGCATATCTTGCCTCAAAACGATGCAGAGAAACTAGTCCATGCATTTGTTACTTCAAGGCTGGATTATTGTAACTCCTTATTATCAGGGTGTACCAAGAAGTCAGTCAAGTCGCTTCAGCTGATTCAAAATGCTGCAGCTCGTGTACTAACCAGAGTTAGGAAAAGGGACCACATTACTCCTGTTCTGGCTGCCTTACACTGGCTCCCTATAGAACACAGGATAGAATTTAAAATTCTTCTTCTCGCCTACAAATCCCTTAATTTGCAGGCGCCATCTTACCTTAAATAACTCATTATACCCTACTGTCCTAGAGTCTCTAAAAGTACAATGGGAGCCAGAGCCTTTTTTATCAAGCTCCACATTTGTGGAATCAGCTTCCAGTTTGTGTTCGGGTGGCAGACACCAGAGTTGGGTGTAACGCGTTACTTTGTAACGCGTTACTGTAATAATATTACTTTGTCGGTAACGGAGTAGTGTAACGCGCTACTTTTATAATCCAGTAATCACACTACAGTTACTAACATTGCCCCGACACGCGTTACTTCGTTACTTTCTAAAATCAGTCATAATCAAACCTCAACAAACACCTGCAAAGAACACATGCTAGGTGAAGCTAACGCACATAGCTGTTGTTTATTTATATCACACACACACACACACACGCACACACACACACACACACACACACACACACACACACGTAGTTCTTCTTCTCTGTTTTCCGGTTGTTGCTTGTTTTGAATGACGAATACACACTACCGCTGCCTGCTGGTAAGGAGAGTTATTGCCACTCACGCATGCGCAGTTCGTACGTGCTCGGCTGAAGTCTGGCTCCAGTGCAACACATGGCCAACACGCAGGAGAACACGCTGACGCAACAGCGTGAGCAGAGATAGACTGCGCAAAATATACAGATAGCAGGAGACAGAGGACAGCCACGGTCAGATAGCAGGAGACAGAGGACAGCCATGGTCAGATAGGAAAACATTCAGGAGCTATCTGGATCAGTCTTATGCGACAATGGAAACTGAACTAAAGAGAACATTTGAAACTTTAGCAGTCTGCGTGATCTGCCTGTAGGGAGGGGCGGGCCGGCCCTGCGAGTAAAGTAACGAGTAAAGTAACGAGTAAAGTAACGAATTACTTTATGTAGATAGTAACGAAGTAGTGTAATATATTACTTTTTTTTAAAGTAATATGTAATATGTAATATATTACTTTTTTTTAGTAACGACCCCATCTCTGGCAGACACCCTATCCGTTTTTAAGAGTGCGCTTAAGACCTTCCTTTTGATAAAGCTTATAGTGAGGGCTGATTAGATTCAGCCCCTAGTTTTGCTGATATAGGCTTAGTTTGTCAGGGGGACATCTTACTTCTTCCTTCTCTCTGTCTATACCTGTGTACTCTCATGTTCTGATTAAACCAGCTTCCCCAAATTTCTTTCTTTTTGGTGTCTATATACGCTGGGATCCGGAGTCATAGATGATCCTGCGGTCCTGTATCCTGGATCGCGAGCCCTGGATCTTGAGTCGTGGCTGTGGTCCTGGATCATAAGTCCTGGATGAATATCCTCATGGATTCATCTTCCTATTATACACACATGCATTTCCAAACATTTGGACTACCTACGTTGTAAATGTATTATCTTTTCAATTTACACACGGCATCTATTGCACGTCTGTCCGTCCTGGGAGAGGGATCCCTCCTCTGTTGCTCTCCCTGACGTTTCTCCCATTTTTCCCTTTAAACTGTGGGTTTTCTCCGGAAGTTTTTCCTTGTACGATGTGAGGGTCTAAGGACAGAGGGTGTCGTATTGTCATACTAATATTCTGTACAAACTGTGAAGTCCACTGAGACAATTGGTTTGAATCCTACTTAAAGGATAGAAACAACTTTGTTTCTATAGGTAAATACACATCTGAGTTGACAAATATGACATGTGGGGTTCCTCAAGGCTCCATCTTGGGGTCTCTTCTCTTTAACATCTACATGCTACCACTGGCTCAGATAATGAAGAACAACAAAATAAGTTACCATAGCTATGCAGATGACACACAAATGTACGTAACAATTTCACCAGGAGACTATGCTCCAATTCAAACACTGAGTAAGTGCATTGAACAAATCAATGACTGGATGTGTCAGAACTTTCTCCAATTAAACAAAGATAAAACTGAGGTAAAGGTTTTTGGAGCCAAGGCAGAACGTTTAAAAGTTAGCGCTGAGCTTCAGTCTGCAATGTTCAAACCAACAGATAAAGCCAGAAATCTAGGTGTAGTCATGGACTCTGACCTGAGTTTCAACAGTCACATTAAAACAGTTACTAAATCAGCCTACTATCACCTAAATATATATCTAGGATTAAAAGACTAATGTCACAGCAGGATTTGGAAAAACTTGTCCATGCCTTTATTTTCAGTAGACTCGACTACTGCAATGGTGTCTTCACAGGTCTCAATAAAAAATCTATTAGAAAGCTGCAGCTGATTCAGAACGCCGCTGCTCGAATCCTCACTAACACTAAGAAAGTGGATCACATCACTCCTGTTCTGAAGTCTTTACACTGGCTTCCTGTGTGTCAAAGAATAGATTTCAAAAATATTGCTGCTGGTTTATAAAGCACTGAATGGTTTAGGCCCAAAATACATTACTGACCTCCTGCTAAATTATGAATCATCCAGATCTCTCAGGTCTTCAGGGACTGGTCAGCTTTCTGTCCCCAGAGTCAGAACTAAACATGGTAAAGCAGCGCTCTCCAAATATCTGGAACAAACTCCCAGAAACCTGCAGGTCCGCTGCAACTCTTACTACTTTTAAATCCAGGCTGAAGACTTTTCTTTTTGTCGCTGCTTTTAATTGAACTATTCATATCTTAAACTGCACTGTAACTTTTATCCATGTACTTTTTCTTGTAATGTTTAATTGAACTATTCATATCTTAAACTGCACTGTAACTTTTATCCATGTATTTTTCCTTAATGTTTATTTATTAGCTTTTCTTTTTTAATGCTTAATGTCTTTCATTTTTTTGTAAAGCACTTTGAATTGCCTTGCGTTGAAAAGTGCTATATAAATAAACTTGCCTTGCCTTGCCTAAAGGAGCATACTGTCACACCAGTCAGTATTCTCCGGGAATAAAAGACCCACACCGTCCTTTTCTCCGGATTAAGGACAGGGTGGTAACACCTTTTTCTCCCAACTTACCTGTTGAGAGTGGGTCCTCTCCACGCCACGAGGCGAACAAGATGGACGCCTCTCTCCCTCACACCAGAGGAGTCAGGGACTCGGTGGCTCGACTCTGCGGCTGCGGGTTGAAGATCTCGGGCACAGACACACACCAGGTCTGCTCGTCCTGCCTCGGGCTGGAACACGCCCGAGGCGCTATCGACAACCCCGGCTCGTGCGGACATTGTGTCCGCATTCACCGTGAAGAGCCTCCGCCGACGGCTAGCACGCCAAGCTAGCCTGTCGGAGCAGGACCCCCCCATGTCCACTGACCTGCCGGCCGGCAGTCAAGACGCGGGGGCGTCCGCCGCAGAGCGTGAACTCCTCTCCGTGTCGGTCTGGGGCTCATTATCTGCGATTGCTGCAGAACCGGAATCCCCGCGCCCTGGCAGGCCGGGACCCGGTGACGGCAAGACACGCGGGAACGGGACCCCACGCTTTACCGAGCTGGGGCTCCCGGTTAGACCTCACCATGGTCTCACCCGCGGAGGATGTCCTTGAGCTGGACTGCGATGAGGACGAAGAGGACGCCTCGGTGTTCCTCCTGTCCGAGTCGGATGAACATGAAGAGGACATCTTCATGTCATCGGCTCAAGCTGCAAAGCCTGGAGCGAGGGCTGCTCTCCCGGGGCGATAGCACACCAGCTTCGCCCTGTCTGAGCATGGACCTGCAGGCCGTGTGTAAACGCGACGCGGCCAGACTCGACATCCCGTGGCCTGAAATGGCCAAGGAGACCTCCAGGTCCCGCTACGGAGGGAAACATTTTCCCCAAGCAGCGCGGACGAAGAGGCAACTCCTTCCGGTCTTCCCGGAGATGTTGGATGAGGTGTCGGTCCTCGTGGAGAGACCGGCCCTTCAGCACAAGGTCCCAATCCAGGGTGCCTCCTCCCTAGACTGTGATGGAATGGAGAAGCTCGGCCTGCTCCGCATACAGCCCATGGAACCGCTGGTAGCGGCCCACCTCCTACCGAGGATGGGCCCGTCACCAAGCAGGAACCCCACGCTGCCAGCAAAGTCGGACCGATTTCAGTCGACAATGACTGACCTGTCGGGTAACCTGGGGGCAGCCACTCTGGACGAGATGGCAGCGGTCACGGACATTTGTCTCTGTGTCCAACGCTGCGCCGTCCAGGCGACGGGCAAGGCAAGGCAATGGGGATCATGGTGGTGCAGGAAAGAGCGAGATGGCTCAACCTCACCAACCTCCCAGACCGGGAAAAGGAGGATGTGCTGGATATGCCCATCGTTCCCGAGGGAATTTTCAGCTCTGCTCTCGCCTCCATGCAAAGGAGGTGTGAGTCGAAAAAGAAGGAGGACGAGGGTCCAGCCGCTGCCTTTGCAGCGGCAGTCCATCGCCCAAGCTGCCTCGAACCCTGCTCGGTTTAAAACACCGAACGATAGCCCCGTTAAGACAACAGGGTATTCGCCTGGCGACCTACCTGGACGACTGGCTGCTTCTCGCACAGTCGGAGCAGGAGGCTGTTACGCAGACAAATGTCCTCGTAAAGCACCTGCTCAACCTGGGTTTCATAATAAACACAGAGAAGAGCATGTTGTGCCCCGTGCAGACTATACTCTTCCTGGGTTTACGCCTGAACTCGGTGCCCTTTTCAGCTCGCTTGTCAGCGGAAAGAGTGAACGCTTTCAGAGCTTGTCTCGCTCTTTTCCAGCTGCGCAAACATGTTCTCTTCAGATCATGCCTGCGATTGCTGGGGCTCATAGCGTCAGCCATCCTGGTCGTACGACTGGGACGCTTACACATGAGGGAGTTTCAGCGCTGGGTGGCCGCCCTAAAACTAAACCCTGCGCACCATGGCGTGCGGAGAGTGATGGTTACTGTGAAATGCGTAATGGCACTGCGCCACTGGCTGCACCCGACTTTTCTAGTACGAGGTGTGCCTATGGGTGCTGTCCTTTCACGGAAAGTGGTCACCACGGACGCAGGTTGGGGAGGTATTTATGAAGGTCGCCCGGTGAGGGGTGTCTGGAGCAGAGACCTCCAGCGGGCGCACATAAATTACCTGGAGATTTTAGCTGTGTTTCTCACCCTGAAACGCTTTCTGCCTTTCCTCAGGGGACATCACGTCCTTGTGAGGACAGACAGAGAATACGACCACAATATCGTATATTAACCGCCAAGGGGGTTTGCGTTCTCTCCAGTTACACACACTGGCACGCAAACTAATTATATGGAGCGGTAGACGTCTCCTCTCTCTGAGAGCGACGCACGTACCGGGAGTGATGAACCTCGGGGCAGATCTACTGTCCAGAGGTATACCACTTTATGCAGACTGGACTCTACATCCAAGGATTGTGAGCCAGCTGTGGGTGCGTTACGGCAGAGCCGCGGTGGATCTGTTCGCATCGAAAGAAAACGCTCAGTGCCAGCTGTTCTTTTCGATGCGCGATCTAAATGCACCGTTAGGCGTGGATGCACTCACGCATAGTGCTGCGTACCGGCAAGCCGAACCGGTACTGGACTTGTAAAAAGTTTCGGTTCAAGTCCGGTTAAAACCGGAACGTCGGGAACCGGTACTTGGACTCGCAAAAAAACTAGCACTTACGTATATTCTGGTGTCTGTTGTTATTTAAACATTCCCTGATACACGTTATTCAGCGTCAATAAATGGGTGCTAATCCCAGTGTGCTCAGTGTACAACATCACATGTCATTTCACCTTCGATTCACGGTTTGAAAACGTAGCCTTTCGCCACATGCTAATGCTAACCGGAAGTGAAGAATTTTCAGAATAAAAGTATTAGTTAAGTTAATAGTGTGAACTTCCGTTTTTTTCAGAATAAAACTGATTTAAATTAAATAGTGTATTTAATTCAAAATTACGCCATATCAACATTGATTTTAATTTCTAACAGTATGTATGTACATCACTATGTATGTAGTATGTACTGTATAATGTACACATGTAGAGTTGTAGAAAATACATGTACAGACAGTACAGTACACTCTGACTGTACAGTCACTACAGTGTAGCCTATACTGTACAGTAGGTGTGTAACAGTGTAATGCGTATAGTCTACTCTACACTCTACCTTTCAGCAACGTTTTAGGGATTTAGGCTCAGTCAGCTCAGGGACTGTTTGGTTACTTTAGTTTGGTAAATGAAATAAATGTTTGAACTTTGTAGTAGTTCACTGTAGTTGCTGTCATAAGTCATTTGTAGACTAAGTGGCAAAAAGTGTTATTTTTACATTTGTACTTTGTAGAGAAATGTAGACACAAGTTGGAAGGGAGCGCAATACACCTGACGAGTTTGAATTTGAGTTGATTATGAGTTAATTTTCAATTGATAATTAGCTCACAATAAGTTCACTTTAGTTACTCACATAACTTGACACAAGCCATGGGTTCAGGTCCGGACTTATAAGTCCGGACCTGAACCTGAACCTCTGGACTTGAGTCCGGACCTGAACCTGAATGTGAGTCCAGGTACGCAGCACTACTCACGCACGATTGGCCCCCGGGCCTTCTGTACGCGTTCCCACCCCTGGCTCTGATACCCCCAACTCTGGCCAGAGTGAGAGAGCAACGCCACACACTTATCTTGATAGCTCCGCACTGGCCAGCTATGTACTGGCTAGCGGAGATATATCAGCTGCTGTGCGGGCAGCCATGGCAGCTCCCACTACGCAGGGACATACTGTCCCAAGTGGGGGGGGGGGCGATCTTTCACCCAGTGAGTGGTACAATCTGAATACAGTGTGACATGAAGCTGACCCTGGCAGCTGCCAAGCGAGCCAGTGGCACTCATGCACTATCTGAACAGTCTTCATGCACTCAGTTCGCCCCAGGGCAAACAGAGTATGGTTGAAGCCCAACCCTGCCTTTATCTTAAGGCGGTTGGTTCAGGTACCACATTTGACATTGAGGCATCCTCCCCGCCACTGTATTCCTCCGGGGAACAGTGGCCGGATTTGCCGTGTCTAGCCCGTGCTTTACGCACGTACAGAGACAGATCAAGGGTGCTTCGTCATAATGACCAACCCCTTGTGTCCTGGGCTAACCCTTATAAGGGCAAGCCTGTTACTAAGCAACGGCTCTCCCACTGGTTTGTGGAAGCAATTGCTTTGGGGCCCATACGAGTCAGAGTGCGCAGGCACCCTCGGGTCCGCGAGCTCTTTCGACTCAGGGTCTGGCTGCATCCTGGGCTCTGTCCAGGATGTCTCCCATCCAAGACATTGGTGCGGCGGCGAGCTGGTACTCGCCGCTCACTTTTGTCCGCCTCTTAACAAGCTGGACGTTCTGCTCCCAGTGTGACTCAAGCAGTGCTGGGCACCTGGTTGAGTCAGAGCTCTACCTGTTATGTTCTGGTTGGTTTGGTGATTTTCGAGATAAGCTCGTCTGACAATAAGGGAGCTACAATTTCCCATAGTGAGACATCGAACGGAGTGTTATGAATGAGAACTATAGGTTACTTACATAACCCCAGTCCTCAGAGTAACATGAAGTGACGGCCCTCCTTGCTATGGTGAAGCGAGAAGAGGTGCTTATTTTGAATGACGCATGCGTCGTGGCGCAAGCTGCTTATAAGGGGTGAATTCCCTGACGCTGACGTCAAGATCACCAGCCAATCGGGATTGGCGTAATGAGATTGATGCTTCTGTTTGCTCCGCGATGAGGTGCATCCCATAGTGAGACATCCCACTTCATGTTACTCTCAGGACTGGGGTTACGTAAGTAACCTATAGTTTTTTGTGCCCCACCACTTACATATAGAAACGCCACTGTATGCCACACCTGTGAGGTGGGATGGATTATCTCGGCAAAGGAGAAGTGCTCACTATCACAGATTTTTTTCAGATTTGTGAACAATATTTGAGATAAATGGTTATTTTGTGTATATAGAAAATGTTTTAGATCTTTGAGTTCATCTCATGAAAAATGGGAGCAAAAACAAAAGTGTTGCATTTATATTTTTGTTCAGTGTATTTACGATGCTGCTCTGTTCAATACATCCTTTTTCCTTGTTATTTTTTGTTTTTAAAGCATTGAGCTACTTCTTGGAATATAGGCCTTCAGATTAGAGAGGACAGCTCAGTGGCCTGGCAGTGAACCTGTGCTCCAAAGAAATAGAGAAGTAAAGAGGTAAGTAAGGGGGGGTGGGGGGGGCAGATCTGGGTTATCTATGAGGTCACATCCAAGTCATTTGTATTAAATAACAGCAAAAATAAATGCGTGTTGAGCCTTTCATTTTGTAATGTGTGTGTGATATGCTGTTAGATAAAATAACAAGATTAATTTGTTCCCCTTGACGTTTTAGGTGGAGTGCCGTATCACACAGTTTGAACCCACATGCAGATCACTCCCTTCACCACGTACAACACTTATACAAATAATAATGTTTACATCATGCAAAATGTATTCAAGACTTAATCTGACTAAAATAATCTAAAATTAATCTTAGATGCATACATCAACAATTATTTTTGATGAATAGACATTGAGATGTCTTCATAAAAACTAAATTAATTAAATAATGATCTCAATGAGAAAATAAAGGACAACAATTGTAACTAGTTCATTAGTAAGTGTGATATTTAAAATACACTCTATTTTCACTCTATATATATTTAACTGTTATTATTCTTGGTTAATTTTCCACATTTTGTTTTATCATTTAACGAAGTACATTTACTCAACTACTAGTTTTAAGAACAATAAAGGTGTTCTCTGTATTTATGACTTATGTAATACCGACTTATGTAATACCGATTTATGTAATACCGATGTATGTAATACCGCTCCTCTACATTTTCGGGGAGAATACGTTCCTTTCCAATATATCGTCTGACAGCTCGTTACTTTGCAGATTTTACACAAAACATTTTTAACAGATTAAACTAACAAACTGTACACAACGTTTACGCGTATAATTCCACCATGGTAATCTGCTTAACTCACATATGTATGTATCATTACTAGCAGTATTTGATTGTAATGTAGTTAATTTTACAGACAACTCTTCATTCAAGTACAATTTTGAATGCACAATCACATTTTTACAATGGTGCTCCTTTGACTTCAGAATATGCTTAAACCACTGCTTACACCTTGCTTAGTGACAACGCTATATTAGCTTTATACAGAACATCTTTCTAAAACAGAAGTTGTGTACAACCCTCCACTGCGTTTTAATACTATAAAAGCATTAAGGTATGAGGTCCCTATATAAAATATATTTAAACAAACTATTTGCATCTTGCAGATATTTCTTATTACAGTGTGAACAGTTAACATGTTGAAAACTAAATATTTGGTTTCGACTGTAGGCTTACTTACTCTACGAACCAGTAAGTAGGCTAGAGTTTTTGGTCTGATAGAAAATTAGAGGAAAAAAAATGTCAAGACAGTGGCTGACATGATGCTTGAAGACTTAACAATTGTCTCTATACTTGTTTTGCTCGATCTCAGTGCTGCATTTGATACTATCGACCATGATATCCTATTGCAAAGACTAGAACACTTTGTTGGCATAAAGGGAACTGCTTTAGGCTGGTGTAGGTCCTATCTATCTGAACGCTCTCAGTTTGTACGTGTCAACGATGAATCTTCCACGCAAACCAAAGTTAGCCATGGAGTGCCACAGGGCTCAGTGCTCTGACCTATTTTTTTTTCACATTATATATGCTTCCGTTAGGCAATATTATAAGGAATCATTCTGTAAACTTTTAATGTTATGCGGATGATACTCAACTATATTTATCCATCAAGCCTGATGAAATTAATCATCTAAATACAATTCAAGACTGCCTCAAGGACTTAAAAATGTGGATGACCTTACATTTTTTGATGTTAAACACGATCAAAACTTAAGTTATTGTTCTTGGCCCGAAGAATCTACGAAACAAATGATCTCAAGATATACTAACTATGGATGGCATTCATTTGGCCTCCAGTGAGACTGTAAGGAATCTTGGTGTTATATTTGATCAGGATTTATCCTTTAACACCCACATAAAATCAATTTCAAGTACCGCCTACTTCCATCTACGTAACATTGCAAAAATCAGGCATATCTTGCCTCAAAACGATGCAGAGAAACTAGTCCATGCATTTGTTACTTCAAGGCTGGATTATTGTAACTCCTTATTATCAGGGTGTACCAAGAAGTCAGTCAAGTCGCTTCAGCTGATTCAAAATGCTGCAGCTCGTGTACTAACCAGAGTTAGGAAAAGGGACCACATTACTCCTGTTCTGGCTGCCTTACACTGGCTCCCTATAGAACACAGGATAGAATTTAAAATTCTTCTTCTCGCCTACAAATCCCTTAATTTGCAGGCGCCATCTTACCTTAAATAACTCATTATACCCTACTGTCCTAGAGTCTCTAAAAGTACAATGGGAGCCAGAGCCTTTTTTATCAAGCTCCACATTTGTGGAATCAGCTTCCAGTTTGTGTTCGGGTGGCAGACACCAGAGTTGGGTGTAACGCGTTACTTTGTAACGCGTTACTGTAATAATATTACTTTGTCGGTAACGGAGTAGTGTAACGCGCTACTTTTATAATCCAGTAATCACACTACAGTTACTAACATTGCCCCGACACGCGTTACTTCGTTACTTTCTAAAATCAGTCATAATCAAACCTCAACAAACACCTGCAAAGAACACATGCTAGGTGAAGCTAACGCACATAGCTGTTGTTTATTTATATCACACACACACACACACACGCACACACACACACACACACACACACACACACACACACACACACGTAGTTCTTCTTCTCTGTTTTCCGGTTGTTGCTTGTTTTGAATGACGAATACACACTACCGCTGCCTGCTGGTAAGGAGAGTTATTGCCACTCACGCATGCGCAGTTCGTACGTGCTCGGCTGAAGTCTGGCTCCAGTGCAACACATGGCCAACACGCAGGAGAACACGCTGACGCAACAGCGTGAGCAGAGATAGACTGCGCAAAATATACAGATAGCAGGAGACAGAGGACAGCCACGGTCAGATAGCAGGAGACAGAGGACAGCCATGGTCAGATAGGAAAACATTCAGGAGCTATCTGGATCAGTCTTATGCGACAATGGAAACTGAACTAAAGAGAACATTTGAAACTTTAGCAGTCTGCGTGATCTGCCTGTAGGGAGGGGCGGGCCGGCCCTGCGAGTAAAGTAACGAGTAAAGTAACGAGTAAAGTAACGAATTACTTTATGTAGATAGTAACGAAGTAGTGTAATATATTACTTTTTTTTAAAGTAATATGTAATATGTAATATATTACTTTTTTTTAGTAACGACCCCATCTCTGGCAGACACCCTATCCGTTTTTAAGAGTGCGCTTAAGACCTTCCTTTTTGATAAAGCTTATAGTTAGGGCTGATTAGATTCAGCCCCTAGTTTTGCTGATATAGGCTTAGTTTGTCAGGGGGACATCTTACTTCTTCCTTCTCTCTGTCTATACCTGTGTACTCTCATGTTCTGATTAAACCAGCTTCCCCAAATTTCTTTCTTTTTGGTGTCTATATACGCTGGGATCCGGAGTCATAGATGATCCTGCGGTCCTGTATCCTGGATCGCGAGCCCTGGATCTTGAGTCGTGGCTGTGGTCCTGGATCATAAGTCCTGGATGAATATCCTCATGGATTCATCTTCCTATTATACACACATGCATTTCCAAACATTTGGACTACCTACGTTGTAAATGTATTATCTTTTCAATTTACACACGGCATCTATTGCACGTCTGTCCGTCCTGGGAGAGGGATCCCTCCTCTGTTGCTCTCCCTGACGTTTCTCCCATTTTTCCCTTTAAACTGTGGGTTTTCTCCGGAAGTTTTTCCTTGTACGATGTGAGGGTCTAAGGACAGAGGGTGTCGTATTGTCATACTAATATTCTGTACAAACTGTGAAGTCCACTGAGACAATTGGTTTGAATCCTACTTAAAGGATAGAAACAACTTTGTTTCTATAGGTAAATACACATCTGAGTTGACAAATATGACATGTGGGGTTCCTCAAGGCTCCATCTTGGGGTCTCTTCTCTTTAACATCTACATGCTACCACTGGCTCAGATAATGAAGAACAACAAAATAAGTTACCATAGCTATGCAGATGACACACAAATGTACGTAACAATTTCACCAGGAGACTATGCTCCAATTCAAACACTGAGTAAGTGCATTGAACAAATCAATGACTGGATGTGTCAGAACTTTCTCCAATTAAACAAAGATAAAACTGAGGTAAAGGTTTTTGGAGCCAAGGCAGAACGTTTAAAAGTTAGCGCTGAGCTTCAGTCTGCAATGTTCAAACCAACAGATAAAGCCAGAAATCTAGGTGTAGTCATGGACTCTGACCTGAGTTTCAACAGTCACATTAAAACAGTTACTAAATCAGCCTACTATCACCTAAATAATATATCTAGGATTAAAAGACTAATGTCACAGCAGGATTTGGAAAAACTTGTCCATGCCTTTATTTTCAGTAGACTCGACTACTGCAATGGTGTCTTCACAGGTCTCAATAAAAAATCTATTAGAAAGCTGCAGCTGATTCAGAACGCCGCTGCTCGAATCCTCACTAACACTAAGAAAGTGGATCACATCACTCCTGTTCTGAAGTCTTTACACTGGCTTCCTGTGTGTCAAAGAATAGATTTCAAAAATATTGCTGCTGGTTTATAAAGCACTGAATGGTTTAGGCCCAAAATACATTACTGACCTCCTGCTAAATTATGAATCATCCAGATCTCTCAGGTCTTCAGGGACTGGTCAGCTTTCTGTCCCCAGAGTCAGAACTAAACATGGTAAAGCAGCGCTCTCCAAATATCTGGAACAAACTCCCAGAAACCTGCAGGTCCGCTGCAACTCTTACTACTTTTAAATCCAGGCTGAAGACTTTTCTTTTTGTCGCTGCTTTTAATTGAACTATTCATATCTTAAACTGCACTGTAACTTTTATCCATGTACTTTTTCTTGTAATGTTTAATTGAACTATTCATATCTTAAACTGCACTGTAACTTTTATCCATGTATTTTTCCTTAATGTTTATTTTATTAGCTTTTCTTTTTTAATGCTTAATGTCTTTCATTTTTTTGTAAAGCACTTTGAATTGCCTTGCGTTGAAAAGTGCTATATAAATAAACTTGCCTTGCCTTGCCTAAAGGAGCATACTGTCACACCAGTCAGTATTCTCCGGGAATAAAAGACCCACACCGTCCTTTTCTCCGGATTAAGGACAGGGTGGTAACACCTTTTTCTCCCAACTTACCTGTTGAGAGTGGGTCCTCTCCACGCCACGAGGCGAACAAGATGGACGCCTCTCTCCCTCACACCAGAGGAGTCAGGGACTCGGTGGCTCGACTCTGCGGCTGCGGGTTGAAGATCTCGGGCACAGACACACACCAGGTCTGCTCGTCCTGCCTCGGGCTGGAACACGCCCGAGGCGCTATCGACAACCCCGGCTCGTGCGGACATTGTGTCCGCTTCACCGTGAAGAGCCTCCGCCGACGGCTAGCACGCCAAGCTAGCCTGTCGGAGCAGGACCCCCCCATGTCCACTGACCTGCCGGCCGGCAGTCAAGACGCGGGGGCGTCCGCCGCAGAGCGTGAACTCCTCTCCGTGTCGGTCTGGGGCTCATTATCTGCGATTGCTGCAGAACCGGAATCCCGCGCCCTGGCAGGCCGGGACCCGGTGACGGCAAGACACGCGGGAACGGGACCCCACGCTTTACCGAGCTGGGGCTCCCGGTTAGACCTCACCATGGTCTCACCCGCGGAGGATGTCCTTGAGCTGGACTGCGATGAGGACGAAGAGGACGCCTCGGTGTTCCTCCTGTCCGAGTCGGATGAACATGAAGAGGACATCTTCATGTCATCGGCTCAAGCTGCAAAGCCTGGAGCGAGGGCTGCTCTCCCGGGGCGATAGCACACCAGCTTCGCCCTGTCTGAGCATGGACCTGCAGGCCGTGTGTAAACGCGACGCGGCCAGACTCGACATCCCGTGGCCTGAAATGGCCAAGGAGACCTCCAGGTCCCGCTACGGAGGGAAACATTTTCCCCAAGCAGCGCGGACGAAGAGGCAACTCCTTCCGGTCTTCCCGGAGATGTTGGATGAGGTGTCGGTCTCGTGGAGAGACCGGCCCTTCAGCAACAAGGTCCCAATCCAGGGTGCCTCCTCCCTAGACTGTGATGGAATGGAGAAGCTCGGCCTGCTCCGCATACAGCCCATGGAACCGCTGGTAGCGGCCCACCTCCTACCGAGGATGGGCCCGTCACCAAGCAGGAACCCCACGCTGCCAGCAAAGTCGGACCGATTTCAGTCGACAATGACTGACCTGTCGGGTAACCTGGGGGCAGCCACTCTGGACGAGATGGCAGCGGTCACGGACATTTGTCTCTGTGTCCAACGCTGCGCCGTCCAGGCGACGGGCAAGGCAAGGCAATGGGGATCATGGTGGTGCAGGAAAGAGCGAGATGGCTCAACCTCACCAACCTCCCAGACCGGGAAAAGGAGGATGTGCTGGATATGCCCATCGTTCCCGAGGGAATTTTCAGCTCTGCTCTCGCCTCCATGCAAAGGAGGTGTGAGTCGAAAAAGAAGGAGGACGAGGGTCCAGCCGCTGCCTTTGCAGCGGCAGTCCATCGCCCAAGCTGCCTCGAACCCTGCTCGGTTTAAAACACCGAACGATAGCCCCGTTAAGACAACAGGGTATTCGCCTGGCGACCTACCTGGACGACTGGCTGCTTCTCGCACAGTCGGAGCAGGAGGCTGTTACGCAGACAAATGTCCTCGTAAAGCACCTGCTCAACCTGGGTTTCATAATAAACACAGAGAAGAGCATGTTGTGCCCCGTGCAGACTATACTCTTCCTGGGTTTACGCCTGAACTCGGTGCCCTTTTCAGCTCGCTTGTCAGCGGAAAGAGTGAACGCTTTCAGAGCTTGTCTCGCTCTTTTCCAGCTGCGCAAACATGTTCTCTTCAGATCATGCCTGCGATTGCTGGGGCTCATAGCGTCAGCCATCCTGGTCGTACGACTGGGACGCTTACACATGAGGGAGTTTCAGCGCTGGGTGGCCGCCCTAAAACTAAACCCTGCGCACCATGGCGTGCGGAGAGTGATGGTTACTGTGAAATGCGTAATGGCACTGCGCCACTGGCTGCACCCGACTTTTCTAGTACGAGGTGTGCCTATGGGTGCTGTCCTTTCACGGAAAGTGGTCACCACGGACGCAGGTTGGGGAGGTATTTATGAAGGTCGCCCGGTGAGGGGTGTCTGGAGCAGAGACCTCCAGCGGGCGCACATAAATTACCTGGAGATTTTAGCTGTGTTTCTCACCCTGAAACGCTTTCTGCCTTTCCTCAGGGGACATCACGTCCTTGTGAGGACAGACAGAGAATACGACCACAATATCGTATATTAACCGCCAAGGGGGTTTGCGTTCTCTCCAGTTACACACACTGGCACGCAAACTAATTATATGGAGCGGTAGACGTCTCCTCTCTCTGAGAGCGACGCACGTACCGGGAGTGATGAACCTCGGGGCAGATCTACTGTCCAGAGGTATACCACTTTATGCAGACTGGACTCTACATCCAAGGATTGTGAGCCAGCTGTGGGTGCGTTACGGCAGAGCCGCGGTGGATCTGTTCGCATCGAAAGAAAACGCTCAGTGCCAGCTGTTCTTTTCGATGCGCGATCTAAATGCACCGTTAGGCGTGGATGCACTCACGCATAGTGCTGCGTACCGGCAAGCCGAACCGGTACTGGACTTGTAAAAAGTTTCGGTTCAAGTCCCGGTTAAAACCGGAACGTCGGGAACCGGTACTTGGACTCGCAAAAAAACTAGCACTTACGTATATTCTGGTGTCTGTTGTTATTTAAACATTCCCTGATACACGTTATTCAGCGTCAATAATGGGTGCTAATCCCAGTGTGCTCAGTGTACAACATCACATGTCATTTCACCTTCGATTCACGGTTTGAAAACGTAGCCTTTCGCCACATGCTAATGCTAACCGGAAGTGAAGAATTTTCAGAATAAAAGTATTAGTTAAGTTAATAGTGTGAACTTCCGTTTTTTTCAGAATAAAACTGATTTAAATTAAATAGTGTATTTAATTCAAAATTACGCCATATCAACATTGATTTTAATTTCTAACAGTATGTATGTACATCACTATGTATGTAGTATGTAATGTATAATGTACACATGTAGAGTTGTAGAAAATACATGTACAGACAGTACAGTACACTCTGACTGTACAGTCACTACAGTGTAGCCTATACTGTACAGTAGGTGTGTAACAGTGTAATGCGTATAGTCTACTCTACACTCTACCTTTCAGCAACGTTTTAGGGATTTAGGCTCAGTCAGCTCAGGGACTGTTTGGTTACTTTAGTTGGTAAATGAAATAAATGTTTGAACTTTGTAGTAGTTCACTGTAGTTGCTGTCATAAGTCATTTGTAGACTAAGTGGCAAAAAGTGTTATTTTTACATTTGTACTTTGTAGAGAAATGTAGACACAAGTTTGGAAGGGAGCGCAATACACCTGACGAGTTTGAATTTGAGTTGATTATGAGTTAATTTTCAATTGATAATTAGCTCACAATAAGTTCACTTTAGTTACTCACATAACTTGACACAAGCCATGGGTTCAGGTCCGGACTTATAAGTCCGGACCTGAACCTGAACCTCTGGACTTGAGGTCCGGACCTGAACCTGAATGTGAGTCCAGGTACGCAGCACTACTCACGCACGATTGGCCCCGGGCCTTCTGTACGCGTTCCCACCCCTGGCTCTGATACCCCCAACTCTGGCCAGAGTGAGAGAGCAACGCCACACACTTATCTTGATAGCTCCGCACTGGCCAGCTATGTACTGGCTAGCGGAGATATATCAGCTGCTGTGCGGGCAGCCATGGCAGCTCCCACTACGCAGGGACATACTGTCCCAAGTGGGGGGGGGGGGCGATCTTTCACCCAGTGAGTGGTACAATCTGAATACAGTGTGACATGAAGCTGACCCTGGCAGCTGCCAAGCGAGCCAGTGGCACTCATGCACTATCTGAACAGTCTTCATGCACTCAGTTCGCCCCAGGGCAAACAGAGTATGGTTGAAGCCCAACCCTGCCTTTATCTTAAGGCGGTTGGTTCAGGTACCACATTTGACATTGAGGCATCCTCCACGCCACTTGTATTCCTCCGGGGAACAGTGGCCGGATTTGCCGTGTCTAGCCCGTGCTTTACGCCGTACAGAGACAGATCAAGGGTGCTTCGTCATAATGACCAACCCCTTGTGGTCCTGGGCTAACCCTTATAAGGGCAAGCCTGTTACTAAGCAACGGCTCTCTCCCACTGGTTTTGTGGAAGCAATTGCTTTGGGGCCCATACGAGTCAGAGTGCGCAGGGCACCCTCGGGTCCGCGAGCTCTTCGACTCAGGGTCTGGCTGCATCCTGGGCTCTGTCCAGGATGTCTCCCATCACAAGACATTGGTGCGGCGGCGAGCTGGTACTCGCGCTCACTTTTGTCCGCCTCTTAACAAGCTGGACGTTCTGCTCCCAGTGTGACTCAAGCAGGTGCTGGGCACCTGGTTGAGTCAGAGCTCTACCTGTTATGTTCTGGTTGGTTTTGGTGATTTCGAGATAAGCTCGTCTGACAATAAGGGAGCTACAATTTCCCATAGTGAGACATCGAACGGAGTGTTATGAATGAGAACTATAGGTTACTTACATAACCCCAGTCCTCAGAGTAAACATGAAGTGACGGCCCTCCTTGCTATGGTGAAGCGAGAAGAGGTGCTTATTTTGAATGACGCATGCGTCGTGGCGCAAGCTGCTTATAAGGGGTGAATTCCCTGACGCTGACGTCAAGATCACCAGCCAATCGGGATTGGCGTAATGAGATTGATTGCTTCTGTTTGCTCCGCGATGAGGTGCATCCCATAGTGAGACATCCCACTTCATGTTACTCTCAGGACTGGGGTTACGTAAAGTAACCTATAGTTTTTTGTGCCCCACACTTACATATAGAAACGCCACTGTATGCCACACCTGTGAGGTGGGATGGATTATCTCGGCAAAGGAGAAGTGCTCACTATCACAGATTTTTTTCAGATTTGTGAACAATATTTGAGATAAATGGTTATTTTGTGTATATAGAAAATGTTTTAGATCTTTGAGTTCATCTCATGAAAAATGGGAGCAAAAACAAAAGTGTTGCATTTATATTTTTGTTCAGTGTATTTACGATGCTGCTCTGTTCAATACATCCTTTTTCCTTGTTATTTTTTGTTTTTAAAGCATTGAGCTACTTCTTGGAATATAGGCCTTCAGATTAGAGAGGACAGCTCAGTGGCCTGGCAGTGAACCTGTGCTCCAAAGAAATAGAGAAGTAAAGAGGTAAGTAAGGGGGGGTGGGGGGGGGGCAGATCTGGGTTATCTATGAGGTCACATCCAAGTCATTTGTATTAAATAACAGCAAAAATAAATGCGTGTTGAGCCTTTCATTTTGTAATGTGTGTGTGATATGCTGTTAGATAAAATAACAAGATTAATTTGTTCCCCTTGACGTTTTAGGTGGAGTGCCGTATCACACAGTTTGAACCCACATGCAGATCACTCCCTTCACCACGTACAACACTTATACAAATAATAATGTTTACATCATGCAAATGTATTCAAGACTTAATCTGACTA
Source organism: Pseudochaenichthys georgianus (assembly GCF_902827115.2). Taxonomy (NCBI): domain Eukaryota; kingdom Metazoa; phylum Chordata; class Actinopteri; order Perciformes; family Channichthyidae; genus Pseudochaenichthys; species Pseudochaenichthys georgianus. The sequence goes on along the minus strand of NC_047511.1, from coordinate 14,902,920 downwards.
AAATAATCTAAAATTAATCTTAGATGCATACATCAACAATTATTTTTGATGAATAGACATTGAGATGTCTTCATAAAAACTAAATTAATTAAATAATGATCTCAATGAGAAAATAAAGGACAACAATTGTAACTAGTTCATTAGTAAGTGTGATATTTAAAATACACTCTATTTTCACTCTATATATATTTAACTGTTATTATTCTTGGTTAATTTTCCACATTTTGTTTTATCATTTAACGAAGTACATTTACTCAACTACTAGTTTTAAGAACAATAAAGGTGTTCTCTGTATTTATGACTTATGTAATACCGACTTATGTAATACCGATTTATGTAATACCGATGTATGTAATACCGCTCCTCTACATTTTCGGGGAGAATACGTTCCTTTCCAATATATCGTCTGGACAGCTCGTTTACTTTGCAGATTTTACACAAACATTTTTAACAGATTAAACTAACAAACTGTACACAACGTTTACGCGTATAATTCCACCATGGTAATCTGCTTAACTCACATATGTATGTATCATTACTAGCAGTATTTGATTGTAATGTAGTTAATTTACAGACAACTCTTCATTCAAGTACAATTTTGAATGCACAATCACATTTTTACAATGGTGCTCCTTTGACTTCAGAATATGCTTAAACCACTGCTTACACCTTGCTTAGTGACAACGCTATATTAGCTTTTATACAGAACATCTTTCTAAAACAGAAGTTGTGTACAACCCTCCACTGCGTTTTAATACTATAAAAGCATTAAGGTATGAGGTCCCTATATAAAATATATTTAAACAAACTATTTGCATCTTGCAGATATTTCTTATTACAGTGTGAACAGTTAACATGTGAAAACTAAATATTTGGTTTCGACTGTAGGCTTACTTACTCTACGAACCAGTAAGTAGGCTAGAGTTTTTGGTCTGATAGAAAATTAGAGGAAAAAAAATGTCAAGACAGTGGCTGACATGATGCTTGAAGACTTAACAATTGTCTCTATACTTGTTTTGCTCGATCTCAGTGCTGCATTTGATACTATCGACCATGATATCCTATTGCAAAGACTAGAACACTTTGTTGGCATAAAGGGAACTGCTTTAGGCTGGTGTAGGTCCTATCTATCTGAACGCTCTCAGTTTGTACGTGTCAACGATGAATCTTCCACGCAAACCAAAGTTAGCCATGGAGTGCCACAGGGCTCAGTGCTCTGACCTATTTTTTTTTCACATTATATATGCTTCCGTTAGGCAATATTATAAGGAATCATTCTGTAAACTTTTAATGTTATGCGGATGATACTCAACTATATTTATCCATCAAGCCTGATGAAATTAATCATCTAAATACAATTCAAGACTGCCTCAAGGACTTAAAAATGTGGATTGACCTTACATTTTTTGATGTTAAACACGATCAAAACTTAAGTTATTGTTCTTGGCCCGAAGAATCTACGAAACAAATGATCTCAAGATATACTAACTATGGATGGCATTCATTTGGCCTCCAGTGAGACTGTAAGGAATCTTGGTGTTATATTTGATCAGGATTTATCCTTTAACACCCACATAAAATCAATTTCAAGTACCGCCTACTTCCATCTACGTAACATTGCAAAAATCAGGCATATCTTGCCTCAAAACGATGCAGAGAAACTAGCCATTGCATTTGTTACTTCAAGGCTGGATTATTGTAACTCCTTATTTCAGGGTGTACCAAGAAGTCAGTCAAGTCGCTTCAGCTGATTCAAAATGCTGCAGCTCGTGTACTAACCAGAGTTAGGAAAAGGGACCACATTACTCCTGTTCTGGCTGCCTTACACTGGCTCCCTATAGAACACAGGATAGAATTTAAAATTCTTCTTCTCGCCTACAAATCCCTTAATTTGCAGGCGCCATCTTACCTTAAAATAACTCATTATACCCTACTGTCCTAGAGTCTCTAAAAGTACAATGGGAGCCAGAGCCTTTTTTATCAAGCTCCACATTTGTGGAATCAGCTTCCAGTTTGTGTTCGGGGTGGCAGACACCAGAGTTGGGTGTAACGCGTTACTTTGTAACGCGTTACTGTAATAATATTACTTTGTCGGTAACGGAAGTAGTGTAACGCGCTACTTTTATAATCCAGTAATCACACTACAGTTACTAACATTGCCCCGACACGCGTTACTTCGTTACTTTCTAAAATCAGTCATAATCAAACCTCAACAAACACCTGCAAAGAACACATGCTAGGTGAAGCTAACGCACATAGCTGTTGTTTATTTATATCACACACACACACACACACACGCACACACACACACACACACACACACACACACACACACACACACACACGTAGTTCTTCTTCTCTGTTTTCCGGTTGTTGCTTGTTTTGAATGACGAATACACACTACCGCTGCCTGCTGGTAAGGAGAGTTATTGCCACTCACGCATGCGCAGTTCGTACGTGCTCGGCTGAAGTCTGGCTCCAGTGCAACACATGGCCAACACGCAGGAGAACACGCTGACGCAACAGCGTGAGCAGAGATAGACTGCGCAAAATATACAGATAGCAGGAGACAGAGGACAGCCACGGTCAGATAGCAGGAGACAGAGGACAGCCATGGTCAGATAGGAAAACATTCAGGAGCTATCTGGATCAGTCTTATGCGACAATGGGAAACTGAACTAAAGAGAAGATTTGAAACTTTAGCAGTCTGCGTGATCTGCCTGTAGGGAGGGGCGGGCCGGCCCTGCGAGTAAAGTAACGAGTAAAGTAACGAGTAAAGTAACGAATTACTTTATGTAGATAGTAACGAAGTAGTGTAATATATTACTTTTTTTTAAAGTAATATGTAATATGTAATATATTACTTTTTTTTTAGTAACGACCCCATCTCTGGCAGACACCCTATCCGTTTTTAAGAGTGCGCTTAAGACCTTCCTTTTTGATAAGCTTATAGTTAGGGCTGATTAGATTCAGCCCCTAGTTTTGCTGATATAGGCTTAGTTTGTCAGGGGGACATCTTACTTCTTCCTTCTCTCTGTCTATACCTGTGTACTCTCATGTTCTGATTAAACCAGCTTCCCCAAATTTCTTTCTTTTTGGTGTCTATATACGCTGGGATCCGGAGTCATAGATGATCCTGCGGTCCTGTATCCTGGATCGCGAGCCCTGGATCTTGAGTCGTGGCTGTGGTCCTGGATCATAAGTCCTGGATGAATATCCTCATGGATTCATCTTCCTATTATACACACATGCATTTCCAAACATTTGGACCTACCTACGTTGTAAATGTATTATCTTTTCAATTTACACACGGCATCTATTGCACGTCTGTCCGTCCTGGGAGAGGGATCCCTCCTCTGTTGCTCTCCCTGACGTTTCTCCCATTTTTCCCTTTAAACTGTGGGTTTTCTCCGGAAGTTTTTCCTTGTACGATGTGAGGGTCTAAGGACAGAGGGTGTCGTATTGTCATACTAATATTCTGTACAAACTGTGAAGTCCACTGAGACAATTGGTTTGAATCCTACTTAAAGGATAGAAACAACTTTGTTTCTATAGGTAAATACACATCTGAGTTGACAAATATGACATGTGGGGTTCCTCAAGGCTCCATCTTGGGGTCTCTTCTCTTTAACATCTACATGCTACCACTGGCTCAGATAATGAAGAACAACAAAATAAGTTACCATAGCTATGCAGATGACACACAAATGTACGTAACAATTTCACCAGGAGACTATGCTCCAATTCAAACACTGAGTAAGTGCATTGAACAAATCAATGACTGGATGTGTCAGAACTTTCTCCAATTAAACAAAGATAAAACTGAGGTAAAGGTTTTTGGAGCCAAGGCAGAACGTTTTAAAAGTTAGCGCTGAGCTTCAGTCTGCAATGTTCAAACCAACAGATAAAGCCAGAAATCTAGGTGTAGTCATGGACTCTGACCTGAGTTTCAACAGTCACATTAAAACAGTTACTAAATCAGCCTACTATCACCTAAATAATATATCTAGGATTAAAAGACTAATGTCACAGCAGGATTTGGAAAAACTTGTCCATGCCTTTATTTTCAGTAGACTCGACTACTGCAATGGTGTCTTCACAGGTCTCAATAAAAAATCTATTAGAAAGCTGCAGCTGATTCAGAACGCCGCTGCTCGAATCCTCACTAACACTAAGAAAGTGGATCACATCACTCCTGTTCTGAAGTCTTTACACTGGCTTCCTGTGTGTCAAAGAATAGATTTCAAAAATATTGCTGCTGGTTTATAAAGCACTGAATGGTTTAGGCCCAAAATACATTACTGACCTCCTGCTAAATTATGAATCATCCAGATCTCTCAGGTCTTCAGGGACTGGTCAGCTTTCTGTCCCCAGAGTCAGAACTAAACATGGTAAAGCAGCGCTCTCCAAATATCTGGAACAAACTCCCAGAAACCTGCAGGTCCGCTGCAACTCTTACTACTTTTAAATCCAGGCTGAAGACTTTTCTTTTTGTCGCTGCTTTTAATTGAACTATTCATATCTTAAACTGCACTGTAACTTTATCCATGTACTTTTTCTTGTAATGTTTAATTGAACTATTCATATCTAAACTGCACTGTAACTTTTATCCATGTATTTTTCCTTAATGTTTATTTTATTAGCTTTTCTTTTTTAATGCTTAATGTCTTTCATTTTTTTGTAAAGCACTTTGAAATGCCTTGCGTTGAAAAGTGCTGTATAAATAACTTGCCTCGCCTTGCCTAAAGGAGCATACTGTCACACCAGTCAGTATTCTCCGGGAATAAAAGACCCACACCGTCCTTTTCTCCGGATTAAGGACAGGGTGGTTGGTAACACCTTTTTCTCCCAACTTACTGTTGAGAGTGGGTCCTCTCCACGCCAAGAGGCGAACAAGAGGACGCTCTCTCCCTCACAACCAGAGGAGTCAGGGACTCGGTGGCTCGACTCTGCGGCTGCGGGTTGAAGATCTCGGGCACAGACACACACCATGTCTGCTCGTCCTGCCTCGTGCGTGGAACACGCCCGAGGCGCTATCGACAACCCCGGCTCGTGCGGACACTTGTGTCCGCTTCACCGTGAAGAGCCTCCGCACGACGGCTAGCACGCCAAGCTAGCCTGTCGGAGCAGGACCCCCCCATGTCCACTGACCTGCCGGCCGGCAGTACAACGACGCGGGGGCGACGTTCCGCCGCAGAGCGTGAACTCCTCTCGTGTCGGTCTGGGGCTCATTATCTGCGATTGCTGCAGAACCGGAATCCCGCGCCTGGCAGGCCGGGACCCGGTGGACGGCAAGGACACGCGGGAACGGGACCCCACGCTTTTACCGAGCTGGGGCTCCCGGTTAGACCTCACCATGGTCTCACCCGCGGAGGATGTCCTTGAGCTGGACTGCGATGAGGACGAAGAGGACGCCTCGGTGTTCCTCCTGTCCGAGTCGGATGAACATGAAGAGGGACATCTTCATGTCATCGGCTCAAGCTGCAAAGCCTGGAGCGAGGGCTGCTCTCCCGGGGCGATAGCACACCAGCTTCGCCCTGTCTGAGCATGGACCTGCAGGCCGTGTGTAAACGCGACGCGGCCAGACTCGACATCCCGTGGCCTGAAATGGCCAAGGAGACCTCCAGGTCCCGCTACGGAGGGAAACATTTTTCCCAAGCAGCGCGGACGAAGAAGGCAACTCCTTCCGTCTTCCCGGAGATGTTGGATGAGGTGTCGGTCTCGTTGGAGAGACCGGCCCTTCAGCAACAAGGAGTCCCAATCCAGGGTGCCTCCTCCCTAGACTGTGATGGAATGGAGAAGCTCGGCCTGCTCCGCATACAGCCCATGGAACCGCTGGTAGCGGCCCACCTCCTACCGAGGATGGGCCCGTCACCAAGCAGGGAACCCCACGCTGCCAGCAAAGTCGGACCGATTTCAGTCGACAATGACTGACCTGTCGGGTAACCTGGGGGCAGCCACTCTGGACGAGATGGCAGCGGTCACGGACATTTTGTCTCTGTGTCCAACGCTGCCGCCGTCCAGGCGACGGGCAAGGCAAGGCAATGGGGATATGGTGTGCAGGAAAGAGCGAGATGGATCAACCTCACCAACCTCCCAGACCGGGAAAGGAGGATGTGCTGGATATGCCCATCGTTCCCGAGGGGAATTTTCAGCTCTGCTCTCGCCTCCATGCAAAGGAGGTGTGAGTCGAAAAAGAAGGAGGACGAGGGTCCAGCCGCTGCCTTTGCAGCGGCAGTCCATCGCCCAAGCTGCCTCGAACCCTGCTCGGTTTAAAACACCGAACGATAGCCCCGTTAAGACAACAGGGTATTCGCCTGGCGACCTACCTGGACGACTGGCTGCTTCTCGCACAGTCGGAGCAGGAGGCTGTTACGCAGACAAATGTCCTCGTAAAGCACCTGCTCAACCTGGGTTTCATAATAAACACAGAGAAGAGCATGTTTGTGCCCCGTGCAGACTATACTCTTCCTGGGTTTACGCCTGAACTCGGTGCCCTTTTCAGCTCGCTTGTCAGCGGAAAGAGTGAACGCTTTCAGAGCTTGTCTCGCTCTTTTCCAGCTGCGCAAACATGTTCTCTTCAGATCATGCCTGCGATTGCTGGGGCTCATAGCGTCAGCCATCCTGGTCGTACGACTGGGACGCTTACACATGAGGGAGTTTCAGCGCTGGGTGGCCGCCCTAAAACTAAACCCTGCGCACCATGGCGTGCGGAGAGTGATGGTTACTGTGAAATGCGTAATGGCACTGCGCCACTGGCTGCACCCGACTTTCTAGTACGAGGTGTGCCTATGGGTGCTGTCCTTTCACGGAAAGTGGTCACCACGGACGCAGGTTGGGGAGGTATTTATGAAGGTCCCGGTGAGGGGTGTCTGGAGCAGAGACCTCCAGCGGGCGCACATAAATTACCTGGAGATTTTAGCTGTGTTTCTCACCCTGAAACGCTTTCTGCCTTTCCTCAGGGGACATCACGTCCTTGTGAGGACAGACAGAGAATACGACCAAATATCGTATATTAACCGCCAAGGGGGTTTGCGTTCTCTCCAGTTACACACACTGGCACGCAAACTAATTATATGGAGCGGTAGACGTCTCCTCTCTCTGAGAGCGACGCACGTACCGGGAGTGATGAACCTCGGGGCAGATCTACTGTCCAGAGGTATACCACTTTATGCAGACTGGACTCTACATCCAAGGATTGTGAGCCAGCTGTGGGTGCGTTACGGCAGCCGCGGTGGATCTGTTCGCATCGAAAGAAAACGCTCAGTGCCAGCTGTTCTTTTCGATGCGCGATCTAAATGCACCGTTAGGCGTGGATGCACTCACGCATAGTGCTGCGTACCGGCAAGCCGAACCGGTACTGGACTTGTAAAAAGTTTCGGTTCAAGTCCGGTTAAAACCGGAACGTCGGGAACCGGTACTTGGACTCGCAAAAAAACTAGCACTTACGTATATTCTGGTGTGTTGTTATTTAAACATTCCCTGATACACGTTATTCAGCGTCAATAAATGGGTGCTAATCCCAGTGTGCTCAGTGTACAACATCACATGTCATTTCACCTTCGATTCACGGTTTGAAAACGTAGCCTTTCGCCACATGCTAATGCTAACCGGAAGTGAAGAATTTTCAGAATAAAAGTATTAGTTAAGTTTATAGTGTGAACTTCCGTTTTTTTTCAGAATAAAACTGATTTAAATTAAATAGTGTATTTAATTCAAATTACGCCATATCAACATTGATTTTAATTTCTAACAGTATGTATGTACATCACTTAATGTAGTATGTACTGTATAATGTACACATGTAGAGTTGTAGAAAATAACATGTACAGACAGTACAGTAACACTCTGACTGTACAGTCACTACAGTGTAGCCTATACTGTACAGTAGGTGTGTAACAGTGTAATGCGTATAGTCTACTCTACACTCTACCTTTCAGCAACGTTTTAGGGATTTAGGCTCAGTCAGCTCAGGGACTGTTTGGTTACTTTAGTTTGGTAAATGAAATAAATGTTTGAACTTTGTAGTAGTTCACTGTAGTTGCTGTCATAAGTCATTTGTAGACTAAGTGGCAAAAGTGTTATTTTTACATTTGTACTTTGTAGAGAAATGTAGACACAAGTTGGAAGGAGCGCAATACACCTACGAGTTTGAATTTGAGTTGATTATGAGTTAGTTAATTTTCAATTGATAATTAGCTCACAATAAGTTCACTTTAGTTACTCACATAACTTGACACAAGCCATGGGTTCAGGTCCGGACTTATAAGTCCGGACCTGAACCTGAACCTCTGGACTTGAGTCCGGACCTGAACCTGAATGTGAGTCCAGGTACGCAGCACTACTCACGCACGATGGGCCCCCGGGCCTTCTGTACGCGTTCCCACCCCTGGCTCTGATACCCCCAACTCTGTGCCAGAGTGAGAGAGCAACGCCACACACTTATCTTGATAGCTCCGCACTGGCCAGCTATGTACTGGCTAGCGGAGATATATCAGCTGCTGTGCGGGCAGCCATGGCAGCTCCCAATACGCAGGGAACATACGTCCCAAGTGGGGGGGGGGCGATCTTCACCCAGTGAGTGGTACCAATCTGAATACAGTGTGACATGAAGCTGACCCTGGCAGCTGCCAAGCGAGCCAGTGGCACTCATGCACTATCTGAACAGTCTTCATGCACTCAGTTCGCCCCAGGGCAAACAGAGTATGGTGGTTGAAGCCCAACCCTGCCTTTATCTTAAGGCGGTTGGTTCAGGTACCACATTTGACATTGAGGCATCCTCCCCGCCACTGTATTCCTCCGGGGAACAGTGGCCGGATTTGCCGTGTCTAGCCCGTGCTTTACGCACGTACAGAGACAGATCAGGGTGCTTCGTCATAATGACCAACCCCTTGTGTCCTGGGCTAACCCTTATAAGGGCAAGCCTGTTACTAAGCAACGGCTCTCCCACTGGTTTGTGGAAGCAATTGCTTTGGGGCCCATACGAGTCAGAGTGCGCAGGCACCCTCGGGTCCGCGAGCTCTTTCGACTCAGGGTCTGGCTGCATCCTGGGCTCTGTCCAGGATGTCTCCCATCCAAGACATTGGTGCGGCGGCGAGCTGGTACTCGCCGCTCACTTTTTGTCCGCCTCTTAACAAGCTGGACGTCTGCTCCCAGTGTGACTCAAGCAGTGCTGGGCACCTGGTTGAGTCAGAGCTCTACCTGTTATGTTCTGGTTGGTTTGGTGATTTTCGAGATAAGCTCGTCTGACAATAAGGGAGCTACAATTTCCCATAGTGAGACATCGAACGGAGTGTTATGAATGAGAACTATAGGTTACTTACATAACCCCAGTCCTCAGAGTAACATGAAGTGACGGCCCTCCTTGCTATGTGAAGCGAGAAGAGGTGCTTATTTTGAATGACGCATGCGTCGTGGCGCAAGCTGCTTATAGGGGTGAATTCCCTGACGCTGACGTCAAGATCACCAGCCAATCGGGATTGGCGTAATGAGATTGATGCTTCTGTTTGCTCCGCGATGAGGTGCATCCCATAGTGAGACATCCCACTTCATGTTACTCTCAGGACTGGGGTTACGTAAGTAACCTATAGTTTTTTGTGCCCCACCACTTACATATAGAAACGCCACTGTATGCCCACACCTGTGAGGTGGGATGGATTATCTCGGCAAAGGAGAAGTGCTCACTATCACAGATTTTTTTCAGATTTGTGAACAATATTTGAGATAAATGGTTATTTTGTGATATAGAAAATGTTTTAGATCTTTGAGTTCATCTCATGAAAAATGGGAGCAAAAACAAAAGTGTTGCATTTATATTTTTGTTCAGTGTATTTACGATGCTGCTCTGTTCAATACATCCTTTTTCCTTGTTATTTTTTGTTTTTAAAGCATTGAGCTACTTCTTGGAATATAGGCCTTCAGATTAGAGAGGACAGCTCAGTGGCCTGGCAGTGAACCTGTGCTCCAAAGAAATAGAGAAGTAAAGAGGTAAGTAAGGGGGGGTGGGGGGGGCAGATCTGGTTATCTGAGGTCACATCCAAGTCATTGTATTAAATAACAGAAAAAATAAATGCGTGTTGAGCCTTTCATTTTGTAATGTGTGTGTGATATGCTGTTAGATAAAATAACAAGATTAATTTGTTCCCCTTGACGTTTAGGTGGAGTGCCGTATCACACAGTTTGAACCCACATGCAGATCACTCCCTTCACCACGTACAACACTTATACAAATAATAATGTTTACATCATGCAAAATGTATTCAAGACTTAATCTGACTAAAATAATCTAAAATTAATCTTAGATGCATACATCAACAATTATTTTTGATGAATAGACATTGAGATGTCTTCATAAAAACTAAATTAATTAAATAATGATCTCAATGAGAAAATAAAGGACAACAATTGTAACTAGTTCATTAGTAAGTGTGATATTTAAAATACACTCTATTTTCACTCTATATATATTTAACTGTTATTATTCTGGTTTAATTTTCCACATTTTGTTTTATCATTTAACGAAGTACATTTACTCAACTACTAGTTTTAAGAACAATAAAGGTGTTCTCTGTATTTATGACTTATGTAATACCGACTTATGTAATACCGATTTATGTAATACCGATGTATGTAATACCGCTCCTCTACATTTTCGGGGAGAATACGTTCCTTTCCAATATATCGTCTGACGCTCGTTACTTTGCAGATTTTACACAAAACATTTTTAACAGATTAAACTAACAAACTGTACACAACGTTTACGCGTATAATTCACCATGGGTAATCTGCTTAACTCACATATGTATGTATCATTACTAGCAGTATTTGATTGTAATGTAGTTAATTTTACAGACAACTCTTCATTCAAGTACAATTTTGAATGCACAATCACATTTTTTACAATGGTGCTCCTTTGACTTCAGAATATGCTTAAACCACTGCTTACACCTTGCTTAGTGACAACGCTATATTAGCTTTATACAGAACATCTTTCTAAAACAGAAGTTGTGTACAACCCTCCACTGCGTTTTAATACTATAAAAGCATTAAGGTATGAGGTCCCTATATAAAATATATTTAAACAAACTATTTGCATCTTGCAGATATTTTCTTATTACAGTGTGAACAGTTAACATGTTGAAAACTAAATATTTGGTTTCGACTGTAGGCCTTACTTACTCTACGAACCAGTAAGTAGGCTAGAGTTTTTGGTCTGATAGAAAATTAGAGGAAAAAAAATGTCAAGACAGTGGGCTGACATGATGCTGTAAGACTTAACAATTGTCTCTATACTTGTTTTGCTCGATCTCAGTGCTGCATTTGATACTATTCGACCATGATATCCTATTGCAAAGACTAGAACCACTTTGTTGGCATAAAGGGAACTGCTTTAGGCTGGTGTAGGTCCTATCTATCTGAACGCTCTCAGTTTGTACGTGTCAACGATGAATCTTCCACGCAAACCAAAGTTAGCCATGGAGTGCCACAGGGCTCAGTGCTCTGACCTATTTTTTTTTCACATTATATATGCTTCCGTTAGGCAATATTATAAGGAATCATTCTGTAAACTTTTAATGTTATGCGGATGATACTCAACTATATTTATCCATCAAGCCTGATGAAATTAATCATCTAAATACAATTCAAGACTGCCTCAAGGACTTAAAAATGTGGATGACCTTACATTTTTTGATGTTAAACACGATCAAAACTTAAGTTATTGTTCTTGGCCCGAAGAATCTACGAAACAAATGATCTCAAGATATACTAACTATGGATGGCATTCATTTGGCCTCCAGTGAGGACTGTAAGGAATCTTGGTGTTATATTTGATCAGGATTTATCCTTTAACACCCACATAAAATCAATTTCAAGTACCGCCTACTTCCATCTACGTAACATTGCAAAAATCAGGCATATCTTGCCTCAAAACGATTGCAGAGAAACTAGTCCATGCATTTGTTACTTCAAGGCTGGATTATTGTAACTCCTTATTATCAGGGTGTACCAAGAAGTCAGTCAAGTCGCTTCAGCTGATTCAAAATGCTGCGGCTCGTGTACTAACCAGAGTTAGGAAAAGGGACCACATTACTCCTGTTCTGGCTGCCTTACACTGGCTCCCTATAGAACACAGGATAGAATTTAAATTCTTCTTCTCGCCTACAAATCCCTTAATTTGCAGGCGCCATCTTACCTTAAATAACTCATTATACCCTACTGTCCTAGAGTCTCTAAAAGTACAATGGGAGCCAGAGCCTTTTTTATCAAGCTCCACATTTGTGGAATCAGCTTCCAGGTTTGTGTTCGGGTGGCAGACACCAGAGTTGGGTGTAACGCGTTACTTGTAACGCGTTACTGTAATAATATTACTTTGTGTCGGTAACGGAGTAGTGTAACGCGCTACTTTTATAATCCATTAATCACACTACAGTTACTAACATTGCCCCGACACGCGTTACTTTCGTTACTTTCTAAAATCAGTCATAATCAAACCTCAACAACACCTGCAAAGAACACATGCCTAGGTGAAGCTAACGCACATAGCTGTTGTTTATTTATATCACACACACACACACACACGCACACACACACACACACACACACACCACACACACACACACACACACACACCGTAGTTTCTTTCTTCTCTGTTTTCCGGTTGTTGCTTGTTTTTGAATGACGAATACACACTACCGCTGCCTGCTGGTAAGGAGAGTTATTGCGCATGCGCAGTTCGTACGTGCTCGGCTGAAGTCTGGCTCCAGTGCAACACATGGCCAACACGCAGGAGAACACGCTGACGCAACAGCGTGAGCAGAGATAGACTGCGCAAATATACAGATAGCAGGAGACAGAGGACAGCCACGGTCAGATAGCAGGAGACAGAGGACAGCCATGGTCAGATAGGAAAACATTCAGGAGCTATCTGGATCAGTCTTATGCGACAATGGAAACTGAACTAAAGAGAACATTTGAAACTTTAGCAGTCTGCGTGATCTGCCTGTAGGGAGGGGCGGGCCGGCCCTGCGAGTAAAGTAACGAGTAAGTAACGAGTAAAGTAACGAATTACTTTATGTAGATAGTAACGAAGTAGTGTAATATATTACTTTTTTTTAAAGTAATATGTAATATGTAATATATTACTTTTTTTTAGTAACGACCCCATCTCTGGCAGACACCCTATCCGTTTTTAAGAGTGCGCTTAAGACCTTCCTTTTTGATAAAGCTTATAGTTAGGGCTGATTAGATTCAGCCCCTAGTTTTGCTGATATAGGCTTAGTTTGTTCAGGGGGACATCTTACTTCTTCCTTCTCTCTGTCTATACCTGTGTACTCTCATGTTCTGATTAAACCAGCTTCCCCAATTTCTTTCTTTTTGGTGTCTATATACGCTGGGATCCGGAGTCATAGATGATCCTGCGGTCCTGTATCCTGGATCGCGAGCCCTGGATCTTGAGTCGTGGCTGTGGTCCTGGATCATAAGTCCTGGATGAATATCCTCATGGATTCATCTTCCTATTATACACACATGCATTTCCAAACATTTGGACTACCTACGTTGTAAATGTATTATCTTTTCAATTTACACACGGCATCTATTGCACGTCTGTCCGTCCTGGGAGAGGGATCCCTCCTCTGTTGCTCTCCCTGACGTTTCTCCCATTTTTCCCTTTAAACTGTGGGTTTTCTCCGGAAGTTTTTCCTTGTACGATGTGAGGGTCTAAGGACAGAGGGTGTCGTATTGTCATACTAATATTCTGTACAAACTGTGAAGTCCACTGAGACAATTGGTTTGAATCCTACTTAAAGGATAGAAACAACTTTGTTTCTATAGGTAAATACACATCTGAGTTGACAAATATGACATGTGGGGTTCCTCAAGGCTCCATCTTGGGGTCTCTTCTCTTTAACATCTACATGCTACCACTGGCTCAGATAATGAAGAACAACAAAATAAGTTACCATAGCTATGCAGATGACACACAAATGTACGTAACAATTTCACCAGGAGACTATGCTCCAATTCAAACACTGAGTAAGTGCATTGAACAAATCAATGACTGATGTGTCAGAACTTTTCTCCAATTAAACAAGATAAAACTGAGGTAAAGGTTTTGGAGCCAAGGCAGAACGTTTAAAAGTTAGCGCTGAGCTTCAGTCTGCAATGTTCAAACCAACAGATAAAGCCAGAAATCTAGGTGTAGTCATGGACTCTGACCTGAGTTTCAACAGTCACATTAAAACAGTTTACTAAATCAGCCTACTATCACCTAAATAATATATCTAGGATTAAAAGACTAATGTTCACAGCAGGATTTGGAAAAACTTGTCCATGCCTTTATTTTCAGTAGACTCGACTACTGCAATGGTGTCTTCACAGGTCTCAATAAAAAATCTATTAGAAAGCTGCAGCTGATTCAGAACGCCGCTGCTCGAATCCTCACTAACACTAGAAAAGTGGATCACATCACTCCTGTTCTGAAGTCTTTACACTGGCTTCCTGTGTGTCAAAGAATAGATTTCAAAAATATTGCTGCTGGTTTATAAAGCACTGAATGGTTTAGGCCCCAAAATACATTACTGACCTCCTGCTAAATTATGAATCATCCAGATCTCTCAGGTCTTCAGGGACTGGTCAGCTTCTGTCCCCAGAGTCAGAACTAACATGGTTAAAGCAGCGCTCTCCAAATATCTGGAACAAACTCCCAGAAACCTGCAGGTCCGCTGCAACTCTTACTACTTTTAAATCCAGGCTGAAGACTTTCTTTTTGTCGCTGCTTTTAATTGAACTATTCATATCTTAAACTGCACTGTAACTTTTATCCATGTACTTTTTCTTGTAATGTTTAATTGAACTATTCATATCTTAAACTGCACTGTAACTTTTATCCATGTATTTTTCCTTAATGTTTATTTTATTAGCTTTTCTTTTTTAATGCTTAATGTTCTTTCATTTTTTGTAAAGCACTTTGAATTGCCTTGCGTTGAAAAGTGCTATATAAATAAACTTGCCTTGCCTTGCCTAAAGGAGCATACTGTCACACCAGTCAGTATTCTCCGGGATAAAAGACCCACACCCGTACCTTTTCTCGGATTAAGGACAGGGTGGTACAACAACCTTTTTCTCCCAATTTACCTGTTGAGGAGTGGGTCCTCTCTCCACGCCACGAGGCGAACAAGATGGACGCCTCTCTCCCTCACACCAGAGGAGTCAGGGACTCGGTGGCTCGACTCTGCGGCTGCGGGTTGAAGATCTCGGGCACAGACACACACCAGGTCTGCTTCGTCCTGCCTCGGGCTGGAACACGCCCGAGGCCGCTATCGACAACCCCGGCTCGTGCGGACATTGTGTCCGCTTCATCACCGTGAAGAGCCTCCGCCGACGGCTAGCACGCCAAGCTAGCCTGTCGGAGCATGACCCCCCCATGTCCACTGACCTGCCGGCCGGCAGTCAAGACGCGGGGGCGTCCGCCGCAGAGCGTGAACTCCTCTCCGTGTCGGGTCTGGGGCCTCATTATCTGCGATTGCTGCAGAAACCGGAATCCCGCGCCCTGGCAGGCCGGGACCCGGTGACGGCAAGACACTCGGGAACGGGACCCCACGCTTTACCGAGCTGGGGCTCCCGGTTAGACCTCACCATGGTCTCACCCGCGGAGGATGTCCTTGAGCTGGGACTGCGATGAGGACGAAGAGGACGCCTCGGTGTTCCTCCTGTCCGAGTCGGATGAACATGAAGAGGACATCTTCATGTCATCGGCTCAAGCTGCAAAGCCTGAGCGAGGGCTGCTCTCCCGGGGCGATAGCACACCAGCTTCGCCCTGTCTGAGCATGGACCTGCAGGCCGTGTGTAAACGCGACGCGGCCAGACTCGACATCCCGTGGCCTGAAATGGCCAAGGAGACCTCCAGGTCCCGCTACGGAGGGAAACATTTTCCCCAAGCAGCGCGGACGAAAGAGGCAACTCCTTCCGGTCTTCCCGGAGATGTTGGATGAGGTGTCGGTCCTCGTGGAGAGACCGGCCCTTCAGCAACAAGGTCCCAATCCAGGGTGCCTCCTCCCTAGACTGTGATGGAATGGGAGAAGCTCGGCCTGCTCCGCATACAGCCCATGGAACCCGCTGGGTAGCGGCCCACCTCCTACCGAGGATGGGCCCGTCACCAAGCAGGAACCCCACTGCGCCAGCAAAGTCGGACCGATTTCAGTCGACAATGACTGACCTGTCGGGTAACCCTGGGGGCAGCCACTCTGGACGAGATGGCAGCGGTCACGGACATTTGTCTCTGTTCCAACGCTGCGCCGTCCAGGCGACGGCAAGGCAAGGGCAAGGGGATCATGGTGGTGCAGGAAAGAGCGAGATGGCTCAACCTCACCAACCTCCCAGACCGGGAAAAGGAGGATGTGCTGGATATGCCCATCGTTCCCGAGGGAATTTTCAGCTCTGCTCTCGCCTCCATGCAAAGGAGGTGTGAGTCGAAAAAGAAGGAGGACGAGGGTCCAGCCGCTGCCTTTGCAGCGGCAGTCCATCGCCCAAGCTGCCCTCGAACCCTGCTCGGTTTAAAACACCGAACGATAGCCCCGTTAAGACAACAGGGTAGTCGCCTGGCGACCTACCTGGACGACTGGCTGCTTCTCGCACAGTCGGAGCAGGAGGCTGTTACGCAGACAAATGTCCTCGTAAAGCACCTGCTCAACCTGGGTTTCATAATAAACACAGAGAAGAGCATGTTGTGCCCCGTGCAGACTATACTCTTCCTGGGTTTACGCCTGAACTCGGTGCCCTTTTCAGCTCGCTTGTCAGCGGAAAGAGTGAACGCTTTCAGAGCTTGTCTCGCTCTTTTCCAGCTGCGCAAACATGTTCTCTTCAGATCATGCCTGCGATTGCTGGGGCTCATAGCGTCAGCCATCCTGGTCGTACGACTGGGACGCTTACACATGAGGGAGTTTCAGCGCTGGGTGGCCGCCCTAAAACTAAACCCTGCGCACCATGGCGTGCGGAGAGTGATGGTTACTGTGAAATGCGTAATGGCACTGCGCCACTGGCTGCACCCGACTTTTCTAGTACGAGGTGTGCCTATGGGTGCTGTCCTTTCACGGAAAGTGGTCACCACGGACGCAGGTTGGGGAGGTATTTATGAAGGTCGCCCGGTGAGGGGTGTCTGGAGCAGAGACCTCCAGCGGGCGCACATAAATTACCTGGAGATTTTAGCTGTGTTTCTCACCCTGAAACGCTTTCTGCCTTTCCTCAGGGGACATCACGTCCTTGTGAGGACAGACAGAGAATACGACCACAATATCGTATATTAACCGCCAAGGGGGTTTGCGTTCTCTCCAGTTACACACACTGGCACGCAAACTAATTATATGGAGCGGTAGACGTCTCCTCTCTCTGAGAGCGACGCACGTACCGGGAGTGATGAACCTCGGGGCAGATCTACTGTCCAGAGGTATACCACTTTATGCAGACTGGACTCTACATCCAAGGATTGTGAGCCAGCTGTGGGTGCGTTACGGCAGAGCCGCGGTGGATCTGTTCGCATCGAAAGAAAACGCTCAGTGCCAGCTGTTCTTTTCGATGCGCGATCTAAATGCACCGTTAGGCGTGGATGCACTCACGCATAGTGCTGCGTACCGGCAAGCCGAACCGGTACTGGACTTGTAAAAAGTTTCGGTTCAAGTCCGGTTAAAACCGGAACGTCGGGAACCGGTACTTGGACTCGCAAAAAAACTAGCACTTACGTATATTCTGGTGTCTGTTGTTATTTAAACATTCCCTGATACACGTTATTCAGCGTCAATAAATGGGTGCTAATCCCAGTGTGCTCAGTGTACAACATCACATGTCATTTCACCTTCGATTCACGGTTTGAAAACGTAGCCTTTCGCCACATGCTAATGCTAACCGGAAGTGAAGAATTTTCAGAATAAAAGTATTAGTTAAGTTAATAGTGTGAACTTCCGTTTTTTTCAGAATAAAACTGATTTAAATTAAATAGTGTATTTAATTCAAAATTACGCCATATCAACATTGATTTTAATTTCTAACAGTATGTATGTACATCACTATGTATGTAGTATGTACTGTATAATGTACACATGTAGAGTTGTAGAAAATACATGTACAGACAGTACAGTACACTCTGACTGTACAGTCACTACAGTGTAGCCTATACTGTACAGTAGGTGTGTAACAGTGTAATGCGTATAGTCTACTCTACACTCTACCTTTCAGCAACGTTTTAGGGATTTAGGCTCAGTCAGCTCAGGGACTGTTTGGTTACTTTAGTTTGGTAAATGAAATAAATGTTTGAACTTTGTAGTAGTTCACTGTAGTTGCTGTCATAAGTCATTTGTAGACTAAGTGGCAAAAAGTGTTATTTTTACATTTGTACTTTGTAGAGAAATGTAGACACAAGTTGGAAGGGAGCGCAATACACCTGACGAGTTTGAATTTGAGTTGATTATGAGTTAATTTTCAATTGATAATTAGCTCACAATAAGTTCACTTTAGTTACTCACATAACTTGACACAAGCCATGGGTTCAGGTCCGGACTTATAAGTCCGGACCTGAACCTGAACCTCTGGACTTGAGTCCGGACCTGAACCTGAATGTGAGTCCAGGTACGCAGCACTACTCACGCACGATTGGCCCCCGGGCCTTCTGTACGCGTTCCCACCCCTGGCTCTGATACCCCCAACTCTGGCCAGAGTGAGAGAGCAACGCCACACACTTATCTTGATAGCTCCGCACTGGCCAGCTATGTACTGGCTAGCGGAGATATATCAGCTGCTGTGCGGGCAGCCATGGCAGCTCCCACTACGCAGGGACATACTGTCCCAAGTGGGGGGGGGGGCGATCTTTCACCCAGTGAGTGGTACAATCTGAATACAGTGTGACATGAAGCTGACCCTGGCAGCTGCCAAGCGAGCCAGTGGCACTCATGCACTATCTGAACAGTCTTCATGCACTCAGTTCGCCCCAGGGCAAACAGAGTATGGTTGAAGCCCAACCCTGCCTTTATCTTAAGGCGGTTGGTTCAGGTACCACATTTGACATTGAGGCATCTTCCCCGCCACTGTATTCCTCCGGGGAACAGTGGCCGGATTTGCCGTGTCTAGCCCGTGCTTTACGCACGTACAGAGACAGATCAAGGGTGCTTCGTCATAATGACCAACCCCTTGTGTCCTGGGCTAACCCTTATAAGGGCAAGCCTGTTACTAAGCAACGGCTCTCCCACTGGTTTGTGGAAGCAATTGCTTTGGGGCCCATACGAGTCAGAGTGCGCAGGCACCCTCGGGTCCGCGAGCTCTTTCGACTCAGGGTCTGGCTGCATCCTGGGCTCTGTCCAGGATGTCTCCCATCCAAGACATTGGTGCGGCGGCGAGCTGGTACTCGCCGCTCACTTTTGTCCGCCTCTTAACAAGCTGGACGTTCTGCTCCCAGTGTGACTCAAGCAGTGCTGGGCACCTGGTTGAGTCAGAGCTCTACCAGTTATGTTCTGGTTGGTTTGGTGATTTTCGAGATAAGCTCGTCTGACAATAAGGGAGCTACAATTTCCCATAGTGAGACATCGAACGGAGTGTTATGAATGAGAACTATAGGTTACTTACATAACCCCAGTGCTCAGAGTAACATGAAGTGACGGCCCTCCTTGCTATGGTGAAGCGAGAAGAGGTGCTTATTTTGAATGACGCATGCGTCGTGGCGCAAGCTGCTTATAAGGGGTGAATTCCCTGACGCTGACGTCAAGATCACCAGCCAATCGGGATTGGCGTAATGAGATTGATGCTTCTGTTTGCTCCGCGATGAGGTGCATCCCATAGTGAGACATCCCACTTCATGTTACTCTCAGGACTGGGGTTACGTAAGTAACCTATAGTTTTTTGTGCCCCACCACTTACATATAGAAACGCCACTGTATGCCACACCTGTGAGGTGGGATGGATTATCTCGGCAAAGGAGAAGTGCTCACTATCACAGATTTTTTTCAGATTTGTGAACAATATTTGAGATAAATGGTTATTTTGTGTATATAGAAAATGTTTTAGATCTTTGAGTTCATCTCATGAAAAATGGGAGCAAAAACAAAAGTGTTGCATTTATATTTTTGTTCAGTGTATTTACGATGCTGCTCTGTTCAATACATCCTTTTTCCTTGTTATTTTTTGTTTTTAAAGCATTGAGCTACTTCTTGGAATATAGGCCTTCAGATTAGAGAGGACAGCTCAGTGGCCTGGCAGTGAACCTGTGCTCCAAAGAAATAGAGAAGTAAAGAGGTAAGTAAGGGGGGGTGGGGGGGGCAGATCTGGGTTATCTATGAGGTCACATCCAAGTCATTTGTATTAAATAACAGCAAAAATAAATGCGTGTTGAGCCTTTCATTTTGTAATGTGTGTGTGATATGCTGTTAGATAAAATAACAAGATTAATTTGTTCCCCTTGACGTTTTAGGTGGAGTGCCGTATCACACAGTTTGAACCCACATGCAGATCACTCCCTTCACCACGTACAACACTTATACAAATAATAATGTTTACATCATGCAAAATGTATTCAAGACTTAATCTGACTAAAATAATCTAAAATTAATCTTAGATGCATACATCAACA
The DNA here is from genome assembly GCF_902827115.2 of Pseudochaenichthys georgianus. Taxonomy (NCBI): domain Eukaryota; kingdom Metazoa; phylum Chordata; class Actinopteri; order Perciformes; family Channichthyidae; genus Pseudochaenichthys; species Pseudochaenichthys georgianus. The sequence goes on along the minus strand of NC_047511.1, from coordinate 14,882,312 downwards.
ATTATTTTTGATGAATAGACATTGAGATGTCTTCATAAAAACTAAATTAATTAAATAATGATCTCAATGAGAAAATAAAGGACAACAATTGTAACTAGTTCATTAGTAAGTGTGATATTTAAAATACACTCTATTTTCACTCTATATATATTTAACTGTTATTATTCTTGGTTAATTTTCCACATTTTGTTTTATCATTTAACGAAGTACATTTACTCAACTACTAGTTTTAAGAACAATAAAGGTGTTCTCTGTATTTATGACTTATGTAATACCGACTTATGTAATACCGATTTATGTAATACCGATGTATGTAATACCGCTCCTCTACATTTTCGGGGAGAATACGTTCCTTTCCAATATATCGTCTGACAGCTCGTTACTTTGCAGATTTTACACAAAACATTTTTAACAGATTAAACTAACAAACTGTACACAACGTTTACGCGTATAATTCCACCATGGTAATCTGCTTAACTCACATATGTATGTATCATTACTAGCAGTATTTGATTGTAATGTAGTTAATTTTACAGACAACTCTTCATTCAAGTACAATTTTGAATGCACAATCACATTTTTACAATGGTGCTCCTTTGACTTCAGAATATGCTTAAACCACTGCTTACACCTTGCTTAGTGACAACGCTATATTAGCTTTATACAGAACATCTTTCTAAAACAGAAGTTGTGTACAACCCTCCACTGCGTTTTAATACTATAAAAGCATTAAGGTATGAGGTCCCTATATAAAATATATTTAAACAAACTATTTGCATCTTGCAGATATTTCTTATTACAGTGTGAACAGTTAACATGTTGAAAACTAAATATTTGGTTTCGACTGTAGGCTTACTTACTCTACGAACCAGTAAGTAGGCTAGAGTTTTTGGTCTGATAGAAAATTAGAGGAAAAAAATGTCAAGACAGTGGCTGACATGATGCTTGAAGACTTAACAATTGTCTCTATACTTGTTTTGCTCGATCTCAGTGCTGCATTTGATACTATCGACCATGATATCCTATTGCAAAGACTAGAACACTTTGTTGGCATAAAGGGAACTGCTTTAGGCTGGTGTAGGTCCTATCTATCTGAACGCTCTCAGTTTGTACGTGTCAACGATGAATCTTCCACGCAAACCAAAGTTAGCCATGGAGTGCCACAGGGCTCAGTGCTCTGACCTATTTTTTTTTCACATTATATATGCTTCCGTTAGGCAATATTATAAGGAATCATTCTGTAAACTTTTAATGTTATGCGGATGATACTCAACTATATTTATCCATCAAGCCTGATGAAATGAATCATCTAAATACAATTCAAGACTGCCTCAAGGACTTAAAAATGTGGATGACCTTACATTTTTTGATGTTAAACACGATCAAAACTTAAGTTATTGTTCTTGGCCCGAAGAATCTACGAAACAAATGATCTCAAGATATACTAACTATGGATGGCATTCATTTGGCCTCCAGTGAGACTGTAAGGAATCTTGGTGTTATATTTGATCAGGATTTATCCTTTAACACCCACATAAAATCAATTTCAAGTACCGCCTACTTCCATCTACGTAACATTGCAAAAATCAGGCATATCTTGCCTCAAAACGATGCAGAGAAACTAGTCCATGCATTTGTTACTTCAAGGCTGGATTATTGTAACTCCTTATTATCAGGGTGTACCAAGAAGTCAGTCAAGTCGCTTCAGCTGATTCAAAATGCTGCAGCTCGTGTACTAACCAGAGTTAGGAAAAGGGACCACATTACTCCTGTTCTGGCTGCCTTACACTGGCTCCCTATAGAACACAGGATAGAATTTAAAATTCTTCTTCTCGCCTACAAATCCCTTAATTTGCAGGCGCCATCTTACCTTAAATAACTCATTATACCCTACTGTCCTAGAGTCTCTAAAAGTACAATGGGAGCCAGAGCCTTTTTTATCAAGCTCCACATTTGTGGAATCAGCTTCCAGTTTGTGTTCGGGTGGCAGACACCAGAGTTGGGTGTAACGCGTTACTTTGTAACGCGTTACTTTGTAACGCGTTACTGTAATAATATTACTTTGTCGGTAACGGAGTAGTGTAACGCGCTACTTTTATAATCCAGTAATCACACTACAGTTACTAACATTGCCCCGACACGCGTTACTTCGTTACTTTCTAAAATCAGTCATAATCAAACCTCAACAAACACCTGCAAAGAACACATGCTAGGTGAAGCTAACGCACATAGCTGTTGTTTATTTATATCACACACACACACACACACACACACACACACACACACACACACACACACACACACACACGTAGTTCTTCTTCTCTGTTTTCCGGTTGTTGCTTGTTTTGAATGACGAATACACACTACCGCTGCCTGCTGGTAAGGAGAGTTATTGCCACTCACGCATGCGCAGTTCGTACGTGCTCGGCTGAAGTCTGGCTCCAGTGCAACACATGGCCAACACGCAGGAGAACACGCTGACGCAACAGCGTGAGCAGAGATAGACTGCGCAAAATATACAGATAGCAGGAGACAGAGGACAGCCACGGTCAGATAGCAGGAGACAGAGGACAGCCATGGTCAGATAGGAAAACATTCAGGAGCTATCTGGATCAGTCTTATGCGACAATGGAAACTGAACTAAAGAGAACATTTGAAACTTTAGCAGTCTGCGTGATCTGCCTGTAGGGAGGGGCGGGCCGGCCCTGCGAGTAAAGTAACGAGTAAAGTAACGAGTAAAGTAACGAATTACTTTATGTAGATAGTAACGAAGTAGTGTAATATATTACTTTTTTTTAAAGTAATATGTAATATGTAATATATTACTTTTTTTTAGTAACGACCCCATCTCTGGCAGACACCCTATCCGTTTTTAAGAGTGCGCTTAAGACCTTCCTTTTTGATAAAGCTTATAGTTAGGGCTGATTAGATTCAGCCCCTAGTTTTGCTGATATAGGCTTAGTTTGTCAGGGGGACATCTTACTTCTTCCTTCTCTCTGTCTATACCTGTGTACTCTCATGTTCTGATTAAACCAGCTTCCCCAAATTTCTTTCTTTTTGGTGTCTATATACGCTGGGATCCGGAGTCATAGATGATCCTGCGGTCCTGTATCCTGGATCGCGAGCCCTGGATCTTGAGTCGTGGCTGTGGTCCTGGATCATAAGTCCTGGATGAATATCCTCATGGATTCATCTTCCTATTATACACACATGCATTTCCAAACATTTGGACTACCTACGTTGTAAATGTATTATCTTTTCAATTTACACACGGCATCTATTGCACGTCTGTCCGTCCTGGGAGAGGGATCCCTCCTCTGTTGCTCTCCCTGACGTTTCTCCCATTTTTCCCTTTAAACTGTGGGTTTTCTCCGGAAGTTTTTCCTTGTACGATGTGAGGGTCTAAGGACAGAGGGTGTCGTATTGTCATACTAATATTCTGTACAAACTGTGAAGTCCACTGAGACAAATGTAACATTTGTGATATTGGGCTATATAAATAAACATTGATTGATTGATAAAAATGATAAAGTGTGTTGGGCCCAACACACACCTAAACATGACTGCTAGAAACTGCTGTCCTACATCAGTGCATACCAAAGAGAAACCAGTGGAGGAGGGTCTCCCAAGTCACCTCTGAATGTAAACCCTACAGCAGCTGCTAACGCTCTGCACAATAAGACACGCAGCTACCCTGGCAAAATGTGTTGAAGTCTGACTGTATAGCATCAACAATATATGGCGTGTGGTGCAGTGGGTTGTGCGTTGGTGTTCAGATCAGGGGGTCACAGGTTCAACCCCCACTGCAGTCAGCATGTCGTTGTGTCCCTGGGCAAGACACATCACCCCAAATTGCTCCTGTGGGGATTGCCCACAGTATTGAGTATGTAAGTCACTTTGGATAAAAGCGTCTAACAAGTGACATGTAATGTAATATATATAAGCCTCATGCTACAGGTGCTTAAAAAATCAATATATTGCTATTGTTATTTGTTTAAGAGAAAACCTGAAATAGAGGCTGACCGGGAGCACAGTAGGTGAACTATTCATTCTTCAGAGTTATATATGACTTTTCTCTGTCTCTTCAGATAGAAGAAGGCTGCTGTTCTCAAGGAATACGCTCTCAAGTGGGCCATACTTGAATAACATGTTTAACAGTATTATCAGTGAGAAGAATGTGTCCAGATGAACCCCTTATCTGAACCCCGGTTTTAGTTGAATGCCTCTCATTTAACCAACCAACAAACGGCATCGCCATCCCATAGTTACAGTTGGAGCAGATTTTGGCAAGGCATTCTGTACTTCGTTGCTCTGGCCAAAACCAGAAGGGACTGAACACATACTGTAGGAATACTGTGGGCAGGTGCACAGGCATACGCTGCTAGGGCTAGCAGGCTAACACTAGCACGACACAGGCTCAAAAATGATCCGTGTTTTCCACAGTTTATTATCTTTACCTTCTGTCCTTGCTTCGACTGCTAGACATGCCACTGATGATAACGCTTGGACTTTTTCAACCGCAGAGTTACAAAAATGTAAAAATCAATGCTTTCGGAACAAGCCTTTATATGTATGTCTATGTCATGGACAATGTTTGGATAGGGTCGACCCTATATCCATGATGCAACTTAAAGGAAGTAACATTTAGTGCAGTTACAAACAAACAAGAAGTGAATAGAGCCGCCTTTATTAAGGGTAGAAAGTCTCTTTTAATTTTTTAACATCTACTTTAATTTTGTCAACAATTTAAAAATAAAAGGCCCAATACGTTGGATGTACCTTTTGAAGTCACTGTTATTATGGATGACATAAATGCTGTAAACCAGCATATTTCCTTAAATGTTTGACTGTTCTTTTAAGTTTGAAGAAGATGAGTGTATGTGGTAGGGCTGTGCAATTAATCGTATTTTAATCGCGATTACGATTATGGCTTGCGACGATTATGAAAACAGCATAATTGACAAAATACGATTATTTTGCTGGGTGAGCTTTCGCCCCTCCCTAAAAGCCCACTCGGCCACCTGTGAGTGACATGTGTTGTGAGTGTTCAGTGCGAGCGAAGCTGTCAGAACTAGTGATGGGAATTCCGATTCCCTTCGGGGACACGAATCTTTTGATTCAGTTCACTTGAAAGATTCGTTCACTGATTCGTTCACCGGTTCGCGAACGACTTCTGGTGATTTGCACGTTCGCGAACGATTCATCTTTGTACTTAATTCGTTCAGTGAGTCTTCACTACTGCCGAAGTCCGTCCAAGAAGTTTGCTGGCGTAACATTTATGATATTAAAACACATTTTCCACCTCACCTTGTTGCCCCATGAATTATGCACTGGGAATAGGCTACATATTATTTAAGAAATATAATTGGCAATTGTTAAATCTCTCATAAATTTGTGCCTGACTACACGATGTATTACAGCAGGCTAGCACGTTATACTTTCAAACCCATGCATGGACTATGTGCTTAAATCCCAAAGCATTAAACTCCATTTGGCCGAGTTCAAAGTGAATACAAAAATATATCCTCTACATCGGTGACGATTTATTCATATTCTATAGTATGTACCCATCTATGTTTACCTTTAGCTAGCGGCTAAGCTAGTGGGACGCTACGGAGCCCAGCTATCCGCCCTCTGAAGCTTTTAGGGCCGACAGGGAGAGGAGAATGTCCCGCTAACGCTGCGTGAGTGTTTCACATTAGCGGGACGCTATGGAGCTCAGGTATCCGCCATCTGAAGCTTTTAGGGCCGACAGGGGGAGGAGAATACAACAATGTGTGTATTTATTGCTAAGCTAGCGGCTAAGCTAGCTGGACGCTACGGAGCCCAGCTATCCGCCCTCTGAAGCTTTTAGTGCCGACAGGGGGAGGAGAATGTCCCGCTAACGCTGTGTGTGTGTGTGTTTCACATTAGCGGGACGCTATGGAGCTCAGGTATCCACCATCTGAAGCTTTTAGGGCCGACAGGGGGAGGAGAATACAACTGTGTGTATTTATCGCTAAGCTAGCTGGACGCTACGGTTCAGGTATTTGTCCTCTTTATTGCGGACGGTGTCCCGCTCCTGTGTGTGTGTGTGTGTGTGTGTGTGTGTGTGTGTGTGTGTGTGTGTGTGTGTGTGTGTGTGTGTGTGTGTGTGTGTGTGTGTGTGTGTGTGTGTGTGTGTGTGTGTGTGTGTGTGTGTGTGTGTGTGTGTGTGTGTGTGTGTGTGTGTGTGTGTGTGTGTGTGTGTGTGTGTGTGTGTGTGTGTGTCAGAGCTCAGGCTCTGATTACAGTAGCGACACTGTAGGAAACAGTTCTGAACTGTTTCCGCCAGTTCTTTAAGTTCGTCGTTCGCGAACAGCTTCTCTTTAGCGGCGACTCAAACAAACGAATCGTTTTGTGGGAGGAATCAGTTCATCTCGTTCACTTCAAAGATTCGTTCAAAAAGAACGAATCGTTCGCGAACGACCCATCACTAGTCAGAACAAGAGCAGCAACTCGTTAAAAAGAAGGGTAAAACTATTTCCACTATTTGCAAGTACTTTGTCATTACATTTCACATCGCTAAAGATATGTGCCCAGTTAGCACTGTTAGCAACCAGGGCTTTAAGCAACTTGTCAACACGTTGGACAAGCGTTACGCGATGCCGTCTCGGTATTATTTCAGCAGGTCTGCGCTGCCTGCACTATATGACAAATGCCGTGGGGAAGTTGAGAGAGATGTGGCTTCAGCTGACAGGGGTGCCCAACCAGTCGATCGCGAGATGTGTCTAAAAATAGAGCAACAATATTCTGTTGTTATCATTAATGTCCTGTAACATAATATTCCTGTGCCAGAATAATGCACTTGAACGCATCAAATCTTTGTGATTGGCCGGCGTCACCCCATGTGTCGGGGCGTGGCTGAGGGTCTTCAGTACAGGTGGCTTGTCACCTGCCTGCGCTCATCTATGAAACCAGACCATGTAAACAGGCTGGTGTTTCTTGCAAAACATCTTTAAGAGATGACATGAGCAGCCCTACCAGCATTTGCCATGGTGGCCCAAACATTTTTATTTGGTCTTAAATTGTAGTTCAACATTTATTTCCTGTTACTTCTGGACCATGACGGTTGGCCAGCCTTCAACGTTTAACTGAGTGGAATATGTTGAATATGTTTTACCAAAATGTTGGCTATATGTTAAGGAGTTTTCAGTAGGTTGTGACAGTGCACTGCATCATATTTGATTTAATTTATTTTGGTCTAATTTATTTTTATTTATCATATTAATAATATATGTTTAGTATGGTTTTGGAAGTGCGCTCCAACATATTTGTTGTTCTTGTTTATTGGTAAAATATTATTTGTTTTAAAGTTCAATAAATGGTCAATGAATAATCGTCAAAATAATCGTGATATCAATTATTGACCCAAATAATCGTGATTATGATTTTTGCCATAATCGCACAGCCCTAGTATGTGGGGCTATTCCCATTTGGCACAGGAGCTATTGAAATGTTCACAAACGCTACACTGAAACACTTAATGAATGTGCAGCAGACTAACTTCCACAGCAGCTGTATCTGCTCGGAGAAACTACAGTCCTGTACTTTCATGCATCAACATCCAGCACTGTCATTCAAGCATATCTAAAAACACAATGATTGGTCTTTAAGGAAACGCTGATGCAATTTTTGAATTAAACGTCAATTCATATAAAGACATGAAAAGTAATGCGGCTTAAAATGTACACTTTTATGTGTATTTAGTAGAAATCGTTCCCAAATTCAGCGTACTGAGCTGCAGCGTACTTAAGTAACTGATCATTTGGCAAATAACATTTAAAATATATCACAAAGGTTACGTATTAGTTGATTGGTTATTTGTTACTGTTTATTTAAGGATGGGAAACACATTCAGTGTTTCCCACATAATTTGATTCACCGCACCCGTTGCGTTGTTAATGAGTGAGACACACCGGAGTTGAGGATCTGTGGGGTTTATTCTCCCGAAAATATAATTTACAATTTAGGCATTTAGCAGACGCCTTATTCCAAAGCCACTTACAATGACCAATTACAGGGGCATTCTCCCTGGAGTAACTGAGGGCTAAGTGCCTTACTCAAGGGCACACTAGTAGTGGTGTTCCAGGCGGGATTTAAACGCGCAACCTTCCGATCATCAGCCCACCTCGCTAAGATTATTATTATTTTCATTTTTTTTATGAGATCCATTTGTGGCGGACAACATTTAATTGTGGCAGCCCGCCACAAATAAATCAATGTATGGGAAACATAATCGTATGATTAATATTAAATTATACTCCAATAATTTGGTAGGTCACTTAATAAATAAAAAATTGGGGAAATTGAGTGGCAGCATTAATGTTAAGTAAAACTATATAAATAAAGCTCTAAACCCCACTGTGCATAACTTTCCCAACCTCTAACAGCAGACAGTGACAGTTAGGAACTAGTTGGTGAAAATACTGGAATAACATAAGCCATATGCATGCCGGAAACACAAAAATAATAATAACTTTGCTGCAACTTCTGGATTTGTAAATCAGCAACTGCCTGCCAACAAGATTGCCAAACATCCACTGTTACTGTATGCCCACTCAGCAACAGGTGCGAAAATAAGGCATGGTTTGAACATTTTAAATAAAATAAAAGCTCTCTTTTTTCGTTCTTCTTCACAGTTTTTCTCCATTGCTAGAACACACTTAATACGAATGGGACTCAATACATCTCCATCACCATCGGAGCACAACAGAAGTCTTTTTTTGCAAATGTGTATCCATTTGTGTACACCCTTTTTCCAAAACAGCTATGGCAGATAATATAGAAAGACACAAAACTCTATTGCATTAACAGTGGTAAACAAAAGAAAAAGATACATTCACAGCTGATACTCAGTGCTTATGAATATCTTAGGCACCTGTGTGAAACTCCTTTGCATAACTCTTCAATCAGTCCTCATCCATCTATAAAAGATTCCCCCTCAGTGATCTCAGTGTTACTGAGTTTACTTGAACTTCCCTATTGGTTCTTTAGTACAGAAACATTTCAGTACCTAATGATATTGAATTTCAAAATATGTCTATCTAGGTGTTTCCTGCAGGTCTCACATGTAAATCACAGATAATGGGCACAGTACGAATAAAATGAATGTGAAAACCCTCTTTTTTTTAACAGGGAATCTCAAATATATGTGAAGCATGCAGGTGCAGTGTTATTGTAGTCAAATTCTGAGAAGAGGATAAAATATATACAGTAGTATGCTTACTTGCCTTTTTCTCACACTAAAAACGATGTATCAAGAATAGTCCAGGCCTATGGCACAAATTAGCTTTGAACCGTTTTACCTTGACTACTACATTTTGATTGGAGCTTCTGAATGTACGAATGATTCAAGCAAATAAGCAAAGCTGTGAAAGGATAGACTGTCCAAAAAGCCCATATTCCTATTTAGTACAAAATCTGTCAGCATGCAGTTTGACACAGACAAGAGGAGATTTTTCCACAGACTTTCCATACATCCTTCTAATGTGTGTTATTTGAACACATCTACACGTGGTCGAGAACACTTATGTATGACGTAGTTTGCACAATGAACCCTTTATAAGCTACATTTAAGGCGAGAAAAAAATGCTGATGCTACACTTGTTGTGACCTTTTCTCTTTTCTGTTAGATGAAATACATTGGCTCACATGTCATGCTCTATCATGTGTCTGCATCTATAAAAGCCTAATAAAACCCATCATGTGCGTGGATCATTCCAGTGTATCCAAGGGCTACCGCCAACAATGCATACAAATATGAATGGAAACCAGTATTACTGTAACACTTCATCCAGGTAATGATATATGCCGCTAGAGCTTTTGGCCAAAGCAAGGTCAGTGCACGATGCTTCTAACAAATTGTGTCTGAGGCCCAATCTGCATCCTATAGGACAGGTTAATAATAGAGATGGAAACACACCACACTCAATGAGGACCAGGGCAGGTTAACGAGGAAGGCTTTGCGTACGGCTGACGTCATTGTGATCCTCAGCAAAACCCCCGATGGACAACTAATTTGTCGTTGAGGCAATAAGAGCACTGCCATCCTGAAAGCTCTCCAACTCAGAGGATTTGAGGAACGTTAAATGGTTCTCAGGAGTTAATGCTTTGTTGTATTTGTGAATTTTATATTCAATTATAATATGTGTTTCTCTCTTGAGCATTTCTGCCACACATACGTTTGTTTAATTCTGCTGTGAAACATCTAAATAAATTAAGTGACACAGAAAGAAGTTCAGTTCTATCCAAAGTAAGTTTCTACAGTAGCCCAAACCCGTTTCTGTGTTGGTTCCTGGGTATTACAAGGTGATTGTAGCCTTAACTTAAAAGAAGAGTTGAAGCTCACAACAATACGTGACTACTAAAATATCTCACTCTGACCTGAATTCATGCTGGTGTTTCTATTATTTTGTCCGTTGGGCTACAATTCATACAAATGTGGCAAATGGCTGTGATTCTCCAACATTGTAGATCGTAGCAGCAAACAAAAGTCGTAATGTTACAGCATTGACAAAAAATGATTAAACCCAAACTTAAACATGGAGATACCCTCAAGTGGCAAAGCAAATCTGGTAATGCAGCATCAAAAGTTGCAAATCACCAACAATCAAAATGGTGTTTTTCTTATATTTCGTGTCTGCTGAGACCTTGACTTTATTGACTTGTATCCGTGCAAAGTTTGTCACTAGAGAGTTGTTTTCACAATTTTCTAAAGGGAGATGCCTAGAATATGAGATTCAAACGCACCCTGGAAAAACTATGTCAAAAATTAGAAAGAGACAATCGCTTTCTAACGGGCAAATATGACACAAACAACAAGTTCTCCAACTCATACGACCAAATAGTTCGATTGTTCAAGCGCTTATAACGACCCATAATCACATTTTAAAGTTTTCGACCTCTAGTTGTCACGGCCTGTTTGTGTTGTGTTATCTGTCTCTGGTTTCCTGTTTTATTTTGAAAAGTGTTCAGCCCCTGGCTGAAGTCGAATAGTCCATTTAGCTTAGGAACCTTCCTAAAGGAGTGAAATGACCCGGAAGTCCCTCAGTGGCAGCCATGATAAGTGCCGTTCGAATTCTCTAGAATGATGAGAATGATAGGAAAGGAGGTTTCAAACTTTCTTTATAACCTCCTTTAGCTTAGGAACCACTGGACCTCCCTAACCGACAGGAGAAGCGAAAATGCTGCCCCACAATGCCTTGCAGCCGCAGCATTTGCCGTCACTCAACAGTCGGCCGTTCACGGAAACAACCGATTATGACCGAGAAATGATATCATGAAAGTTACGGTGCTTATTAAGCATTTTAAAACATAGGTGGTAAGTTGCCAAAGTGCTTTGTTTTGAACGTTCATCAGTATTATAATCAAAAAGAGAAATATGAACGTTAGTTTTTACTGAAATTATCAAATAAAGTCAACATTTCACAGTCTTTACTGAGCTGTGTGGAGTTTGTTCAACTTTTAAAAGATGTTTGAATGGTGATATACACAGTGATAGATGTTAAGGACTAACGTTTATAATAAATACATTTGTATTGATTTTAAGATCTTTAGTTCATACAATCATACGTATTGGGATCATTTGTATTAATGTGGATCGGAGGGAGAGGGTGACGAGCATAAGTTTCACTTTCCTTTTTTATTTCAATTCCAACTTTGGTCATGAAGAATATGTTTCTCTGTTGTCCACGTTCATAAAGCAAAGCAGCAGCATCAGAGCACGGTGCAGAGTCTCTAGATGAGTTTACAGTAGTCCCTCGTTCTTATTAAACATCCATGTTGTAGTCCGCTGTATAGAAAACTGTGGTTTCCATAGTTTCCCCACAGCAGCAGACGCACACAATGACGTCCGCTGGCGCATCATAAACACGTCGGATAGTGAAAGTGCATTCGGATTCTCTAAAGTACCGCAGTCTCTTCTCCTAAGTCCTTTTGAATTCTCCTATCCACTATCCCTTAACGTTTCACTCAGAGGTCAAGGAATAGACGATAGGGTTAGAACTTAGGAGCTGATTTTTAAACTATCCGACTGCAGCCCCAGTCTTGTCTGTTGATTCCTGTCTCTGTGTTTGCCCTCCTGTGTCTGATTTCCTGATTGTGTTCACCTGGTGCCCCTGTGTTTTCTCCTCCCTCCTCACCTGTCTCTTGTTTCTTTGATTAGTCCTGTGTGCATTTAGGTTCGTTTTTTCCTGTTAGTCTTTGTGTGATCCTTGTTTGTCTTAACTGTGTTCACTGGGAAGAGTTCTGTTGTTCATTAGCCTTGAAATAAAGATATCTTCTGTGAAATCTGCATTTGGGTCCTGCCTGCTTCGCTCTACCCTGACACTAGTCGTATATTCACAAATAACCCTCTCTGGAAAATCCTAAATTGTAGGATAGTTTGGCCATTAAAATGCTTTTTGATTAGATTTCTAGTGAGATGTATATATTGTACTTTCAGAATCCACGTCCAGTGGATGTGTAGGATATAGTTTGATAGATATTATGAAGATGATTTGAGGTCTCGCCAGGAGAACGTGTAACGGCAGCGTCCATGTAAAGTTAGCGGCAACACTCACGGGGTGGAAACAGTATTTCCAGTCTCGAAGTTTTCATAATAAAACCGTATTCCCCCCACTGTCAAATGATTTCAAAGCTATATCTGCAGTACTCATCCACTAAAAACATCAGTTTATCCTTGTTAATTACACAACATTAATTGGTTTAAATTGTGTACAATGATTTTGTGTTTTTCCCATAGGTTATTCCCTTTCGATTCTGAGAGACACATTTATTTTGTCAGAGGTTTTGATAGGCTGAAACATCTACCTACCCATAATCCTCAGCTACCGTTCAAGCTTGGTGATTGGCTGTTTTAGCCGCAATGCATGTTGGGATATGGTGTTTATGCGATATGAAATCCGAGAAACTTTTTTTTTTTTAAATAATAATACTTTATTCCGAGTGTGCTTGCTTTTCTCTTTGGAAGTCATCACATAACGGCATTGTAATACACGGTTCGGCTGCATTAAATATTAAATATCTGCCGTAGTTCTTTATTTATAGCGCCCTGATGAGAAGACCTTTGGATAAACTGGAAGAAATGCCGCCGAAACTGAATACGTGACGTGGATCACAAATATATCATCAGCAATTAAACAACATCTTCCATTTATTTTCACACAATACATCTCCTTGCAGTATCAACACTAATTCGGCTGACTCTTATATTTGATCCAATTAGTAGATAGGCTGTATTTACACCATAACGGTGCACAGCTGATAGAAAGGGACTTGTAGTTTTTAAAGATTTTACTGATTTTCTTTGAATATAAGAATGCAAATACTGAGTTGAGAGAATAGTCAGGGGTTTTGGGTGATGGGAGACACATCTATGGAATCAGAATTGCAATAGCTCGCTTTCAGAATATGAAACTTTTATTTCCAAAATCACACGATAAATAGATTTTTGAAGCTTGTAAAGGGAAGAAGTTGGCCTCCGCCAGGGCTGCGCTTTGTCACCAATCCTGTTTGTAATATACATGGATCGGATTTCGAGGCGTAGTCGTGGGGGGGGGGGTCTGCAGTTCGGTGGACTAAGGATTGCACCACTGCTTTTTGCAGATGATGTGGTTCTGATGGCTTCATCGGTCTGCGACCTTCAGCACTCACTGGATCGGTTCGCAACCGAGTGTGAAGCGGCTGGGATGAGGATCAGCACCTCCAAATCTGAGGCCATGGTTCTCAGCAGGAAACCGATGGACTGTCCACTCCAAGTAGGGAATGAGTCCTTACCCCAAGTGAAGGAGTTCAAGTATCTCGGGGTCTTGTTCTCGAGTGAGGGATCAATGGAGCGTGAGATGGGCCGGAGAATCGGAGCAGCGGGAGCGGTATTGCAGTCGCTTTACCGCACCGTTGTGACGAAAAGGGAGCTGAGCCGGAAGGCAAAGCTCTCTGTCTACCGGGCCATTTTCGTTCCTACCCTCACCTATGGTCATGAAGGATGGGTCATGACCGAAAGAACGAGATCGCGGATACAAGCGGCCGAGATGGGTTTCCTCCGCCGGGTGGCTGGTGTCTCCCTTAGAGATAAGGTGAGAAGTTCGGTCATCAGGGAGGGACTCGGAGTTGAGCCGCTCCTCCTTCGCGTCGAAAGAAGCCAGTTGAGGTGGTTCGGGCACCTAGTTAGGATGCCACCTGGGCGCCTCCCTAGGGAGGTGTTCCAGGCACGTCCAGCTGGGAAGAGACCAAGGGGTAGACCTAGGACCAGGTGGAGGGATTATATCTCTTCGCTGGCCTGGGAGCGCCTTGGGATCCCCCAGTCAGAGCTGGTTGATGTCGCCAGGGAAAAGAAAGTTTGGGGCTCTCTGCTGGAACTGCTGCCCCCGCGACCCGACCACGGATAAGCGGGAGAAGATGGATGGATGGATGGTAAAGGGAAGAAGACAGCTCTCCCTCGCCACTCTGCTGTTCTGCTGTTCCCCTCCCTCCGCTGAAATTATGAATGTAAGGCATATAGTAATCATAGATAACACGGCAGGGTCTGTTACAGTTTGTTTTTATCCGATTTCAAATAAACAAAGTCTTGGCTTTCAGAATATTAAACTTGTTTCGGCAAATTCAGATGATAAAAACAACTTTGAAGCTTGTGACGGCATAATTACAAGCGGAGAACGGAGTAACTTTACGTCACAGCAGGCATAACAACAGCCTGTGTTTCTCGTGAGTGTTTTCCCCGGGAAACAAACACAATACACACAAACGCAAGAATGCACAAACACACACACGTATACACACACACTCGTGAGCTTCCCCCAGACCAGTAATCCAAACGAAAATATCTTCCCTCCATACTATTTTGATCATTTGCTCTGCTAATCAATCAGATCGATGGATTCCAGAGATTTTTCTCAAAAATGTTGACTCCGTAACAGTCAGTGGGCACCACTTAACAGCCAATCAGAATGAGAATATGTTTCACATGTGACTTATTCAAATTGCGAGTGATTAAGTGACAGATGAAGGTTGTTAAGGAGAAAATGTCGGAGAAGAAAAAGTTTGAGAGTGGCACTCGGAAAAGGAAATTGTTGAGGGAAAAGGAGTTTCGAGACAAGCAGCTATTACAAAAAATGCCGAAGCTTACAGGTTATTTTAAGCCTGTAGGCCAGGATGAGGAGGAAGGACAGATGAGTTCTGTACCGAGCGGCAGCGGTGGCGGCGATGCCGGCCGCGGGGCTGGCAATGCTGGCCGCGGGGCCTCGGAGCCAAGTAGGTCGTCTGGTTCTGATACCGATGGAGTAGCGGGAGAGGAAAAACAGACAGGAGGGACATTATCTGTTGGAGGAGATGGAGAGGACAACGAGGACATGCTACGTGAGGGAGCCAACGGCAACCGGACAAATACAGAGGACCAGGCACACGTAGAGCAGAGTGGAGAAGTGCGATCACAGAGCCTGCCGAGGCTATAAATGACTTTGATTTGTTGTTTAAATAGGGGGCCTACAAAACATCAGCCCCAGGGCCTGATGGCAGGTTAAGGCGGGCTTGTGTACACAGTTTAATACTGGTGACTTCTAATTATGGGAAATACGAAAACGTCTTTTAAAACTACAATTCCCAGTAGAGACGTGCCATAGAACATGTTGCGAAACACAATAGCCAGCATGTGTAGTTCGGGGTCCGTTCGAGTCCAGTTTTGGATAGTCTGCCGTGGTTACATTCCATTTCAAAGAGCTGTTTGACGCTCGGCGTAACCTTGTCGCACTGCCACTCCAACATCCAATCACAGAGCTTGAGGACTAATCACAGGGTTTGTAAAGGAAAGCGGATGTTGTGGTCACAAACAATAGCTGAGGATTCTGGGTAGTGTAGTGCCTTCGGAAACTCTGTAGTGTCTAAACTCCGAAAAAACTATTTGTTTCTCCGAATCGAAGTTTAAAAAAAAAAGCATTGTACACAATTTAAACCAATCAATATTGTGTAATTAACAAGGATAAACTGATGTTTTTTGATGGATGAGGAATGCAGATATCACTGTGTAATAATTTGACAGTGTGGGGAATACTTCCGGTTTTATTATGAAAACGTCTAGACCGGAAATACTGTTTTCACCCCGTGAGGGTTGACGCCAACTTTACATTGACGCTGCGTAAAGACATTACACGTTCGTTCTCCTGGCGGGACCTCAAATCTTCTTCTTAATATCTATCAAACTATAGATCCTACACATCCACTGGACGTAGATTTTAAAAGTACATAGACTTCTCGCTAGAAATCTAATCAAAAAGCATTTTATTGGCCAAACTATCCTACAATTTAGGATATTCCAGAGGGTTATTTGTGAATAAACGACCCTCCGGAGCATTTGCAATCAACAGGAGCATGTTGTTTATTACACAACCACTAGAGGTGCTACACTTTAAAACGTGACCATGGGTTGTGGTCGTAATAAGCTGCTGAACAATCAACCTATTTCGTTGTTTTTTGTAGGAGGACAGGCTGGACACAAATCAATAAGGAAACAGTCACGCGCATCACAACACCTGCACATAAACCTGAAACCTGCACGCGGAGAGTGGACTTGTCAACAAACTGAAAGATAGCATTAGCATACAAACGTGGTAGTGTGCAATTTTTTTCATTTAAAACTGACCCTGAAATCTTCTTCCATGTTTCCAAAAACAAGTCAATGAATTGTTTGTTTCACAAACTGTAGCATTTTGCTAGTCACTGCCAGTTACAAGCTCACAAGCTAACAAACAACATGAGCTAAATAAAACGTGCTAACTACACTTACCATGCTGATAGGTCTGCTCGTCCCAGATTGTGGTGCACAACAGACTTCTCCTCTGAGTCAAACATGTATGGCTAATTCTCTCAGGTGTTTTCTAACAAAGAAAATAGACCAGACACCAAAACGCATCGCTCAGGATCCATGCTTCGATTTGCGCACCTGTCAGCTAACTCGAGCAGGTGTGGGCGGGGCCAAATCCAGAACATATCAGGGGGAGAGAGATTTCATTCTAGCCCCATTACAGTTTTTTGTTGGAAAACCATAATAAACTAAATATCAATCACGGTAGCTTTTTGTCACATACTTAATTAAAAACATGTCTGGGGGAGTTAAAGATTATTTTCATTTTTCCCAGGATTCATTCATCTTGGCTCCTATTTTGGACTGTTATATATTTGTTGTCAAACTGCAGCTTTCAGTAATATACATAGCTTGGCAGAATGCTCAGGGAATGTTATTTTTGGGAAACATGGCAAATGCTATGAAACACAATAATATAATTTGTCCATCACCAACCTTAACATTTCCAATTATGTAAGTTATAGGAAATGTTTCCTTAAAAGAGCAGAGTGACACAACTTTATAGACAACAATTCATATAATGTAAAAGACATGATAAAAAAGAAATTAATATGTTCAATATGTCGCTGCAGAGCAGGGTCACTTTGAAGAACTACAGTAAGAGAGGCCAGATGTTCCACTGGTGTGTTGCATAACAAAGACTACCCCCCAATGCATTCCCTAATTCAGTTCAATAGATCATGTATAAACAAATTAATAACTTATGAATGTTTTGGAGTCTGTATTATCCATACAAGCTTGCAATTGGCTTCGACTTCGACATTACCGTCCCCTGCAATCATCAGAAATGTTTCACATTAACCATTATGCTTGTGGCATGTCAGTCTGGTAGTACAAGTGATACAAACATTACTGCATTACTCTGCAAGGTCCCTTTAACATCCCAAATGGCACAGCTAATGTGTTGTCGTCATGTTGTCATTACTTTTTAAGGGATAACAAGACAATAAGTTAGTCGAACGTCTACTGTAGGCCTACACCATCAATGTTCACATGAATAATACCATTGCCTTTTTATGTTTATGTAACTTTTCACAATATAACAAGGAAGGTTGAGAAAAAATAAAAAACACCTTTCCCTGCTTTCCCAAAATGGCCTTACTACTATTCTGTGTCTCAACCCTTCAAACCTAGTATAGTTCCTTTGCCATGTGGAAACGTTGTTATAAATATGGCATATGCTGATAATTAAGGATTTATAATTGCCTTCAAAGTTACAACCCTGTCCAAATGTTGTAACATGAAAACAATACTTATGTCATGCTTACAACAATCTATGCTTTGCAAGGAATTCTGGGAACATAGTGAACATTTATCTCCACACTGTACTGCTCATGATGGCAGAACATGTCATTAGTTTTCTCTACTCTTGGATTACATGTCCGTCCCAATGCCTGTGCAACACTTGCAAACTTCACTTAATAGCTCAGACACAGTATTAAAAACATGTGTTTATCCATTGTATAACATATTATAGCCTCATGTTCCTGTGGGGTTGGGGTTAGTGCGTGGCACTCACAAGTGACTTTATTGTTATGTAATATCACATTATATTCCCTCTGGGACTTAAAGTGGTCTGATGGTACACACAGATAGCCCTGCTCAGTGCTGAGTTTATGGCGACCTTATCGCACTTAATGGTATTTGTTTTAATCTTCCGAGGCATCATAATAAGATTCTTACAGGCCCTCCATAGTGTGCGGTGTCTGCACTGCTTAATAGTGAGTTTTCAGTGACCTTATCGCACTTTATGGCATTGTATATGTCCCGTAACAGCCTCTTAGTGGTGAGGGGGGGGGGGGTTGGTTTAAGTGGTCTAAAACGGACAATCTGACATCTCAAACACAATACTGATATATGATGGCGCTTACGTAACGCAATTTACGGAATACCCCACGGGCCAATTAAACGGATAACGATATTTTGTAACAATTTTGAGTAATCTGCTCGCCTTGCATAACAGCAGCAGGGCCTGGATGCGCTAAAAGGACAGATACGCAGGCTGGCATATTGGTAATGGATTGTAAATACGGGCAGCCTATAGGCCTCGGCTGCCTCAAATATTATTCTGATGGAGAAGAGCTACCTTCTCTCCCCGCCACCTGCAGAATGCGCAAGTCTATAACAGCCCACTGCAGCCCCGTAGCCTCTTGATTTATTGCACTGCACAAAACAGATAGCAGTGTAAATATTTGCATATGAATGCAATGGCAACCCCGATAGTGGAAAAGCAGTTTGTGGATAAGACACTGGAAAATATGCATAGTGGCCTAGAAATAAATAAAATACGGTGACAGCCCTCCGTATTGATTTTGATGAAGATGCACAGCAGTATTTCAGTCATTCCGCTCAAATGGTGCTTACCTCCAGCGTTCGTATCTCTTTTTGTGTCAAGTCGTTGGATGTGGCACATTTGGTCCGTAAACCCTCCAAACTAGAAATACTTATGTCGATCATATTTTGCACCAACTCGCACTGCTGCAAGGCTTTCTGCAAACTAAGATGCTGCTCCTCGCTTTTTGTCATCTCCTCGTTCATAGTTTTGCGAGCAGTGGTCGGTTTGTTCCCCCCCTTTGCGCTTAAAAAATTAAAATAAAAAAACAACAAAAACAACAAAATAATTCAGAAAAGAAACGTGGAGAAGCCCACGGAACAGAGCAACCTGCTGCAAAACGCCATGAAACGAGATGTTGTAGGTTTACAGACGCGGTTTGAGCCGTGAGAGAGTCGACTCCATTGCAACAACAGTCCTCGTAGTTCCTGCTGCTTCATCAAGGTGTCTCTGATTGTAGGCTAAATCAAACACAATATGAAGATACCGAGCGGGACTACACGGTTTGCCACAGCATCCATTGGGTGCCCCTTCGTTTTAAATGGATGTTTTTTTAAATAGAAGCAGTTGAGCGCATCATAAGCAGACGTATCTGAGGGGAAAGCCTGATGGTTTTAAAGGTGCTGATGTGTGGATTGGATGCAGGTACTCCCTGTCTCCCTTGGCAGCAGCTGCATCCCGGTTCGCTCCCACCACACCGACATGTTTCCCGTCAATCAAACCCACAGCAACAGCATCGCATCACCCAGGCACCGCCGTGAGGGGCCACTCTCGCGAGATCAGCGCCAAGTGCGGTGGGCTCACTGCTTTAACAGACAGGCCTGAATAAGGAACACTTTTCACATGTGTAGAGGAAAGATCGGGTCTTTGTATTATAATAATACATCGTATACAGATTTAGATGTGCACTCTACCATACAGGACACCCACACATACACTATATGCAGGCTATACACTCTTTGTATATGTATTTTTATGGGAAACAGTTTATGTTCTCGTAGCTACAGTGATTGTACTTTAAATTAGAGTTTTTTTAATGAATCGATTTGGTTAATATTTGACAACATTATAACATTTTGGAAGTCACCTCATATTTGGATAAACTTGACTTTAAGTGTTATACTTGTTTACTAGAAATGAGTTGTCATTCTTTATAACTGCTATTGTTGTGTGCCCTTACGCCACTTAGCCCCCCCCCTCACATTTCTAACCGATATATTTGTGAAGAAGACTGCTCTTGATGATGGCTTGATGTCATTCGGCTGGTAGGTTATCTAAGTAAAATACAATTATTCCCACATATATTCAGCAAAGAAAATAAGCCTTTACAATAATCAAATAAATCAAAAACAAAAGAGAAAAACTCAAATAAAACGGATAAACAAAGTTAAATCGTCTTTCTTTCTATTATGTTGTATGTCATCATTTTACAGTTAAAAACGGCGTATTCCACTCATATCTGTGTCTCCTAAAAAAGGCTTGCACTTTGGGAACTGTATATTTAATAACTTTAAGAGGTCACCAAGAGGTGACAATAATTGACCTATGGACAAAAACAGAAAACTGTCTGTGATGCATCTTCTGTAGGATAGTTAGTTTCTCTAAAAGACAAAAGAGAAACAATACAAATACAGGTAAAGTCTGAATTCATTATATTAATTATCATGCTTTATTGAAATCTTCCATCTCATTATAAGATATGTGCTCACAACCCGGGGGTTAACGGCATCTTACAGTATCCCATGATAACTTTAAAAGACCACAAAATAAATGAAGTCCTTAGAAATAAAGAATATATTTTTGCATGGCACATAATGCCGTTAATTGTCTTGGACTTTAATGTAAATGTTGCTCTTTTTCTTTTGAAACACTGTATACATTTAGCAGTTCAGGCACAACAAATATTGAAAAGAAACAATCGGAGGAGGTAAACTTTGGTTGATCACATTTCAGATCACGAATATGTTATAAAGCATAAAAACACTTTCTCATGTTAGCAAGACACAAGACAAAAGGTTGTAAACTACTGCTATAAGTAATTGGATAAAATAGGCTAATACCCTATGCAAGCTATTCATGCTCTTCAGAGAAAATTAAGCAACATTCCTGTATAGAAATAGGAATATTCGATTGCCAAATGGTCCACATAACTGAAAAATACCAAGCTAGTTGAGAAAATATGTGTACAACACATGTTTAATCTTTTCATCAAATGGCTCTAAACTGTGCAACATATTTAGATAATGTAATACAGGACCTGCTGAATGTTATATTAGGACACTGGACATTTTTGATGAGAGTAACACGAGAACATTTGTTTTTTCTTCGTCACCTGCCTACATAAATGTAATAGCCGTATCACCCACATATCTGCATGTGACACTTCTCATTTTACACACTTCTTTTTTACAGAGGGAAGTCGTGTCCCCAAAACCCCGCCCACATGTGCTCGCACACTGATGGGATTGGTTGTACGTCGTGACGTTTGACGCACGTTTTTGTTGTGGAGCGCGCCAAACACGGCCATCAACATCAAACCGAGGGTGCCCGAAACTAAATGTATTTAGCTAGCTCGGAGCTAAGTATACAATAACAGGACACATGTCTTCCTCAAGTAAACTGCCGTTACAGAGCAGAAACTTACCATGGTGAGTTCAGAGTCGTTGTTCATCACATATAGGTTTGAATAGTTAGTGCTTGCTAGCTAAACTACTTAACATTAGTATGGAATCAAGAAGGCAGCTTGCTACTGCATGTAGATGCACCAACGTTAGTTCTTCATTCATATACAAACAACGTTAGATATGAATAATACTTATAAAACGAATATGTAATCTCACTTAATGTGAGCTTGTTTTACATTCGGCATAGTAGCCAATTGATGCATTTAGCATTGCCTGTTGCCAGCTGATACAACTGTCTCGCCGGACACTTTGCAGCCCCTAATCAACAATTACAAAGTTGATATTGTATTTAATATATTGGTGCATGGTGCAAAATAAAGATGCCGAATTGAAACTTGATACTTAGCTATTTGAAGTGTCGATAAAGTAAAAGCTTATTGCATATGTATCCAAATCTTTGAGACAGATGCTTTAAAATAGAGAAACTCTTAATGAAGTTCGTTCTGTAGTTTGGATCAGTACAGAGACAACGATGTGATGGGGGCTTAACAAGTGGCTAATGTCATTTTGAGATATTTATGTTAAATTAACTTGTAATGTGTTCATACCAACCACTCCTACGTTTTGCAGGCATAAGTCATTTAGAAATGGGAAGTATTGGTTTATTATTTACAACATTGATGTTTTGGACGATGTCTTTTCACTTTATATTCAAGGGTAGAAAAATACAGACCACAGAAGCTCGATGATCTGATCTCACACAAAGATATTCTAAGCACCAGTAAGTATGTAGAATAATACATATATAATCCTTCTTCCTAAAGCCGCTGCACAACAGGGTTCGTCAGTAACCCCGCTTATTAACACAACTTCTCCAGTTATTTTGCTTTTTTATTATAACAACTTGGAACATACATATCAGGTGTACAGAAATATGAATAACAAAGATACTGCATAATTTTAAAGTTAACTTATAAATGTGTGTAGACGCATTTACCTACTGTCTGTAAGTTTGCTAACTCATATTTTTCTTGTCTAAACTACTGTAAAAGCCATCATCAGTTGTACATGAGCCACAGCTTTATAAATTGACTTCATGGTTAAAATGAATGGTACCATTCATTTTAACCATGTCATATTCAGATTGTTGATTTAGTTCCTGTTCTTTCCAATGTTTTGTATCCTTTCAGTCCAGAAGTTTATCAGTGAGGAAAAGCTTCCCCATCTCCTGTTCTATGGCCCTCCTGGAACAGGAAAAACTTCCACCATCCTGGCCTGTGCCAAGCAGCTGTACAAGGACAAAGAGTTCACCTCCATGGTGTTGGAGGTAAACTACAACTCTTTATAACAAGCTTTTGGTTTATTGGGATGCTTATTGGGAGCTTTTTACTTCTCCTTTCACCTGATATCTTCTGCAGTTCAGATAACTCTGAGGTTCTTCTATTTGATATTTAACTCATTTTGTGTTACAGCTAAACGCATCAGATGACAGAGGTATTGATGTTGTACGCGGTCCGGTCCTTAGTTTTGCGAGCACCAGGACCATCTTCAAGTAAGATACACAAATCTATTCTTCTACTCTTTTCACATACCTCCTGTTGCATTCTTAAAGCTCTTTCCTTTTATCTGCACCCGGAATCATTTCAATTGCTGCCTTATTGTCCGCTCCTCTTGTCCTCCAGGAAGGGCTTCAAGTTGGTGATACTGGATGAGGCCGATGCCATGACCCAGGATGCCCAGAATGCATTGCGGCGAGGTAAGCCATCTGTTCAGCCGGGAGTTGCCCACTGAGCTGTACGGCTCACAGTGGGCAGCCAGACCATTTGGCTACTTGTGAATTACAGAAAATCTGCTTGTACACCCAGAAATCAATTTTGAAGGCAATTCCTATTGTTTTTAAGTATTGAAAACTTTGTGGAATCATCTGACGTCAACTAATCATTAGCTTGTGTTAATAATTTGACAAACGCTTACAAACGTGTGTAGTTTCTTGATGCAGTGACTTGCATGTGATCTGCAAGTACTTCAAAAAATCCTGTTTCTATCAATAAGTCTCTCTAGGTTTTAAACATGTGTTCTATGAGAGGACACCTGTCAGATGTGATAGTCTTTAAATGAGTAGGTTTTCGATGCAACAATGTATCTCTTGCATTACATAGTCACATTTTAATTGTTTCTATCTTGTTTCTAATCCCTGCTCTCTGTCCCTCTCAGTAATTGAGAAGTACACAGAAAACACTCGATTCTGTCTGATCTGCAACTACCTGTCCAAGATCATCCCGGCTCTGCAGTCTCGATGCACCAGGTTTCGCTTCGGCCCGCTGTCCCCAGACCAGATGATCCCTCGGCTGGAGTACGTGGTCCAGCAGGAGAGGTGGGAATCGTTCACGTGTCATCTTCTGTTATAACTGTCTGAGGAGGAAGAGATTTTGATGACGCTGTTATTTTCAACAAATCGTTTTTACCTTTAATATGATATTTGGTACTGTCGGACACCGTCTAAATGATATCCTTCGTTATAGAAATATATATTTGATAAATATATCATTTTATTTCTTGTTATTCTACTTGTTAGAGTTTCAAAGGAAGAATGCTATTTTACAGCACAGGATCGAAAGGAAATTATCCTACTGCACAAAATAATCAGTTACATACATTTGAATTGAATAATTAGTGACACTTTACAATGATCTGACTTTTAATTTAAACTGTTAATGTTTTTTGGCAGTATCGACATTAATCCAGGTGGAATGAAGGCCATTGTGACTTTATCATCAGGCGACATGAGAAGATCGCTCAACATACTGCAGGTACAACCAAATATGATCTTCACAATTGAGGTGTTGTCGCGTTGAAGTTTTTTCTATTCATATTACACCTGTTATTATATAGGTGTAAACAACACTAACTTATTCCACCTGTGTGATTTCAGAGCACCAGCATGGCGTACGGGAAGGTGACAGAGGACACGGTGTACACCTGCACAGGTCACCCCCTCCGCTCAGATATAGCCAACATCCTCGACTGGTCGCTCAACAAAGACTTCACCTCAGCGTACAAGCGTATCCTTCACTTTGATTATATACAGTGGAGCTTCCTGAGTGATTATCCTGATGGGAAAAGGATGTTTATGTTTACTGTTATTCTGTACAATTTTAGAAAAAGCTCAACCTCTCCAACATCTTGCAAGTGACAATATCTAGTGTCAGGTTAGTAGAACGTACATATTCAAAGGTGCAAAATTAGCCTTCAGAACACTCGCATATTACTCATGCTATACATGTATTACACAGTTTAATATAATGTTTGCAGAGGATGGGCTTAACTTTTAAAAAATGTAAAAAAAAAGAGTTCAGTTTGTTTTTTGCAGTTCTTTAACGCCTCATTCAGAAATCCTTCAGCTGAAGACTTTGAAGGGTTTGGCCCTGCATGATATTCTCACTGAGATTCATCTGCTCATACACAGAGGTAAGACCACATGGTAACATGTCTAAATATATATTTATTAGCAATTTTTCTGACGGGAAAATAAACGTTTTATTTAAAACTAGGAACTATATTAGTTTAACTAAAGTAATACTAGATCATTCCAGGTAAGAACAGTTACCGTAGGTGCTTTTGGTTGCTGTTTCCCACTGAGCTTGCATGGTTAGTGTCAGTATATGCTATGTTTTTATGTTGTGTGGTTCTATACAAGCATGTGAATATTTTTTTCTTCCCCCCCCCCCCCCCCTTCTAGTGGATTTTCCTCCAGCTATTCGGATTGGTCTGCTCATCAAGTTGGCTGACATTGAGTAAGTGGGATCACCTGTGCTCTGTCTTATATTAACATGACTTTACATACAAGTAATCAAATGCATGTGTTTCTTAATATCATGAACATTTCTGATGTTTACTGGAAAAGTTGCTTTTGTTCTTACCATGTGTCGTCTCCTCAGACACAGGCTCGCCTCAGGGACCAACGAGAAGATCCAGCTGAGCTCCATGGTGGCAGCTTTCCAAGGCGTGAGAGACATCGTGGTCAGCGAGGCCTCTTAGATAGTTTCCGCTTTACCCCGCGACAACATGTTGTCTCTTAAAAGCAAACCACTGGTGGAGGCAAACGTTTTTACCAGTTTGTTTTCTGACTGCCATCACGGATCGGCACATTTTTCATGATGGTCAAATCGGTGGAATCACATTTTTGCTTATTTAGAAAGAAAACAGATGCCCTGAAGTGTCCACTGCATGATTGCCCACCAACGCTCTGTAGAGTTGATGTACAGCGAAGAAACAAAACGCTCGTAGCCATCTTAGTCACTCACATCTGCATACAAGCTGAGCAAAGAAATGGAAGGCAGTCTTCATAACTTCAGAAACCAAAAATCCTTTGGGCGCTTATAATACGGACTTCGAAAACTTAATTTAGTCTCTTGTGTAAGAGCAACTCAGTAACACATCAAACATATGAAATGTGGTTAAAGATATTAAAGAAATGTCTAAAATAAATGTCATAAAGTTACACATACAACCAAACTGTAATAACAACATGTGTTTGAATCTGTTTAATAAAACTATTTCCTATAAGTCAAGTTTCTTGTTATCTTATATTAACAATTAATATGTGTAAGAACAATAGTAGTGCTGCTGTATTATAAACATAAATTAGATATACATATGATATGTACACAATAAATTAATAGTATAAAATGGTGATATTCAAGTTATATAGCATGTGAACATTAAGTGTATATGCATCCTCTTACAGTAGTAGTGCAATAAATGAATTCCTTGATGTAGGAATGGTGAATCTTCAGTACATTACAGATGTGATAAATCAAGCTGTGAAAACATCTAAATCCGTAAACAAAACTATTTCTGTTAAATCATTATTATGCATGACAATCTCTCGCTGTAAATGTCAGTTGTTGCATTGTGTTAATTTTCCTATTTAACCTTCCCAGTCCTCTTCGTCGGACGAGCAGCAGGTCTTGAGGCGCTCTGGGATGTTTCTGTAGGTGAGGTATTGGAGGATCCTCTTGGGGAGGGGGAGCGGCTCCATCTGGTGTGTGGAGACGGACTGGCGCAGGATGGATCGGCACAGGTGGCAAAGGCTGGGCACCGTCCTGGGCCCCTTCCAGAACCTCACATGGCCGTCTCTGGTTCTGTCACAAGAGGAGATTGTTGGTGTGAGTTAGGTTGCTGCTGAAAAATAAATACTAAAATCTGGGTCTTTCAGGAGTAATGTGTTGAAGTGCCATCTCGGTTGTGGGTGTGAATGACATTCTGTTATTAAAAGGTGATCGGAGAAATTGTGATACTATGGATGTTGGACTCTGAGTGAGTTGTTGATCAGAGATAAGAAACACTGGAGTAAGTCTTGTGGTAAGAGGAGTAAAAACAGTATTATCTATTGTTTGGGCTGTGAATTCTCAAGATATCAGTCAGTCCACATTCTGACATGTACTGTTTAATTGTAGATGATGAGTGAAAAGGCCAATGGAAGGTAGAGATTCATTTGAGGTCACGTTCTCAGTTTATCAGTGTTAAAATAAAAAAGTGGGTAGTTTGGTCAGTAGGCTGGGTATTTTAAAACGGTCTGCATATCATAAAGATCAAGGTAAGACAACATGAAAGCTACAAAAGGGACTTGTGTTGCTCACGTGTAAAGAGGTACACATATCTTAAAATGTTTACATGTGTTTGCTTTATGACAGAACACATCAGTCGCTACCCTACTCATACATTTTGGAAGTTTCTACATGTATTAGAAAAGGACTGTTGTGACTGTCACTCAAAGATACTATTTACTGTCATGATGCCAAACAAGAGGCTGCCTTTAGCTAAGTGGTGGAGATGTAAAGGCATTGGAGGGTTTTTTAAAGCCTAAGCCATTCCTGTAGGAGGAAAAATGTGTCGTCAGAGTAATGTGTATCTTGCTTATATCTAAGGAATTATTCAAAAGATTCACTTAACATTACACAAACTCAATTACAAATCCCTACATTTGTTAAATTGGAACCTGCAAATGTTTGACATTTGTCCTTGATAAGTTAATTCAATATACTAATTATTGTTTGGATTAAAAAGGGAGAGTTTGCATGTTTAGCATTTGAATTGCTAACAGGGAAGTGTGTTAAGAAGTTTTATTGATGACTTGATATTTATCATTTTCATTGTGACCATTGTGACATCCAATCCCACCTTTGTGAATTTAAGTCTCTGATCAATTCAGCCACCAAAGTACACCATATCTAAATCCACTTTTGTACTTTATTAGTAGTGAGAGATTCATAATCAAATCATATTAAAATTGTGATGAAGGGTGTTTACCCTGTTGCAATCACTCCCCCCTGTGGATGGTACTTGCAGCAGAGTCCGTTAGAGGCTCGGTCGGACTTAGTCTGCATCACCATGCCCTTCTGTCCGGGCTCCCAGATCCGAAGAGCTCTGCACACACAACACATCCGTCTGAAATCATTCTTTAAATAACAAATCATAAAAGACTTATAAGATGAAGCTGACCAACTACTCACCTGTCGTCAGTCACCATCGCCAAGTGCAAACCGTTGGGAGAGAACTGTATTGAGGAGATTTGGTTTTGCCCGATATCATTAAAATAGTCACTGTCGATAAAAGAAATAAGGAGATTTCATGAATCATTATGCCCTGTACTATATACTTCAACTTCAAAATACAAAAACAGTTTGTAGGACATGAGAACATATTTTCAGGAAGTGCACAAGGATGTGTTTGGTTCCTACTTCTGTATTTAAAACCGTTTACCTGCATTATGATATTTACTGTCTTCATGTCTGTCAAAACAGTGCAGTCCAGAATGCATTTTGCCACCATATGAGTTTTGGGAATTGACTGCAATTAATTTACAGATCCAAATGTTCAGTTCATTTTAAGACTGTAGGCTGAGTGTAAACTTACACCAGAGTGGCCAGTTTCTCTGCGGTGTACGGGTCCCAGAGGTCGATCCACCAGCTCGAGCCGCTGAAGGCTGCGGTGGCGAGCACCGCTCCGTCAGGAGAGAAGTCACAGGAGGACAGCAGGAACAAGGTCTTGTAGTTTCCTCCTGTCAGCTTTCTGATGAAGGTGTATGACCGCAGACTCCACAGACACACCATCTGATACATTTAAATCACAAAGGGTTAAAGAGTCACGGTTTGTATTTCATTTGAAATATTTAGTGTTTGGACAATAGGTAATTTAGGAACTACAACCACGTCTGCTTCTTTCTGCGAAGTGATACAGTTGGCAGGTGTAGTTTGGTAGAGAGAAAATAGTTCCTACATGAAACTGCTCACAACAACGTCTTTGGATTATCTTGAGATCATGATTTCTGGAAAGAGACATCGCTGTGGAATGTTTCCAATACATTAATCTTGGCGCTTTAAGCACCACAAGCTGATTGTAAATAGGTTTAATTTTTGTTTGAATTTATTTTTGGCCTTTTGCAAATATTTGAGAGGTTGCCAAAACAATCTAGTGATTTGATCCTCACTCTGAGTCAGTCCATGCCAACAGGACAGGCTGGAACACGCAGCTAAACTGTGTGGTTGTGATCTAAAAGTCTGGCACTACACAATGTTAAGCTGTCTGCTTTTTCTTTGCGATTGTAAAGGTGTCAAGTTCGCAGCTTGACAGGAGTGGGAAGAACTCAAAGGACAAACGGGTAAACTTTCTGTCAGGCATACAACAACTACACACAGGTGGAGAAAGAGATAAGCCAATCACATTTCATAAGCATAATCCCCATTTGAAATCAATGTTAAAAGCTATATGCAATTTAGTTACACCTATCTTGACCTTCAGTTTAACCTTGCCTGTCAAAAACCAGTGAATTAAACCATTATCCATCAAAAGGAAATGCTGCAATAATGATAACAAAAACAGACTTGTGACCAAAAACTTGGAAATCCTCAAATTCTTCCTGTATATTCCAATATGTCAAAGATCAACAAAGAAACCTTTATGCGAACGAGTTTAGTTAACCACTGCAATGTCCTTAAAAAGTGAACTTGATACAGGATAAGGTTGAAAAAAAGTTCAATTCCTATGAGTGTTGTGCAACAGGGAAAAGTGTCCCATTTTACTGAACTGAGACAACGAGAGGTTGCCCCTATGCGTAATGATGGTAACATGTGTAAAATGGATGAGAAAGACTTCTGAATCTGAAATGAAAATGTAAAGCAAAAATAGTCCTAATGACATGCACATGTTTTTGTTTCTGTGTCGCCGTGTCTGTCCTTGCCTCGAATATGAAAACACAATTTACAATCATTAACTCACTCTGTCAAATCTGCCGACAGACGCGATCATGCTGCAGTCTGAGGACACGCAGCAGCTGCTGATCCAGTCTTTATGGCCAGAAAGCACCTGCACCGTTTTACCTACAGACACAATACAGACAGACTTACAACAAAATCATCAATGGGATTAAATGAAGAAAAAGGAAAAAAAGCTTTTCAAACTATCAGCTCCTGAAGTTGTGGAGAACATGACTCGTATGTGTAGAAATGAACATATGTTTGCTTTAACCTCCTGGAATTGAACAGGAGGTTCAGTTCAGTAAAAAAACACAAAGTGATACATGAAGAGAAACAAGCAGAAAACTAATGATTTAAACAACAACAATAACATTGAATGCTTACTACCACTTTTTATATATCATTTATCATTTAAACCATGAAACTTTATAGCCTTATTTTCAACCTTCCAGGCAGCCACTGGTTTAAGTCAATATCCAATCAATTTTCACAACCTTGAAACCTGTTTGGCAACACTTCACAGAGATCATGTGTTGTCTTAATGTTTAACCAGGGACAGTTCAACTTTGCATTCAAGGATGCTCCAACATTAGAAAGACAGCTGAAGGAAAGCCTTGAGCCTAAAAGGTATGATGTTTTCAAACAAATAAATGGCCATGTTTTCAACTTAATCAAATGGCAAGGTGGATCTTGTCTTAATTTGTCAAATAATAAAATGTATTTGCTTATGCTAAATGTCAAGTTTCACATTTCATGTATTTGTACCAAAAACAATGATTTCTAAGACAGTCCGATCATAAGGGAACTTGGAAAACAATGCTAAAATAAAAAGATGATTCTCTAGTCTTACTGCCTAAAAAGGACAGATTGTCTCATGGATTTGGTTTTTGGAGTGTTTGTCAGACTTTACATTAGTTATTAAACTTAAAGCCAGTAAAAGTGCACCTTTCTGAGCCAGGTCCCAAATCCTCAAAGTCTTGTCCCGAGAGGACGATATGAGTGTGAGCGTCCCATTCTGAGGGAAGACCAGGTCCCTCACAACACCTTCGTGGCCATGGAGATCAAACACAGCATCACCTGAAACAAAAACATTCAAAATCAGCAACAGATTTCAAAAATATAAAAAAAGAGTGCAGGTGAGAGTGTCACCAGCAGGAATAGAGATCTCACCTGTTAACACATTCCAGATTTTGATCACCCCGTTCTCTAAACCCGTGGCCAGAAGCAGGCTTTTGCTCCCTTTCGATGTTTTCCCTGTTTTAGCTTGGCGCGCCACAGCTGATGATTTTGGAGGCCTGGGTCCGAAGGCCAGGCCCCACACTGGATGGCCACAACTGAAGCTCTTGTCTCCACGATCGATCTCTGCATTCTGACTGTCTCTGTGGGTGAGAAGAATTCAGATATACTATTAAAAAAAAGGCAAATTGGATGCTAGATTTGGAGATTGGATATGCTGCCTTTAAGTGCTGTTGGAAATAATAATTCATAATAAGAATTAGCAGTTCAGTTTTTTTTTTATTGAATATGCTATGATCTTCCATTTTCTTTTCTTTTTTTTTATCATTGATGCATGAAGGAATTTGGTATGTTTTGAAAAAAAGTAATCAGTACCTTAATATAGGTATCATATTGGTAGCACAGAGCATATGGAGTCCCAACATGTTCAATATTAATAAATACATACATAAATAAGGCACTTCAAAAGAAAATGTATGAATAAATAAAACTAAATGGCTACATACATCCATTCACTTAAATAATCCAATACATATTTAAACTGTCCATCTACTTTAGATTTTGAAGTTTCTTTAGGTGCTTTTTACATTTAATTCAGGTAGTTTCTTCATTCAGTTTCATCATGTTTTTTTCCTATTGTATAATGACATTTTACCCTACCTTTAACTTTCCTAATGCCAGTTTTCATCACAAAGACTTGGAAAACAAACACAATAAGAGATACATAAATAAGAGCAAGTTCAATAATAATAATAATAATAATAATAAACGAAAAAATATCTATATAATCAAAATAAAAAAATATTTACACTATACCTTAAAGGTGGGGTAGGTAAATTTCAGAAACCGGCTCGAGATACACTTTTTGTTATATTCCATGGAATGCTCTTAACATCCCGATAGCAATGAATATCTTAAGTGCTTTGACAAAAAATCCATAACAACATTTCATCTGTAGAAGCCGTCAGTGTTGTAGTCAAGTCACCAATTCACGAGTCCAAGTCACCCTCGAGTCACCACTCTTCGAGTCCGAGTCACCAAGGGAGAGTCGTAGTCGAGTCCGAGTCCAAGTCCGAGTCACCAAGGGAGAGTCGTAGTCGAGTCTGAGTCCAAGTCCGAGTCACCCAAGGAGTGTCCAAGTCGAGTCCGAGTCATCATTACCTGTGTTCGAGTCCGAGTCCAATTCCGAGTCACTTAAGAAGAGTCCAAGTCAAGTCCGAGTCACAAGTCTTCATGTATTAATCTTCGTGGATATATGTTTTGAAATGTAGCTGCTCCTCTACATTGATGTTATCCTGTCTATTGAACTGCTGTGAAGCGAGTTTGGCTACAATTCTTGTAATAGGTGCTATACAAATATAAAGCTTATTTCTAATATTAATATTATTATTATATATAAATAAATTATATTTAAAATGAGTTACCTTTTAGAGAAGTGATTATATTTGTATGCCAATATTTTCCTATGGTAAAGTTTTCGTTTTGCACTTTTATTTTGATAGTAATAAGATCGGGACTCTTATTTTGAAGGAACTTTACCGGTTAAATCAGTTTACTGATAAAGATTTAGCCCCAGAAAGCACATGGCTACTTAGCATGCAAAATGATGTAATTCTGCATGTTAAGTAGCCATGTGCTTTCGTGTTATGGCTGAATCTTTATTTATTGATTAGATCACATTACTCTGATGATAGTGTTCAAGACAGCCTATAGGCTATGTCTGAACTCGATCCTTAGAGTAATGTGTTACGGAGCCTTCTCTTCTATATTGTTTCCACATAAGGAGCATTTTGCTCTTTTCCAATGTGGAAGCAGAATGTGTGAAAGCATACAGCACGATGCGGGGTGTGTCTGTAGACATCTCTAGACTGGAATAGCGGGGCCCAGTACGTGAACTCGCCATACAGGATAGAGGACATCAGACTCCAGAGAAAATGTGCTCGAGTCCGAGTCCAAGTCGGAGCGTCAATGTACGAGTCGAGTCCAAGTCATCATGGGGGGGGGGGATTCACGAGTCCGAGTCCAAGTCATCCTGCTCGAGAATTCACGAGTCCAAGTCCGAATCGCGTCAATCAGTGCGCGAGTCCGAGTCGAGTCACGAGTCCCGAAAATCGGCACTCAAGTCTGACTCGAGTCCGAGTCCAGGACTCGAGTACTCCATCTCTGGAAGCCGTAATACTGTAAAAAGTACTACCTGCCTGTCAGCCTTCCATCGGGGCACACACTTATCTCGTGCCCTCATTGGTCATGTGCGCGTTCGTGTGTGTTGGAGGAGGGGCTCTATAAGGAAGTGGCAGATTTTCTCCGGTTGTGTTTTATTTTCAAATTCTAGCGATCTCGAGCCGGTTTCTCAAACTTACCTACGTAAGTTTGAGAAACCGGCTTTGAGAAACCGGCTTTGAGAAACCGGCTTTGAGAAACCGGCTCGGTAAGTTTGAGAAACCGGCTCGAGATCGATAGAATTTGAAAATACACAACCGGAGAAAATCTGCCACTTCCTTACAGAGCCCCTCCTCCAACACACACGAACGCGCATATGACCAATGAGGGCACGAGATAAGTTTGTGTTTGTTGTACTTTTTACAGTATTACGGTTTCTACAGATGAAAGTTGTTATGGATTTTTTGTCAAAGTACTTAAGATATTCATTGCTATCGGGATGTTAAGAGCATTCCATGGAATATAATAAAAAGTGTATCTCGAGCCGGTTTCTGAAACTTGACCTTTTTTTTAGATGCTATATGTAAACTACATTTAGATGCTATATGTAAACTACATTTGAATTGTTAAATTGTTATTTGTAAATGTTTAAGTAATATGCAATGTACAGAGATATAGCCCCAAAGATATGCGTTAATGTAACGTCATATTTTATTATTTATTTTAGTTTATAATTTGTTTGTCAAGTCAAGCAGACATAAGTATGTATGCCCTATCCCAATGTATGTGGCATAAACCCGTTTGTACGAGGGACACCTGAACGCGTCGTGTGGATTAAATGCAGGTAAACCTACTCCGAGTCGAGAGGCCAGGCGACCACCCAGACGATGCCGTGTCCCATCGACCAGGCGAACCAGGCTCCGTCCGGGGAGAAGTCCACGCTCCAGGTCTCACAACCCGCTCGGCCCTCCAGGGACGGAGGACGCCTGGTCTTCAGCTCCAGCACCAGAGCCGGGTCGGACGCTGGAAGAGAACGGAAGGGCGACATAAATTCAGCGGCTGACACATTCATCCTTCACCGCCCCTGGCCCTGACAGCACCTTCCCCCCGCATAATAACAAACCCTCTACCCCCGCTCGGTGCTGCATTTCCCCCCGGAGGTTTAACCGCTGCCTGGTAACTGAGCGTTGCGATGACAACATGACGGAGCTCGCAAATAATATCCCGAATAACTATGTGACGACTTACATGTTTGTTGTAGCTCCGCATTGGTTCCCGTGGAGCACATCGTTTCTTTATCACATTCTCCGCTTTTAACTTCCTGGAATCTTGCTCTGTGTTCGCCTCCAGCCGTCCATTCACGCGGGCAGGATGGTGTGTTGTGTCCAGAGACAGAGCTGCGACTTGTCTGTTCCTGCGATACACTGTTTGTTATGTGAAAAATGTGCGAGTGGGAAACTAAGCGATCAGCTGATTTCCGGTTGCCTGAGTCACTTTGTGCTATTGGCCAAACGCAGTTACGCTATTCTTTTATTACGTAACCTTAAAGCCATGACACACCCCCTAATACAATTGCAATGCATGAGCTATACAGGCTAGATAACTAACAACAACTCCTCTGGTTTCCTCTGTGAAACAGAAGTGGGAGAAGTAGCCTACTCAGATCTTGTACTTAAGTAAAAGTAGAACCTCTGTTACAGGTCAAAGTCCTGATCAAAATGTTTTGATTATAATTATTAATGCATTGCAGTGTTATCAAAGCTAGTAAAGGTGCAGCTAGTTTTAATTACTTTGCAGGGTAGATTGTGAATGTACTCCAGGTTGATCTAAAGTCCTTGTTAAGTGTTTTTTACATTTCACATCCTTAATCCAAAACTGCAATAACTAAAAGGTATTACATAAATGTAATGGAGTAAAAGTACACGATTTACCTCTGAATTGTAGTGGAGTAGAAGTACAAAGTAGCAAACAAATGAAATACTCAAGTAAAGTAGGCCTACAAGTATCTCAAAAGTGTACTTAAGAACTGTACTTCTTGCAGTAATTCCACTTAGTTACTTTACACTACTGCTATTCAAATATAATAGTCCGCTCTTGTCAAGAGCCAACAAGGAACTACAGAGAAATATGTGTTCTATAATTCCCAGAGCATACAGAGCAAACTAAATGTTATATATCAAATCACTACACAAAAGTATTGGTTGTTGAATCATTGACCCAGCCATGTGAAAGCTTTCAACATTCTACATTTTTAAAAACATATTCCTTGTATGTCCTTTCATTTCCAGCACGTTAGATCACTGTAATGCTCTCTTCTCAGGCCTTTACCTTTACATCCAGATTAAAAAGAGAATTATCCCCTCTGCCCTTGACTGAACCCTTAAACCCATCTTGTATTTATGTTATGTTTTGTATTTATTGTAAAATGCTTTTTATCCTTATAATTAGCATTTCAATTGGTCATGGTTGTGCAATGTCTTAAGGCACATGTTTATATATTTATTTATAAGATATTTCCATTTGATATGAAAGGGAATTGTCTCCTCTACTTAAAGAAATACTCAAATGGGTACAAAGTAAGATTAATATTGGATTAAAACACCAATAATGACAATAGTGATGTTTCACTCTCACTATCGCACAAGATCTCATGTCAGCTGAATTTAAGTTATTTCTAAAGGTGGGACATCCGACCTGTAGTAGTTTTTACCCTCCCTTCACTGCATCCTTTCAAACATAAGACACCTGGCGAAGTGACCCCACTACATTTTTAAACATTCAGTCTCGAGTTGCATTCTACACTGGTATCATCACAGTAAATCTGTAAATGCTACGCACAGCACAACGCAGAAATGTATGAGGAGTGAGTAATGAATGAGCAAAGGCTTTGTCACATCACATGTTGTTTCAACTCATCATACAAATCTCAGAGCAACATTCAAAATACTGTAGCCTACAAACAAATCAATCAGAAATAAGCGTACAAAAATTCAAAACCCTTTTTTTAAAATAATAACAAATTCAAATAGATGATTCTTTTATTATACATGTATCTTCCACTGATTCCGTTCACATTGTCCTTGGGAGTAAAAGGTATTTACCTAAAATAAAACATGTATCTAAAAAATACCCGATACCTAAAATGTTACAAGATCCGCTGACGTTTCTATCCGTACAGTATCGTCCTGCGGGCTCCGGTCAGCAGTTTCTGTGTCTTCATGATCACCTAAAACAAAACAAGGGACATTGGTACTAAAGATGTGTACTATGTATTAACAAACCATCAAATCAATGTTAGGAGCCATGATGAGGTCATACCGGACGGGATTCGATGTATCTGGACCAGCGTTGTTCTGAGTCCGTTGGTTATCGGAGGCAGCCGGGGAACAGCGTCCTGAAAGATCTGCTCATCATCCGACTCCACCAGACTCAGCACGTCTCCTTGGTCCTCCTCTATGCGCCTAAAGATTGGGAATATTATGATTTTATGATTGGCAGAGCGTTATATTTGACTAAAAGCTTTTAAGAGTGTCATTTTTCTTTAGCATTCAAAGCTTTAATTGAGGTTTTTGACAAAGCTTTGAATGTCTGTCTTCATATTTTATGACATCACCCTATGAAAACCAATTCCTTGATTACAACAAAGTGATTCCTTTGATGAAATTAGTAAGCATTGGCTATTAAATTAACTATCTTCATTAATTGAGCCTTTTAGCTTTGTAGAATTGCTGCTAGAGTGCGAAAGCTAGTGCAAACTGTATTTGAACGCCTACCAAATATGGATTAAAGCAGAATATTCCGTTGGAAAGAAAACGTGTTGTGATTCGTGAAATCTATCTTTTTCGCAATACATTTTGAGTTTTGGACCATGCAATGCTGTAAGTTATTGGAAATCTGTTGGAATCACACTGAACCACCCGAATTATCCTACAAATAGTATAATTATACTAGTGTAATCTTTATCTGCAACTGTGCAAAAATATTAACACTGGAGCAACAGTTTGAAAGTAGGAGCCCGTTTCTTTAGGCGACGTGTACTTTACACCAATGCACATGATGCACAGTAACACCGTTTGAAAGTAGTAAGCAAATTTGCCATGAAAAATAGTGCCAGCTGGCAAAACATGGTTGTAAACAAATACGGTTTCAAATTCCAGAAATCTGCTGTACAAATGTGTTATGATGAAGGAAATTGAGAACACTGAATGTAAACAACATGATGTTGTTTGTTTGCCAAAATAACTTCACAGTGTACCTGCTGGGCTGAGCATACAGACACTAATAGTGCAATCAATCTTTCAACTAGTGCAAAACAAATACAAGCACAGTACTGCAAGCATATTCCGCAAAATGTTCATACACATCTTCATACTCTATGGGCCTTTCATATTTCTCTAATTTCCCCTCCTCGACCCTCCGGTAGTGACCCGGAAATGGATTTCACCGCGCCATGTTGAAGGACATCTCATTTCTCTAAATGTACTTCGAGCATCGAGCGTCGAGGAGGCTTTCTGGAGGAGCTCTAACCGAGGAGACACTGATGGGTCCTCCACGGCTCCTCCGCGGATTTATTTCCGGCAATAGTGATGTTTAAAAGAGTCGTGACGCACGGCCGGACTTATCTCAGCCAATGACAGCTCGAGGGGACGACGAGGGGAATTAGAGAAATGAGAAAGGCCCCATGCCTTGAAGCTGCATTGCATTCTGGTCTATTGATGCCATGATAGGTGCAGGAATTGGTGTCTTTACTTTTTGGATGAATGTATACGACGTATACCCGTAGGATAACACGGGTGCCAAATAGTGAGACAAGAGATCAGGCTATTTGATACAGAGATTTGATGTTAACTGCTCAAACTAAATGTATACATTTTAGCTTCAATGGTTGTATGGATTAGATTTGTTGTATTAATATATATTCATAAGACATGACCTCTACAGTATGGTTATGCAGTTATTTACAGTAATACAAAAATAAGCTCCTACTAAACTACTTTACAAGGCAAATACTGAATTGCAGTGCATAATCCATTATGTAATTGCTGTTTTTAATCCCTTTCATTTAATGAATTGACTTAAATAAGCATGCGTATTAGATAGGTGATATACTCACCCAAAGCCATCTCCTGAAACAAAAACATGAAGAGAAATTGTGAAATTAGTACAAGCAGATTGTTATGATGTGTGCTCTCATTCAAAACATACGAGATGCAGTATGTGAGATTTATTTAACACGGGTGCAAAGACTGATTATGCCATGGGTTAAGTCGGGTATTTGTTGCATGCATTTGTAACTTCTTATGTCGCAAAGATAAGCAAAAGTTACCAAGGCAAATGCGGTGTCGGCTGGAGTAAATTGTTTTAGCCACGATGGCGGCTATTCCCACGATCAGCGCAGCGATGAAGAAGCCGATGACACCTCCTGTGTATGCAGAGGAGTCTGTGGAGGAAAACACAAGGTAAAAGGTGAGGGTTATGGAGCAGAAAGAGGGAGGAGCAGCAGGTCGATCAGCATTCCAGAGGTGGAGGCGACACCTGCAGAGACTGTGCTGTTGTCGTAAGAACTGTATGTATCATGTGTAACTTGTCATACCCTCTGACGTTAAAGCTTTGATATACTTTTCCATATTCTAAATCCATTTACAAAGGAAAGCAAACTGTTGTCTCCAAACTCACTCTTCACAGTGAGGTAGACCTCCAGCTCGCGGACGGCGAGGGGGTTCTCGCTGCGGCAGAAGTACACGCCTTCATCGTCCTTGCTGATGTTATGTATGGTCAGCTTCAGGACGGCCCCTTCCTCCGTCAGGACGTACTTGGATCCGGGGACGATGTCCTCCTGCTGGAGCCCCTTCCTCCAGGTGGTGTTTGCAGGGGGGATGGAGACGTCCTCAGTGCAGGTTAGAGTAATGCTGGACCCCTCGAGAGCCGTGGCCATCGGCTCGCCTTTGGGATACGGATATTCTGAGAGAGAAGGTCAAACATTAAAGGTCTCCTATTATACATGTTTAGGCATATATTATAGGTCTCAGATATATATAAAAAAAACATGTCTATGAAGTGTTTTGCAC
The DNA here is from genome assembly GCF_902827115.2 of Pseudochaenichthys georgianus. Classification (NCBI taxonomy): domain Eukaryota; kingdom Metazoa; phylum Chordata; class Actinopteri; order Perciformes; family Channichthyidae; genus Pseudochaenichthys; species Pseudochaenichthys georgianus. The sequence continues at coordinate 14,842,758 of NC_047511.1, read as the reverse complement.
AACAGATCACCCATTCTAGCCATGCCTCATATCCCTCTATTTCAGCCCTGTTGGAGAAGTACTGATTGTGGGTCCATAGGTTTAAAAAAAAAAAAAAAAGAGGGGGGCGGGGGGGGGAGCTTATGCAGGAGAATTCTACCGCCAGATACTCAGCTAAATGCTGCCGTGATGAAACGCCATATCATGTTCAAAAAACACATCAAGGATTATTTCTGAAACAGTATGGAGCTCAAATGCTTTTTCTCTTGTGGGTTTCCCACAAGCCTTGTGGTAAACCCGCAAGAGAAAAGTAAAAAAAAAAAAGGTACCTTTTTTATTTCCTGATTTTTTGTACACATACTCTCTCCAGTACAAGTTAGCTCTGAGTGTTAGCGATGCTTGCTAATGTAAACAAAGACCATATTACTTCCAAAACACGTTGCACATTGATTCTGATAGCGACGTTTCTGATAGGGCTGACGGTGTTTCTGGATCAGAGAGAGAGGGCTTTGTTTTCTGACACTTTGTGAGTTCACTTACACACCGAGGATACATATTATTTATGTATAAAATACATAAAAAAGTGCATTTTGCATGATAGGAGAACTTAGTACGATAAGTTCAATTTGTTTTCTAGTTGACCCCTGTGGGAATCAAACCCTTAATCTTAACCGACAAGGACACCACTCATCTTCAAAGCTTTTATAAACATAAAAGAATGCAGACAAGCTGATGCAAACTAATAAACGGTGACATGCATGCATGCAGGGCTGTGTCCATCGAGGTGTGGTTGTAACCGCAGCAGGGCTTAAAATCTAAATAAACTAATTATGAGAAGGTTTTTATAAAACCTATATCTTGATGTTATAATAAAGTGTACCCAGCGAGCAGTGCACAGGGCTAAAGAGTCGAAGAGTGTGTGTACTCTGTTAAAGAAAGAGCTGGGAGGAGGCCCATTTGATCAGTAACTTAAGTATGAGTACATTTCCTCTTACTTTAACAAAATATATTCTCCAAATTGCCTCTTGTGGTAATGTCTAGCCGTGCAGATCATTTTGTTTTAATTTGCCTACACACCACACAATTGTACAGGTGCTTTTTCTTTGTTAGAAATCATGCATGATATCAGTAGTTTACAACATTAGGATTTGTATTAAATTATCAGCTTTGAAATGATTGTGCAACTGATTTTCTGCCTCCATACATTTTTGTAGATTATCCACAGGGGTCAGGCCTTTTCAAATCTATGAATGCCGAAATCTATTGACCTCAATTGCACTGGGGTGGAGGTGTATTTCAAAGCTTTAGCAGATAAACCTAAGTATGTATCTATAAACAACAATGTTATAAACTCTGGGTAAATACCATAGAAAGTGGCCTTGTTACTGTGAGTAGTCTATAAACATCTCTCCATATAGTTATTATGCAGTAAACACTTTATTTCAAGCTGCTAACATGTTTTAAATTATGTTCTCCTTAATGTTGCTGATGTGGAAGCAAAAACATGTCTCCCAATAAACCTGAAGAACTAAAACCCTAACTATCTGCATGGCTATTTTTGCTAATGACCTTTTTTCTGGAATGTGGATGAAGAACTGGCCCTTTAAAGTAAATTAAAGTCCATGCTAAGAATACACTGTCTACAATCCCACTGAACAGTGTCAGTGTGGCTCTAAAGTGGAAAGCACATGAAAGATTTAGCAGGGTTGTAAAGAGGCTCATTTCACCAGCACATGCTTACTGAGGTTGAAGGAGCACGACTTCTGTTTCCCCGCAGCGATCGCCAGGTGGTGGGCCGTGCACCGCAGCGTCTGCCCGTCCTCCAGCATGGAGCGGTTCAGCACCACCGACAGGCTCTCCGTCACCTCCGACTTATAAACGTGTCCTTTCCAGCCGGCCGCCTGGTCCCCCTGGTCCTCCCCCCAGAGCAGCTTCGGGGCCGGGTACGCTCCGAACCAGGTGCAGTTGAAGAGGACGTGGGAGGGGTCCTGTGCCAGGACCCACACACACTCAGGGTGTCGGTCTGGGGCATCTGGACAGGGCAAACTGATATCAGTCAGGAAATGGACAAAAGCTACAAAATGGTTTATACTAAGGATGCTTGATAATGTAATGTTCTATTTTATTTTGACATTTCTTCCTTTTGTCTATACTTTCCCTGGAAATAACTATGTCATTTGGTAATAATGCTGAGACAATTGTAAGTTAAATAATAAATATTGATTTATTAAGCATTTATAATATTGAAACTATAATCTCCATTTGCAGGATGTTGTACTAATTTGTTATTTGTAAAGAGACTTTTGCATGTTTCACTGAATTGCTAAGCACTGACTGAAATGTTTATTATAAATGTGTATATCAGTCATTTTCTAGAAAATTAGAAGAACGTATTGTACCTTCAAAATAAAGCAATACCCAATCTATCTAATGTATAACCATAAGGATGTGCCTCAGCTACAAGAAAATCATAAATGTGTTGTCGTTGTTATTCTTCTACAGACAGGTTGATACATCAAAGTGAAAAACCTGTCCCAGCCAGCCCTCCTGTAGAAAATCATGCTGTCAGTCTGGCAACATTTGAAAGTGCCTAGACTTTTTCTTGACTTTCACATGATCTCAGTCCATATCGGATGCTTTTTTTCCTCACCTTATTTAACCTCTTTTAATCTCTCCAGAAGAAATACAGTAAACCAGGCTAAAGTCTCATATGGGAGCCAGTACTAAAACATTTGGAACACAATGCTATATGATATAGAATATGTATAACAATAGTTATTACTATATATTAATGGCATAATAAAATTAAGGCTTATTCATTCTATGTTGAAGTTCCCCTTAAAAGCATCCCAGTAAACACGGGACCTGTAGTCAGAGAAGAGTATTCTGGGTATTCTGCTCGAAGTACTTACAGTATACCAGCAGCTCTGTGCTCTTATTGGCTGCCTGAAGAGATACAGTGTTGTTGGCCTTGCAGCTGTAGACTCCCTGAGCGCTGGGCTGGACGTTTTGGATCCTGAAGTCCAGCCAGGGTCCGGGGGCAGAGGCCAGCGACTGGTTGCTGGACCCCGCTCCTCTGAAGGCCCAGGTCAGCTGCTGGGAGGGGTAGGAGGAGCCGGAACAGTTAAAGGAGACTGTTGAACCCCGATAGACGATGAGGGTCCCGTTGGACCGGGCGGTGGCTGGACCGATCGACAAAGACACGTTTTCTGGACCATCTGAAAGAAGTAAAAGCAGCGCATTGTTCTTATGAATACATTTCAGGGCTTTGTGGACTTAATCCATGACAAACTGGAGTTGAGACCAGGAGGCGGAGTCACAGTCTTACACGCTTCTCTGCGCTCTCTGCTAGGCAGTCATCCATAGGAATCCCGAACCCAATAAAATACCCAATATTAGCGGTGTGTGTGTCTGCCCAAGGACAATTTAAGGTAAAACCTAATAGAGGTATCATACATAATGACCTAATAAAAGTAAATGTATCAACTACTACAGTGCAACAAAACAGGAAGATTAAATGTGGACTCTTAAACATAAGATCTCTAACATCTAAAGCAATATTGGTAAATAATTTAATATCAGATTATAATATTGATATATGCTGTCTCACTGAAAGCATAAATGAGGCCACTCCACCCAGCCATATCAATACTCATATTGCCCGAGGCACGGGCCGAGGAGGTGGAGTTGCAGCAATAGTTGACTCAAGTTTACTTATCAATACTAAACCAAAATTAAATTATACCTCCTTTGAAAGCCTTGTTTTTAGTCTTACGCATCCGACCTGGAAAACTTTGCAGCCAATCTTATTTGTTACAGTGTACCGTGCACCTGAGGTCCTTATTCAGAATTTACATCAGAATTCTCTGAGTTTTTATCAACTTTGGTACTTAAAACAGATAAAGTAATTATCGTAGGTGACTTTAATATTCATGTTGACGATGATAAAAATAGCCTTACTGTTGCATTTAACTCTATATTAGATTATGTTGGTTTCTGTCAGAGTGTAAATAAACCAACCCACTGCTATAATCACACTCTCGACCTTGTTCTGACTTATGGTATTGAAATTGAGCAACTATTAGTCGAACCGCATAATCCTGCTTTATCCGACCATTTTTTAGTAACATTTGAAGTACTGTTACTAGACTACAAAGCATTAGTCAAAAGCTCTTGCAGCAGAAACCTATCTGTTAGTGCTATAGCCAAATTTAAGGAAGAGATTCCATCAATACTTAACTCGATAGCTTTTCTGTATGTAAGGGAGGAAACTTATACAAAATGTTCACCACCCCAAATTGATCATGTTGTTGATAGTGCTACAGATGCGCGGCGAATACAATTAGACTCTGTTGCTCCTTTGAAAAAGAAGAAAATAAAACAACATAGATTAGCTCCATGGCATAATGCCGTAACCAACAAAATAAAGCAAAAGTGGAGACAACTTGAAAGGATATGGCGTTCCACTAAACTTGAAGAATCTCGTTTAATTTGGCATATTACTCTCAATGAATATAAGAAAGCACTGCGTAAAGCGAGAGCAGCTTACTACTCTTCATTAATAGATGAGAATAAGAATAATGCAAGATTTATTTTCAGCACTGGCTGACAGAGAGCCACAGCTCAACTGAGCCTTCTATTCCCATAGCACTCAGTAGTAATGATTTTATGTGCTTTTTTAACGATAAAATTGTTACTCTTAGAAATAAAATTAATGACCTCTTAGCTTTGACCAGTATAGTGTTATCAACAGCTCCCGGAAATGTAAGTTCTAATATTACACTAGATAGTACATTAGAATGCTTTTCAACGATACACCTTGAACAATTGAATGAAATGATTCTTTCTTCTAAAGTTAACCATCAACGTGTATGTTTGACCCGATTCCAACTAAGATGTTAAAGGAAGTTTTCCCATGAATTAACACTTCTTTATCAAATATTATGAATATGTCTTTATTATCAGGCTATGTTCCACAATCATTCAAAGTAGCAGTGATAAAACCTCTTCTTAAAAAGCACAACCTCGATCCAGAGGTTTTAGCCAACTATAGACCTATTTCTAATCTTCCGTTCCTCTCAAGAATGATGGAGAAAGCGGTCGCAAAACAGCTGTGTGATTACTTAAAAAACAATGATTTATTTGAAGATGTTCAGTCTGGCTTTAGAACACATCATACCACAGAGACAGTTCTGGTAAAAGTCACAAATGACCTTCTAATAGCCTCAGACAGGACTTGTCTCTATTCTTGTCTTGTTCGATCTCAGTGCTGCATTTGATACTATCGACCATGATATCCTATTGCAAAGACTAGCACTTAGTTGGCATAAAGGGAACTGCTTTAGGTCCTATCTATCTGAACGCTCTCAGTTTGTATGTGTCAATGATGAATCTTCCATGCAAACCAAAGTTAGCCATGGAGTGCCACAGGGCTCAGTACTGGACCTATTTTGTTCACATTATGCTTCCGTTAGGCAATATTATAAGGAATCATTCTGTACATTTTCACTGTTATGCGGATGATACTCAACTATATTTATCCATAAAGCCTGATGAAACCAATCATCAAAATAAAATTCAAGACTGCCTCAAGGACATAAAAAACCTGGATGACATTACATTTTTTGATGTTAAACACGGCGAAAACTGTTATTGTACTCGGCCCAAAGAATCTACGAAACAAACTATCAAAAGATATACTAACTATGGATGGCATTAATTTGGCCTCCAGTGAGACTGTAAGGAATCTTGGTGTTATATTTGATCATGATTTATCTTTTAACGCCCACATACAATCTCACGGCCCGCCTTCTTTCATACGTAACATTGCAAAAAACAGGCATATCTTGCCTCAAAACGATGCAGAGAAACTAGTCCATGCATTTGTTACTTCAAGGCTGGATTATTGTAACTCTTTATTATCAGGGTGTACCAAGAAGTCAGTTAAGTCGCTTTAGCTGATTCAAAATGCTGCAGAACGTGTACTAAGTTAGGAAAAGGGACCACATTACTCCTGTTCGGGCTGCCTTACACTGGCTCCCTATAGAACGAAGGATATAATTAAAAATTCTTCTTCTCGCCTACAAAGCCCTTAATGGGCAGGCGCCATCTTACCTTAAATAACTCATCATTATACCCTACTGTCCTACTAGGGCATTGCGTTCCAAGAATGCATGGTTGTTGGTTATTCCTAGAGTCTCTAAAAGTGCAATGGGAGCCAGAGCCTTTTCTTATCAAGCTCCACTTTTGTGGAATCACCTTCCAGTTTGTGTTCGGGCGGCAGACACCCTATCCGTTTTTAAGAGTGCGCTTAAGACCTTCCTTTTTGATAAAGCTTATAGTTAGGGCTGATTAAATTCAGCCCCTAGTTTTGCTGCTATAGGGTTAGACTGTCGGGGGACAACTTGCTTCTTCCTTCTCTCTGTCTGTACCTGTGTACTCATGTTCCAAATAACCCAGCTTCACCCAAATGTCTTTTTGGTGTCTATCTACGCCGGGATCCTGAGTCATGGCTGATTCTGTTGCTGTGGTCCTGTGTCCTGTGTCCTGGATCCTACATCCTGAGTCCTGGATCCTGAGTCCTGGATCCTCTATCCTGAGTACTGGATTTCAAGTCATGGCTGAACCGGTCTCTGTGGTCCTGCCTGACTATCATCATACTACTTCCAAGATGGCTCCCACAGGATTGTTGACATCCTCGTGGATTCATCTTATTATAGACACATGCATTTCCAAACATTTGGTCTACCTATGTTGTAAATATATTATATTTTCGATGTGTACACACGGCATCTATTGTACGTCTGTCCATCCTGGGAGAGGGATCCCTCCTCTGTTGCTCTCCCTGAGGTTTCTCCCATTTTCCCCTTTAAACTGTGGGGTTTCTTTGGAAGTTTTTCCTTGTACGATGTGAGGGTCTAAGGACAAAGGGTGTCGTATTGTCATACTGATATTCTGTACAAACTGTGAAGTCCACTGAGACAAATGTAACATTTGTGATATTGGGCTATATAAATAAACATTGAAACATTGACATTGATTGATGAGTAAAGTCTTTAATGGAACTTTGTACGATGAAGGATTCTGTTAGATGTCATCAGGTCCCATGTCATGCTTTTCTGGTTATAACCCGTCCCCTTGTGTGTTATGAAGGTTTTTATGCATGTAAACGGTCTGCAAAAAGGAGCATGGCGTTGGAAAAAAATTAGCGGAAGCCAATAATACGTCCTTTCTTTTGGGTCGGGGGGGTGTGGTGGTCAATATAATAACGTAACCAGATGAGTGATTACAGCACCTGGTATCATTTTACACACATTTGTAACATACAGATGCAGGACTTACACACGCCTGTTATCTAACCGACAGGTCCGCACGCACTCTCCAGCCGAAGCCAGCCGCCACTGGCTTCCCTTGGCATGGCCCTGACTAATCACAGGTTGGCAGGGGCATCACGTGAGCCTCATTTGATTGGTCAATCTCTCCATTTTTTTTCACCAAGGGAAGCCAATTTCGGCTAGCCTCCTCTCGCAGCAGAGAGTGCAATCTACTGTTTCACCATAACATCTAGAGGGGCGCTGTTTCACTCTTTGTAAAATACTGTGTTGCTCAAACAATTACCGGTTGCCTTGTCACAGACAATCTGCTCGACAAAATATGTTTGTCTTTTTTGTTTTCCTGCGATGATGGTTCTTCAGGACTGCTTCTTAAGCTCAAATCACACTCTCGCAGACTTTTCCGGTGTTTCTATATTAGATGACAATGTATGTGTTTCGTTTAAGAGGAAAAGATGCCTGTTTTTTGTTGTTGTTATTACTGTCAGGAAATGTACAACCTAACCCTGGTCCGCCCAGTAGTAGTAGTCAGATCGCTACTCCTGCTGATTTTAAAGCTAGGTCTGGGTTGGGTTTCATCCACTTGAATGTGCGCAGCAGAGATGTTCACAAGTCTTTTTTTGCAAGTCCAAGTCAAGTCTCAAGTCTTTGGTCACGAGTCCAAGTCAAGTCTCAAGTCTTTGTGGGGTGAGACTTGATCAAGTCTCAAGTCTTTGGTCACGAGTCCAAGTCAAGTCTCAAGTCTCTAACGAATAAAAGTCTCATGTCTCTTCTGGTTGTAATAAGCCTTCTATTGTCTGCTGCTATCCAGTCTGTTAAGAATACTGCACAGCTATATCTAAGAAATTCAAAGCATTTACTGTGTTATTATCACTCCTATATCTATTAGCATACAGTATCAGTACTGATTAGTTGTTTGTTATATGATCACTTTAAACAGGCTATTGCAATGCAATATGAGGAAAAACATCACACGTTAGCTAAATGCAAACAACTTATAAGCAAAACACTTCAGAATCAGAAATCAGTATCACAAATACTTTATTAATCCCCCACAGGGAAACTGTTAAAAGTACTTAAAAGCGGGTAATGATTAACGTTACCGACCTTTTTTATGTCATGTCAAGAGTTGGATGTCAACGCCACTCAACTCAAACAAGTGTGACAAGCAATTCACTAATCTTTTCAAATATTCAGTTACAAAGCTAGTAGCAAGCTAAGTTAACATTACATAGCTGATGCTGAGCTAAACATGTTTGCTAACCGTCCATGCGTTAATGTGACTGACCTCTCCGGGTGACTTTTCAAGTGCCTGATGAAATTCGACGTTGTTGCGCCAGCATCCTTGATTTTGATATTGCAGATTTTGCAGTGTGCGCTCCTTTTGTTGGTGCCGCCGGCGTTTTGTTCGAAGTTGTTGTAGTTGAACCTAATTACAAGCAGTACAGCCGCAGGTGTGCCGCCGGTCGCCATGGTGTTACTACGAGGTAGTAAGAGAGGCGCGCACGTCTGCGTAATGAGCCCGGCTAAAGTAACTGGATGGCCTGCCTGCCTGTCAGCCTTCCATCTGGGCACACATTTCTCTCGTGCCCTCATTGGTCATGTGCGCGTTCGTGTGTGTTGGAGGAGGCGGGCTCTATAAGGAAGTAGCAGCCTCTTGCAGATTATCTCCGGTTGTGTATTTTCAAATTCTAGCGATCTCGAGCCGGTTTCTCTCAAATTGACCTACCCCACCTTTAATACGCCAAAAATAGAAAACACAATGATTGTTCACGAGTCCCAACACACGAGTCCAAGTCGAGTCTGAAGTCTTTTGGTCACGAGTCCAAGTCAAGTCTGAAGTCTCTGTGTGTGCGAGACTCGAGTCCCCATCTCTGGTGCACAGTCTGTTAGGTAAACTAGATTTTGTCCGTATCTGGGCGAGCTCAACTGACGCTGACGTCATTGTTTTATCAGAAAGATGGCTAAACAAATCTATTTTGGCCTCTGACATTGCCTTAAATGGTTTTAATGTGTATCGTACCGACCGGCCTAATAGAGGTGGTGGCGTTGCCATTTATGTTAAGAATAAGTTCAGTGTAACCACATTAGTTTCCAAATCGATCAGTAAGCAATTTGAATTTTTAGCCATAAATATAGAAGTGGCAAAGGGTCAACAGGTCATGGTAGTGAGTTGTTACAGACCCCCCTCAGCTGTCAAAGACTCCTTGTCTTCACTAGCAAATCTTTTATCACAACTAGACTACAAGGAAATAGTGCTACTTGGAGATTTTAACTGGGACTGGTTAACTGCAGTGTCAGAGGATTTTAAAAACCTTTGTATCTCTTTAAATGTTACTCAGATTGTGGACAGTCCTACTCGCCCTAACATTAAGTCCCCCAATAAATCCTCCCTAATTGATCTCATTTTAACTAATGTTCTCCATAAATATTCATCTGTGGGAGTATTTGCAAATGATCTGAGTGATCACTGTGTTGTAGCCACAATTAGGGACACTAAGGTCCAAAAGGTTAAACATCGCATTATCATTAAGAGAGACAAAAAACATTTTGTGGAGCAGGGTTTTGTGCATGATCTGTTTGATTTTGATTGGGTTTGATCTGTGTGCTGATGTAGAAACCGCATGGTCTTATTTTTATCTTGGTTTTATGGAGATCATTGATAGACATGCACCCCTGCGTACATTTAGAGTAAAGGGACGAGACAATCCTTGGTTTTCTGCTAATCTGTCCAGTCTCCTTCATGAGAGAAACAAGGCCTGGGCAAAGGCTAGGAAATCAGGTTCAGAGCTAGAATTGCTGCGTTTTAGGCAGCTAAGGAATAGCTTCACATCGCAAATCAAAAGTGCTAAATCAAAGTACTATCTGTCAGTAACCACAAATAATCTGAATAATCCTGGAAAATGTTGGAAAGCCATTAAATCGTTATCCACCGGCGATATCCGTAATGAGCTACCTCCGTGCATTACCACAGCATCTGGCACTATATCGGACAGGGCTACTATGCTAAATTGCTTTAATGAGCATTTTGCTGTAGTACAGGGGTGCACATAACTAACTGGTACGCAGGTTATGTGGGTAATCTGAAATGCGTACCGTCACTTGGGTCACAAAGCGCATTTGCGTACCGACGTACTTGTGAAGCTTTTGCAGAAGGCGGTTCGATCACCGGACAACAGAGTCGGTCTCCGTGTGCACAGACAGGGCTGCTGTTAACGTCGGTCTGTACAACGGAATTGTGCCAAAACTACGCCAACCGGCTGCGGAGGGAGACTCCCCCCCATCACTGGAGAACTGCGCTAAAACAGCTGATCACAACGTTCACAATCTGTGGTCACGAAGTACTCCACTAGCCGCCCCCCCCCCCCTCTGTTGACCTTCCTGAAGTACTCCCCCGTTGATAGAAATCAACACGTAATGAATTAAGACCCCACGGTTTGATGATTGATAGGTGTGTGGGCTGTCTTTCATTTTGACACACATAACATTTTTATAATAAACATAGATACTGTATGATAAATGGATATATCCGCCTTCTTTCATTTATCTTTCCATTCCCACAACAATATACATAAATAAATGGCATAGTTTGGACATAGTTCGAATGGTGATTAATCATGATTAATTAATTTTTAAGCTGTGATTAATCTGATTAAAAATGTTAATCGTTTGACAGCCCTAGTTTTTATGTTTCATGTGGAACTACTTGAGCAGGTCTCCCTTGAAAAATAGATCAATGATCTCAATGGGATTTATCTGTATAAATAAAGGTTTGAAATGATGATCAGTAGAAATGGCCATGACATGGGACCTTTAACACATATTGTTCTTTTGTTAGTAAGATATCATGTCTGCAAGTGTTATAGAATATGTATACTTTTATCAAGACACAACTATAATATAATAAAGGTTTATGATAATGGTTATACCACAATATGTAAAGAACATTTTATATAAAAAGGAAGACTGAGTGAAATTCCTCTTTAAATTTAATTTTCAAAAGTTAATACAACACATACAAAAATACCACCAACAATAAATCCTTGATAAAGTTAAAACATCCTGAATAGTCATTGTGAGGTTCTAATATTTTTCTCTGTTTTGTATCATTGTTTACTGAATATCCGGGACCTGAACTGGTGACCTTCCAGTTGCCAAGCCAAGTCCCTATCGACTTCGCCACCACCGCCAATTGGTATGGTAGTGTCTGTTTCTGAATAACATACATTATATGACTGGATTATAATTATTGATGCATTTATATTTTAATTATTTCAAGGTTATATTGCTAGTGAGCTTATTGTATAATAACACATTCTAATATATTTGACATATTTATCAAATAAATCATTTGTCGATTATAAAAAGTATTGTATTTGTATTGATTAATTGAATGATTTCAACTCAATCATTAATTAATTAATAAATTACAATAATAGCAATAAAAAGGTATTATTATTACATCTTTGAGTATCGGTCTCTGTGTGTGTACCGCTCAAGCCCCCAGGAAGTGCGCCGGACTCTGAGGAAAATATGACTTACTTGTTACTTGTAGCAGCACACGTGCGTGAAAGATGTTGTTGCCTGGTAGCGTGGAGCTGCACAGGTAGGTGCCCTCATCCCTAGGTAACACTGCCCGGATGTTCAGACTCCCGTCATGCAGCACTGCGAGGCGCTGTCCGCCGAGGGAAGGGCTCGGCGAATAAATGCCACCTTTGACAATTTCTTTTCCGTTTTTTATCCATGACGTTAAAGTCGGTGTTACGTTACCGAGGGTGTAACACGGAAGTATAGCGACGTCTCCCTTTTCGGCTGTCAGGGCCGTTTCGGTGGAGCCACTACCCGAAACTGCAGCTTAAGAAGAGAGAGAAAAAACATAATGTAAACCGAGTTTACACTCACCTGAGGCTGTGTGGCCACACCATGAACTCACCTGTCACACATAAACACATGTGTAGAAGCGCTACAGGTGTGACTGTCTTCATGTTAACTCTCCAAAAGCCTACATCGCCTTTAAAAAAGAAAGTGAACAAAAGGGCTTCCCGTTCAAACCTGCCTGACTAGTATACCTGTTTGAGCCTGTCGGAAACACACAGAGATACCTGGGCCACCAGTCCGCCCATTATAACACCAGTAACACACTACAGCAGGGAGCACCGTGACACGGGGTGAACTCTCAGCAGACCTGCTTTGTTTACTAGAGTATGCTGATACGGAAACTTTGGTACGAATACACCACGCCCTGACCTCACCTTGTTAAAGCTACAGTAACACCATTTATTTTTCTTCTATATTAAGCATACTGGAATTACTAAACACAAGTCCTGTTATATCTGTATTTATAGATCTGTAGCTACTGCCTTTTGGTTATCTGTTCATCATTGAACCTGAAAACAGCATTTGAAGATCATATCACATAGAAATATGAAGCAGATGAAGTTTACTCGGTTTTTATACAGTTAAGGAATATACATACATATAAGTTATTGTAATGTTCATTGTATAAACATGTCATTCTTATCAAATACATGTATAACATGTGTATGACATTTTCTGAATGATATAATCACTCATTTAGCAGTTACATGCATGGTGTAGTAAATAAAGATCATAGGTTTGCCTTATAGTATTATTGTCATTTCATTCATTATTTACAAGACTGGTTATTTCATTCATGGTGTACTTTCATACATAATTGACCATTAACATATAGTTGCCTGTTCCCAGGAAACTAAGACTGTTCTGAGACCAATTGAGGTTATTTATAAACAAGCCCTCTGCAATCAGGAATGCAGACACTCTGGACACCTTTACAAAACACCTCAAACACCATCTGTTCACTCAGGCCTTTGGCCTCAACTAAATTATAGTCACTTATTTCCTGCTATTGCTCTGTATGTTTATTATTACCTTTTGTTTTGTTACTTCTCATTGTAAAGCGTCCTTGGGTTTTGTGAAAGGCGCTATATAAATTTAAATTATTATTATTATTATTATTATTAAGCCTTAACAGTTATGGATAGAAAGTCATTAAAACACCATCATTGCAATATACTGTCCAAGTACAAACTTTTAAGTTTTGATGGTCTTGTTCTGCTTTCAAGAGTTCGATTAGTATTCAGGATCATTTACAATGCTACAGCACCACCATTGAGGAGCTTTTTTCAGCTTCGCCGTGAGCAGGTTTGTAGACACTCAAGATCTGCACTAAATGCAAATATAACCGTCCCTCTGAGGCGCACTGCCTTTGCACAATCTGCATTTTCATTTATGGCCATCAAGCACTGGAAAACTCTTCCAGTTGAACTTAAAACCTATGACTTTAACTAATTATCTTATGGTGCAAAACAATTTATATAAAGCAACCAGTCATGCCAACATTAATTACACTATAATCTGAGTTTTTCCATTTTAACTGTATTGTAATATTATATTTTAACTGTACTATGTATTTGTTGATTGTTGTGTCCTGCGTGAGGACTGCAGATGGAAATTAGCTATTTGCTATAATCTGGCATAATTGATATATTCTCTTTTCTGAGATTAATGTATTTGTATGCATGGTCCTTGTTGAAATAAATATACAATACATATAAGGAATTAATAGGAAGAAAATGTTGTATTATGTGAGAGTTTTAAGGTCAGTGGCATAGACATCTGAACCACTACAAAGGAGAGAATAAGCACCATTTATGTAACACAAATACACAATTGACTGAAATAATAGGATCAATGAAGTTACATCTTCATAATAAGACACAAATGCACATTCCTTTGCTAAAATGTAAGAAATACTCCTCAATTTACAATATAAAGTAAACAATTATCCTTCTGTTAGACCCCAGTTTCTATAAATGGGATGTCTGGAAACAGAAAGTGTGTTAATGGAGCATGGGCCCTGGAGGAGGGTCAGACACAGAACAGTGATTGACAGATATGTCAGCAAATCACAATCCAAGTGGCAGAGAAGTCGCAGAGATGTGACAGCGCCCTCTGACGGTCGCTTGCAGCTGGGGCAGTTTGTACCGTTCACGGGTAGTCAGATTGCTCGGAAAAAATACACTTCACCAGCCAGTATTCGGCACAAGAAGCAACACAATGAACACATACTAAACTTCCCTCTGACTTGACTTGATGAAGGAAAGCCACAATATGACTTATATAATAATACTACTACGGTGAAAAAAGACAACAAACTTGGTAACGGTCTACAAATGGTAATTTACATCAAAACTATCAGGTGTTGTTTTAACGCTACCGTAGGGGAGTCACTTAAAAAAAAACCTGCTTATATAATTTGGTTCAATACTGATTCATAAAATCTCACATAATGATATTTTGATTAAGGTGATTAATTGTTCAGCTAAAGACGATTATTCTTCACGACTGCCTATTTCTCCTAGTAGTACTTCAACGCAGCACTTTTGGCAGGTTTTGTGTTCATGCTTGAACAGCGGTACAGTAAAGTGGATTCAGCAGCAGGAGAACGTCACAGGTCGAAATGCCCGCAGATTTGAGCCAGTGGACCGGGGCCCTTGCCCTGACGGAGGTCGAGGAGCAGCCTGCACAGCCCCTGACCGTTAAATACGACTCTGTGGAAGTCGACGAGCTGGGCAAAGTGCTCAAGCCAACACAGGTTAGTCAGCTATTGTGGGCTAACCAAGCTAACAACCCAGCTATTGTTAACACTGCGTAATTGCTGTGTTTGCTTAAAAGCTACTGAGCGAACAAGTCGTATTTAGTAGCACAAACGAATGCCCTTTACTTAATTATGTGATATCGGCCTAGTTGCAAACAATGAATAGGGTTGGATAATGTGTCCAGCGTGTTTGCAGCTGTAATAGACGGCGAACAGCGCCTTCTAGCGGATGCAACGCTAAGGCATCTAAACATCCAAATGTTTATTCAAGCACCAGTTTTAATAATCTCCCCCCTTTTTCGCCTGCAGGTGCAGAATAGACCCTCCTGCATCGAGTGGGAAGGATGTGACTCCAGTAAGATGTACACCTTGGCCCTGACCGACCCTGATGCTCCCAGCAGGAAAGACCCCAAATTCAAGTGAGAAGAGATTTTTAAAGCAGTATTCACCATATCTTAGATCATCATGTCAAGTGGGAAATAAGTATTTTTGTGTACGTTGTTGTGCTTCTCTTATTTTCCTACGATATTGTTATGATTGGCTGTGAATAAGAAAATATGAAGGACAGATCATCTATTTATTTATATATTTTTTTTAGTTGAGAAAGGGGCAGGTCACATAAGATTATTTTCTTCTCCCTACTCCTTTTTGGGTATGGTCTGTTTATCGCGATATGTTTTGTGAATAATTGTTATACATTAAGTTGTGCATATACCATGAACGGAATAAATACAAATGAAATGAAATCATAAATATGTATTTTTGTCTTTCACTTTAGGGAGTGGCATCACTTTCTGGTGGTCAACATGAAAGGGAATGATGTTTCCTCTGGCTGCGTCTTGTCTGACTACGTGGGCTCTGGTCCTCCCAAGGGAACAGGTGAGAAAGAAGGAAGCTTAGAGAAAAGCTTTAGCATGAAGGCGGTCATCAGAAAGACCTGTTAAACCTGCTGTTTGAATAACGCATTATTGGATGGATTAGCTCTTTTATAATGTCCTATACATGGGGTGAAGTTCAAAAAAACAAAATGTCTCTACACATCAAGACTTTTGCTTGAAAATAGTCTTACACACAGGGCAATACACTATACTTTCCACTGGTCTGTTTGTGTAGAAGTAATATTAAGATTAAATAAAAATGTCCACAGATGATTTTAAGATATGTCTGTAGCAACCGGTTTTGTCTACAGCCTTCGCCATGGTTAATCTTGAACAGTATCTGCAGCCTTGCATCAATAATTTACTGTTTTAGGACATTATTTCCCAGCAGAACTGTAACATAATATTTTTATATTTTTAACCTGGACCGTTGCCCCCCACCCAGGCCTCCACAGGTACGTGTGGCTGGTGTACGAGCAGCCGGACAGCCTGTCCTGCTCCGAGCCCCCCCTCACCAACCGCTGTGGAGACAACCGTGGCAAGTTTAAGATCCAGAGCTTCAGGCAGAAATACAGCCTGGGAGCCCCGGTGGCGGGGACCTGTTACCAGGCAGAGTGGGACGACTACGTCCCCAAGCTGTACGAGCAGCTGGCGGGGAAATAGATGAAAAAACCTTTACCCCATAGCGTGCAGCACTTAGATTTCCGATACGAGTTGCCATCCTTGCAGGAAGCAAAAAAAAACAAACATTTTGTGTGCTCTCAATGATGTCAACTACACTCTTCTGCAATAAAACTGTTAAACAGTGAAATGGTTGCGTTATCCTTTCTAATGTTTTATTATCCTGTAAGGGCTGATGAATGTTTAGAGACCAGTTCGGCCAACTTGAATCCTACATTACACCTTAGTGTTAATAATATACAAATATAGTTTACATTTAAAATGTGTTCTATTGATATCTCAGTAGGTAGAGCAAGGAGCATAGATTTCTTTTTTGGAGGTGGTTACATTTGGCAACTCAGTGAGAAAAGGAGCAGTGCAGAAAATACAAGATCCTTTACTGTGTTTTTTGTCAGCATTTACAATATACACACATTTGGGCTGGGGGAACTAGGACCTACATGTAGGTCTTGGCCCCTATTTCTCTTTAATCCAGCGGGTTACTTTCATTGCTGTTTGGTCCACACAAGCTTGAGGTCATATGTCATATCATAACTTACCTTAGGAATCATTTTGTGGAACAGCAGAGGTCATTAGTTAAGTGTAATGCAGACAGTCATGAGTAATCATCATGACCTTAGCTCAGCTATCAAAGAAACGTTTAGTGAACTTTGTTCTTCCTAAAAACCGGTCTTAATATTTGTATTGATATCTCATTGTGCATTTATCAGCCCTACAATACAGTAGCTGGAAATCAGACTCACGTTTTCTTTCTCATTTCATTTGTATCTTAAAAAAAAGATGCAAAGGCCTGCATTACAATGGAGTAGTTGCCGCTGGATGTCCTACTGCTAAAACGTTTTCTTTAGGTAGATTATATAAAACTGCACAGTGTAAGTGAGGAAATGTTGAATACTTGACCAACCATGTTTCCAGTAAGGTGTTCAGATAAGAGCTCTGCAGCTGTAATGCGTGTTGTCAAGATGAAATGCAAAACATTTAAACTTCTTTAACAATCATCTTGTTGCTGTTATACACAGTGAATATGATTGATATGAGTAATTCATATTAAGGCATATATATAACGGCACACCCTTAGTTTGTGTGATGAGCACTTTATTTACAAATATAATTAAAAGCTCTGACAGATTCATGCTTTCTTTTAACCTGAAAAAAAAATTAAAGTGCATGCAATAATAAAGCATCATACTGGTCTGGTTTATAAGAAAATACACAGCTTGGGAGTTGTGTAAAGCAAAAATAAAATCAGATTGATACATGGCTGAACCTCAAATACTATCTGAGGAGGGGGGAGGGAAAAAAGCGGCTTTAAAAATTCTTTTTTGATTTGAGTGACAGTTAAAATACAATACGAAAATAAGTAAAAGCTCTCCATAAATCCTTCTATACACAAAGTACAAGTCCCCCCGCCCACCCCATGAAGCCCTTTGTGCTAGCTGGGAGTTGGAGTTTATTATTATTCACATTGGCTGCCAGTGCAGAGAAATCAGTCAGTTCCAGTACCATGATTCAAGCTCCCCTCAGTAAGGAAATTCACCCGTCACAATTATAATGATCGTACCTGTATGTACACGATATGCGCGTATCAAATTATTCAAATTTCTCATAAAAATTTCCAGGTGAATAAATACAAAAAAGTGTTGAAAGACGCGGTGCAGACTGGCGGCTGCGGAAGGATCAGCTGTTTGATTTGGCGCTTTTCTTTTTTTGCATCACTTGAGACCCCAAAAATCGAACTAAGCAAAACAAAAAAAGACCACCTTGCAAAATGCATGTGTCGCTCATCCGACCGCCCTCGTTTTTCTCTCCCTCCTTCTCTCGTCTTCCACTTCAAGTCACAACAAAAGTGTCATCATTGCACAAGAAAACAAGAAACACCGTGACTACGTTATCATTTGTCTTACACAAAACATGACAACTACGGGAAGTTATCCAGCATATTTTTTTTGTCATCTTGTGACACCACGAGAGGCAAGGAGGGGGAGGAAGTTCAGGTGGGTTTGGGAGGAAGAGGTGGAAAGGGGGGGGGCAATAAAACCTGCCATCCACTTTGTCTGAGCGCCCCCCCCCCCCCGGAAAACACACTGAATTCTGGAGTGGGTATTTTCTTTGTGTCTGTGTGAAGGCGTCAGCAGCTGTGAACACCTGCACTGTCAGGTAGAAGGAGAAGGGGGGGGGCAGTGAGAGACGGCAGCAGGGGGGTCTCAGCCCCTCATCTGTAGTCGTCCTTGGGGAGGTCCAGGGTGCACAGGTTGCCGAAGCCCAGCCTCATGCTCTCCATGTCGAAGGCGTCGGTCTCGCGGTCCTGCCGCTCCAGAAGGTGCTTGATGCGGTCGGTCCTCTCCTTCTGGATGGAAACCAGCTCCTCCTCGATCTGAGGGGAACACAGGGTTCATATATTGGAGGACACTTTAATAAAAAAAAAAAAAATACAATTTGCCTGTCGAAACTGAAGGTACAAGTGGTGTTTTGTACTCGGATAAAAAAAGCTTTGGGGGCATCTATCCAAGGTTGAAAACAAAACAGTTATGTATTTGATGTTCTGTACAATCTTAAAAGAGGTAGAGACAATATTTTACCAGTGTCTCAATGTATAATAAAAAAAGTTACACTGTAAAAACTATTTATATAAAGCATCTTTCCTCATCTTGTCAAACCGATGACTTGTGTGCGTAAGAATAGCGTGAGTGATACTAAACATATAACATATGACTCAATATGCAGTAAATGTCCCAGTAAGACATATCAGATATCCAGCATGAATACAAAACCAGGCCCTGTAATAATATAATACAACCACGATCAATGGGGTTGATAACCCACAATGGGGTTGTGAAAGTCAAATCATGTGATGTGAGAAAAGTCTACAGCGGCTACGGTAGGAAAACAATGAGTGAACAACCTCAGCCATAGCAGATAGATGATTGGAGAAATATGACTAAACTAAACCCAAGATTAGGAATACAGTAGATTTAAATCAGTTGTCCAACACCCATCAATTAAAGACATACACCTCAAATGTAAACAGTGTGTGAGTTGAGTATTGTTCTCTGGCCAAATACTTTGAAGAAAGAGGCGGGCTTAAGTTGTCCTGAAGAGTGCAACAGGAAAGTGAAAGAGACACCTTTCAAGAATGATCTGCACACGCCTGCCCAGTCCTGACGCAGAGGGTGATGTAATGACACAGTTTTAAGGAATGTTAAGGGACTATTTAATGGCAGTTTTTGGAAATAATCTGTTTCTTTAAAAGGTTTAATATTTTGTGGTTGGTATTTGCCAGAGGCAGATGCAAATAAATACATGCAGGTGTTGTGTGGTTTAATACATCTCAGTCTGAACCACAGCCTCTGATAGAGTCCTTTCAAAATGCTGTGATTATAAC
The DNA here is from genome assembly GCF_902827115.2 of Pseudochaenichthys georgianus. NCBI lineage: Eukaryota > Metazoa > Chordata > Actinopteri > Perciformes > Channichthyidae > Pseudochaenichthys > Pseudochaenichthys georgianus. The sequence goes on along the minus strand of NC_047511.1, from coordinate 14,822,868 downwards.
AGGATGGTTGTGTACGTCTCCATGACACTGCAGAGTTTTCCCCTCTTGACTAAATGAGGAATACTACGGTATGCGTCACTTGATGCAGTGTTTTGTCCTGTGCGGGTGTCAGTGTGTTAAGTTGTGTTACTCAGGATCAGTCATGGCAGGAGTTGTGTCTGCTGGGTGTCTCAGGTGACCCCCCCCCCCCCCCTCAGCACACACATCCACAGGTGCAGACAAAGCACTGCATGGCGCAATACGGCAACTACTCCCGACTCCTGACCATGAGCCGAACCGGAGGACAATAGTGCCTCGGAAAACCATGACATCATCCCGGAGCCAGTGAGCAGATCTGGAGCCAGCCAGGAGAGGGCGTCAGACCCCCGTGCAGAACTGGACCCCAGAACTGGATCCTGACCGCATGCAAATGTCTCCCTTTGTTGTCAGAGTGCTGTCTACTAGACTGTGGCGACAATGACGTCGGTCACTTTGGAAACAAGTGTAGTTCTAATCTCATCACATGTGGTTGGCAGCTTGTGTTAAAAGTCACAGAAAATAAGAATACAGGACACAGCTTGATAAAACTGGGTCAAATACATGCATCGTAATTTAGAATGAAACAAAGTATGAAAGCTAGGTGCCAGCTTGCAAGACGGGTGCTGATGTCATAATTAATACTTTATAAGTGTTACAAAATAAAAGCATAGAAACGTCCCAATTGTATGCACGTGAATATCCAATTAGGACACATAAAACAAGCTATAACGTTAACTGTATTAATTGTGCTTTATTATAAAACAGACGAAAATGTCGTAGTGAGAGAAACACTCTGTTGTCTAGAGATTTCATCACCATTAGAGGTGCGTGGGAGAGAAATGGTTGTCAGCTCCCGGCAGGAAGACACGCCACTGTCACCCCCACCTGTGGTGAAGGGAATCTGTGTGTGTGCATGTTTGTATGTATGTAGGATGCAAGATGGTAAAAACGAGTGACCATTTCCTCAACAGTGTCCTTTTTAGGGCGTATTTAACTGATCTTTGACATGAAAGGCTTCGAAACTAACGGTAAAGGTTTTTAGAAGCTTGCTACTTTCATTATTGTCACGGTACTGATTTATTTGGTAGTGGTAGCATGTAATAGGTCAGCTGATGGACAGTGAGCACCTCAGGGTCTGTCCTTTCCCCGCTCAGAGACCCAGGTCGTCGCACGCATCTCTGCTTGTCTAGCTGACATCTCTCAGTGGATGTCTGCTCATCACATCAAGCTCAACCTTGACAAGACTGAGCTGCTTTTCCTTCCGGGAAAAGATTGTCCCACTCTTGACCTGACAATCAACATCGGCACCTCTGTTGTTTCCCCGACTCAGACTGCAAGGAATCTGGGTGTGACCCTACACTGTAAAATATTACCATGATTTCACAATATTTAGCTGTAATATTTGACAATAAATTACTGTTTTACCACTTTACCTGTAATGTTCACAATATAATACTGTAATTTTGAATGTCACAGTGAAATCAATGCAGGCACAGTTAATTACTGTGAATGTACAGGATAAATGATTAGCAGGATCTCACAACATGTTACTGTATTATTTCACAGTAACATACTGTATTCAAACCATCCTCTGTGATAACACAACAAATTAAATGATTTTCTTGCTTTTATCGCTCTTGCTTGGCTTTAAATACTAATTTATTTCTTTGGTGCAGGTTTTTCTTAAATTGAAAGGGGCACCGCTGCATGCCTTAAAATAAACGATGCAACATATAAATCTATGTAAATTGAAATTGTTGTCTTGGCTTAGTGTTTTCAGGTGCTTCCTGGGCATTAACCCTGAGACGGGCTCGAAAGCCAAAAAGAGGCATGGCAATTTAAACCTCCATGTCAGCACATTCTTCAGATTTGTTTTACTTTGAGTGGATGTCTGTGTAGACATGTGTTAAGTGCTCCCCTCCTTGTTTTCTTTTCTGTCTCCCTGGCTCCGCCTCTGCCCAGGTGCACCTGGTCTGCCCCTGGCTCCGCCTCTGCCCAGGTGTTCCAAATTCCACTCAGCCGTGTATATAAAGAGAAGCTGGAGGAGAAGGATGTCTCGCCTATCCTAACGCCGGAAACACTGTCCTTAGAATACCTCTTTGCCATTTTGAGCTGTAGGCCATATTTTTGCAGATGTGTTTATGTTTAGCCTGGAGGACCTGGTAGTCCAGTTTTCGCAGCTTTATTTTGTTTCCCATTGGGTTTATAATTGATTTCTGGTTAGGGGGGGGGGCTCTGGGTCCTACGGCCCATGGTGGGGCTGGCTCGGGTTCCCTCCTTCTGTTTGTTCCTTTTGGCCAGTCCTCCAGACCTCTTTTTGTTTCCCATTTCACTTGTGTGAGCAAACGGCTGATTATCAATAAATGCTCGTTACCAAGTACCGGTTATTGCGTGTATTCTTTCATGTTGCGGGTCTCAGCACGAGCCACTACCGCGGAGTAGAGGTTGGGGCCGTAACAACATTTTCAAGACACTGTGAAATTTACTTTGCACTTCAATGGAGTAATACAAAGTTAAAATGGGCATTTTCTTTGTTTTTCTTTATTAATTGAGCTGATTGAATTGTGTAGTTATGGTACACTCCCAGTCATATTATCGTATTATTTAGATTTTTATATTTACAGTAAATTACTGGCTACTGTGTTGCATTACTTCTACAGTAATAGTGTGAAAATACAGGTAATTACTGTAATTTATGTACAGCAAGGTACCATAATACCACAGCTCTGTATTGATATATCACAGTAATTCCATGGGCATGGCAACTGTAAAGTCACAGTATTTAGTTGTACTTTTATTCGAATTTACTGTAAAAATATATACAGTAAATTACTGTGAAATATTTACAGTCAATTACTGTGAAATCCATGCAACTAGTAGCCAGTAATTTACTGTAATTTTACAGCCAAACATTTTACAGTGTAGATAACAAACTGTCCTTCACTGCAAACATAGCTGCTACAACCCGCTGCTACAACCCGCTGCTGCAGATACACGCTTTACAACATCAGGAGGATGCGTCCCCAGCTGACCCAGAAAGCGACGCAGGTTCTGGTCCAGGCTCTCGTCATCTCACGCCTAGACTACTGCAACTCCCTCCTGGCTGGTCTACCTGCATGTGCCATCCGACCTCTGCAGCTCATCCAGAATGCAGCGGCTCGTCTGGTCTTCAACCTTCCTAAATTCTCCCACACCACGCCGCTCCTCCGCTCCCTTCGCTGGCTTCCGGTAACTGCTAGAATCCACTTCAAGACAATGGTACTTGCGTACCATACTGCGAATGGATCTGGCCCTTCCTACATCCAGGACATGGTTAAACCGTACACCCCAGCACGTGCACTCCGCTCTGCATCAACCAAACGACTCGTTGCACCCGCACTGCGAGGGGGACCCAAGTTCCCATCAGCAAAAACACGTGGGTTTGCTATCCTGGCTCCAAAATGGTGGAATGAGCTCCCCATTGACATCAGGACAGCAGATAGCTTACACACCTTCCGACGCAGACTGAAAACCCATCTCTTTCGACTCCACTTCGAGCGATAGAACTATTAACAAAGCACTTATATACTAATAAAGGACTGGCTTACCTAAAGTCAGTTGAGTAGCACTTGATATGTGTTTGCTCTATGAAACCTGATGTACTTATATGATTCTGTTTTCTTCAAGGTTGTATTTTGTTGGTCGAACGCACTTATTGTAAGTCGCTTTGGATAAAAGCGTCAGCTAAATGCAATGTAATGTAATGTAATGTAATCAATATATCTGTCAAGCACTTTGTTTGAAGCCTGTGAGGAATTTAATTACACGTAACACAGAAGGAAGTGCACCAACATTAAATTGCGTCTTGGTCCTAAAATCTGTTAACTCTAATTTTAAACCGTATGTCTTTTACTTCGAAGTCTTAGGTTCCATCCTGTCTGTCTGTAGCACCTAAATTGCTCCAAAACTGTGATTTGTATTAATCGTTATTCCTGTAGAACAATTGGACGTGTGTTGATACTCAAACTGGTGGGGGTCTTTAAGTTTATTTATTTACTATTATTTAATTTTTTTACACGATGTAACTCTTTTCTCTAATATATTATTATTTTATATATTTTTATATATTAATGTAAATAAATGCTTTGAAATGATTGTAATTTTAAGAAGAAGTGTGAGAAACATTTTCTCTGTTGTGTTTCATTTAGGTTGTCAATATTGATCACCTGCCGTACATCTAGAGTCGGTCCTACAAAGAAAAGACATGAAAAGTGTCCAGTTTAGAGAGAGACGAGTGTTTGGTTCACCTTCTGCTCCAGGTGGGCCCGGCGCAGCGACACCTTCTGCTCCAGCTTCTGCAGCTCGCGCTCGTGCTGCGCCTCGGTCTGCATCTTGATCTTGCTCTGGTAGGCGTTCAGCAGCTCCATCTCCTGCTGCAGCTGCTGCCTCAGGGCCTGGCACTCGGCTTCCTGGGCCTCGTCCAGACGCAGCTGACAGCCCACCATGGACCCAACAGGGGGGGGGGGGAGGGGAGGTTGTGGGTACATTGATAAGACCCCCAGAAAGAAAGAGAAAGAAAGAGGGAATAGAGACAGAGGAGAACGGGGGGGAAAAATTAAAGGGCGACAGGGACAAGAAGGGGAAGGGGTTTAGAATAAATACAGAGAGATTGTAAAGGAAAGGGAAATAGAAAGAAAAGGGGAGGAGAGGAAGACGGGATAAGGAGAAGAGAAAAAGGTAAAATCGTGAGCAACAGGTGGAGAGAAATACCTCGTAATCCCTTCAGAACAAGTTTACATTTATTATCCTAAAGTGTAGTGTAAAGTAACTAAGTACATTTACTCAAGTACAGTACTTAAGTACAATTTTGATACTTTACTTGAGGATTTCATTATGTTGTACTCCAGTACAATTCAGAGGTAAATTGTGTACTTTTACTCCACTACATGTATTTAATCCCTTTAGTTACTTCACAGATCTGGATGAATGATGTGAAATATAACCAAGTGTTGAATCAGACTTTAGTTCCACCTGGAGTAAATCCACAAGCTACCCTGCAGTCTACAAAGTCATTCAAACTAGTTGCACCTTTACCAGCTTTGAGAACACTTTCATGATCAATCATTATAAAACATATCATATATATTAATCTGAAATGGGCCTATCTGCAGAATGACTACTTTTACTTTTGATACTTTAAGTATATTTGTATGCCAATAATTGTTTTCTTGTACTCGAGTAATATTTTGATTTCAGGCCTTTTACTTGTAACAGAGTTTTCCAACACTCTGGCACTTTTACGTTTACTCAAGTACAACATCTGAGTACCCTTCCCACCTCTGATCCTAAATATTGCTTCCTGCATTTAAAAACCAAACTCATTAGAAAGCAGCGTATGGTTCTCCCTGCGCTCACCGCCTGCGAGGCCATCATCTCGTTGATGCTCTGCTCGTACTGCTCAGCCAGGATGGCCAGCTTGCGTGTCTGCTCGTCCTTCAGAGCCTTGAGCACCGTCTTGTGCTCGGCCTTGGGCGTCACCTCCATCTGGTGGTGGCGCAGGGCCTTGTACTGCTTGGTCTGCACTTTGCATGTGTCCTGGAACTGCTTCTTGATCTGCAGCTCCAGAGCCTGGAGGAGGGGACAGAGACAGAGAGGCTATGAGGGTGGGAGGTCAGCTGGTTAAAGAGTATTATGTTTTTATTAAAGGTTTGCTGTTGTTCTCCGTCCTGGGTCGAGCCCTGAGAAATCCTTGGTCGTGCCTCAGAGTAACTAAGTACAATTATTTTGAGGTACACTTGTACTCTACTTGGGTATTTCCATGTTATGCTACTTTATACTTCTCCTTTTCTTCATTTAAAAAGGGATATACAGCTCTGGAACAAATGAAGAGACCACTGCACAATTATCACTTTCTCTGGTTTTACTCTTTATGGCTATGGGTTTGAGTCAAATGACATTGTTTTGTTTATTCTATAAACTACTGACAACATTTCTCTCTTTTGGAATTCAACAGACACTGGAGTGGAATGGTTGCCATGTAGAGATTGAGATTTAAGAAACATTTTGAGTGGTCTTATAATCTTTTCTAGAGTTGTATGTCATTTTACTCCACTTCATTGATTTAACAGCTTTAACTACTTTTAACAAAATGCATCTCTAAACATTACACTAGTGGATTTACTATTTAACACAAAAGAGTCCAATTATTACAATATTTTACAAAAAGTCAATCAGACCTTTGTTTTTTACAACAGTAAAATGCTACCTGGTGCAAACATATTATCTAGAAATGTCACATGAATTCACTCATAAAGGCCATTTTCTGCACAAAGTTTACTTCTACTTACTTAAGTAAATTGTTCTGAAAATACAATTGTACTTTTACTTAAGTAGGTTTTAAATGAAGGACTTTTACTTGTAATGGAGTATTTTGACAATAATGTATTGGTGCTTCAAGCCTCCAGCATCTGAACCCTTCTCCCACCCCTGCTGAAGTTGAAAGGTTTAGAAAAGCCGGCGGCAAAGATCCCTCTGCGTTATCCTCAAGAGCAGATGACACTGAAATGACTCAGAGATGACACATTTAGTGTGTTCTTTCACCATTTCCTCCAACTAATTCATTACATCCACATTGCATCACTGCTTTATCAAAATCTTTCCAAAGATAGAGACGTTGCTCATTGCTTGCGCCATCTTAGAGGTGGATCCAATTTGTGATTTCAAAGACTTATGAACAAATTCATCATTAAAGCACCTGTGACCCTACGACAATAACCACATCTTTGAAAGACTTTTTTCCCGACTCACTTTGAGGTTCTTGGGCTGCTGCCGGAGCTCCAGCACGTGTTTGCGGTGGAGTTCTCGCTCTCGCCGGTTGTTGTACTCGATCTGGTTCTCCAGCTCCGTCTGGTGCTGCAGGCGGATCAGGTCCATGCGCAGCTTCTGCAGCGTCTTCAGCTGCCGGTGCTCCAGCTCCTGCATGGACTCGTCGTGGCGGATCAGCATGGCGTGCTCCATCTCTTTCTGGGTCTTCTTCTTGTTCAGCTCCTAGGAGACATGCAGGAGGAGAGGGCAATGATGGAGCAGCAGGTGCTATTGGGGAACCTTCTGGGATCAGCTTGTTTTAAATGCGTGATTCACATTTCACTTTTTGTCTGTTCGTCATTTGGCATAATGGCAGCCCACTATTACACTATGATGGAATGTACATTTCCCCTCTATGGGACTAGTAAGCGTGTATAAAAGAAAAATAATAAATACAAAAGCAGCTATATTCAACAGCTTAACAATTAATACATATCACAAATTAAAATGTTTTTTTTTATTAAACCAAAACATTGAAAGTATAACTTAAAATGTAACTCAGAGGGTGATGTGGGGGAAATACAAAAAACCCTAAGACTCCACAAAAGAGCTTTTCTCTGTAATAATCTTCTTACACTTCAGAGATCTAAAGACAATGGGTGCATTCAGGACACACTGGTCTTTAACACTGTTGTTGTTGTTGTTGTTGTTGTTGTTGTTGTGATGAAACAATTATCAAATTATTTATTCGCAAAAACAACAACTTTAAGGTTCTTTCGCACCTCTCGGATCTGTTCCTGCTCCAGGTCGTGCCTCTTAATCATGACTTTGCGCTTGAAGGCGCGGCAGTTCCTGTCGTAGAACACTCTCTGCTGGGCCAGCAGCATGGCCTCCTCCTCGGCCTGGGAGTGCTGCATGTTCTCCTTGTGCTTGGACAGGCGCTCCTGCTTCTCCTTCTTGGGGGTGCTGTAGTCCTCGTTCATCTCCTGAGAGAGAATCAGAAACAGGTTTATTACCAGGTAGCTTGACACGTACGAGGAATCTGACATGGTGTTGTGGTGCATACATAAAAGTAAAACTAAATGTAAAAACACAGATAGAGAAATATTATAAGAAAACTATAATAACATTACAAATGATAAAACATATAGTAAAATAAAATATAGCAGTATTTACAATGAAATAGAATGGAATCAAATATGTGCAGTAATAATAATAACAAAAACAGATATTGTGTACATTGTGTGCATTAATGTAACGCATAGAGTCTGCTAAAGTTAAAAGCAGAGGAATTATGAATGACTTGTTTTAATAATGACAGGTCAAAAAGCCGAGTCAGAGTCAGATTTAGGCCGTGGCCAGTTATCGAGGAATTTGAGCTGTAAGTTTGACTTGTGTAGGCAAATATGAGTTTAACAGGCAAAATAAAAACAATGGTGAGAATGGAAGTAGTCTTGTTGCTGTTGGGGAGGAGCTATGTCTTCATATTCTATATTAAAACAATTAAATAGTCTAAAGTAGTTGAAGATGTCCAAACAATGTATTTCACATGCATGTTTTGAATGTGATAATAAACAATGCTTCCATAGACACTGCCTAAATAGAGACTAGTGTTCACAATATCAAGTATTTGTAGGGAGAGCATACAGCAAACTCCAGTTGACCTTCTGTATAGAAACTACAAATGACTTTCATAACCAGAGGAGGGTTGTATTTTTCCTTCCAACCAAGTCTATCCCTCCTCGGTATGAGTTCTCTTTCATGGGCTTTAAGGTAATCTACAACTCGAGCTAATGCACTTAGCACATGAGCCTGATCCCCGTTCTCCGTGGTGTCTAATTCCGTTACAGCCCTCAGTTGGTGGGAAATGTCTCTGCCTGCCAGCGATGCTTTCTTTTAACTGCGCTGCTGACCTAATTTTGGTCACTTATCTTCTCACTGAAAACACAGTGTTTCGCACTCCCAGCCCACAGGAGTATTCTCTGGACTCAGATAGAAGGTTGTGGAGGCACACGAACGCCACACTGTGCGTATGGTTCTGTGGGTTTCCTTGTTTGTGTCAATGTACATGTGTAGGTATAAAATGAGTAGGCTGAGTGACTCATCACAATTTCCAAAAGAGCGCTTTTGGAGGAACTGAATGTGCATGTTGGTGTGGAGGAGGGCTGATTCAACAGCAAACAGCATGCTGGACCATGTGTCACACGCCAGAGAGGCTTTCAAAAGGAGAAAAAGGAAAACAACAAAATGTGGCACACCTCCTTAATCTTCTCCTTGCAGAGTTTGTACTGCTTCTTTTGATTATCCAGGAAGGTGGTCAGCTCCTTCTTCTGCTGGGCCACGATCTGCTGCTGGAACTTCTTCTCATCCGCCATCGCCGTCTTCATCTGGTGGACACATGAAACGAGAAGGAAAAAAGAGCGAGGGCCGTTAGCAGCGGAAATAATAATCTTAAGCACTAAGAGATAAATGAACAAATAATGAATTCTTAAGAATTATAAATCTTTTAGTCAACAGAAGGTGCCTGATGATAGGATTAGCCATGTTCCCGTTTCTTTATCATTTAAATCTGTATGTTCTTTTGTTTTGGGCTGTTTGTCGGACAAACAAATAGTAACATGAAACCTTCAGGTCACAGAAGTTTTTAACTACATGGTATTGACACAAATGATATATGAATCAATAGAGATTCTGCAGATAAATTGACAAAGAAAATTATTATTTTTTATTTTCTGAAGCCCTCAGAGTTATGTTGGCTAACTTTGTATCTGTTTGTCATGTATAATATATAAGTATGACCAGTTAAAGACACTGGACTTGTCAGTTTGATTACACTGTTCATGTTATTGGCTGTTGTAACTAATATCAGTATATATAACTGTAAAGGAAATTACAATATGCGTACATTTGTCTTGATAGGAGATTAATAATGACAGGATAACAAAACATGAATATGATCCATACAAATAAACAGCTAAAACCACTTTGTCCAGACAAGAGGCCTGTTGGTGTTTTCTTATGAAGCCAATGGCTAGTGTCCTTTTGGTTTGGCTAATTGACTTGTCTCTCACATGTGACATTGTGTGAAGTGAAACAGATGTACTATCTCCATGGCTGGGCTGGCAAGCTGCGTGCTATTCACAGAGATATGCAGCTTGTTTTTCAGAGTGGGACATTCTGTGACCCACTTCTGCCCTTGTGTTTCATCCTATGTATATGGGTGGCAGCAACACAACACAACTCAACACAACTTTTCATAGCATTCAATATAAAACGTTAGGGTTCAAAAAGATAGTTTTTTAAAACATGATTGCCCTTTCCTCAGCTTTAGAATAGTTTGAACATCATGGCCTCCCCTCCTTATCCCCCAGGCATGGCTCAGAGCGATCATCAGGATATGACTTAGGGTTCCTATAAGCTTCAACACTCTTCAGATATCCCACCTCCTTCTCTGAATGGACGGCGTGGCGCTTGGCCAGCTTCTCCAGCTCGATGTAGGCGTTGTTGGCCTGCGTCTCCACCTCCTTTTGCAGCTTGAGCCGGTGCTCGTCCATCTCGGCCTTCAGCTTGTTCTCCAGGGCGATCAGCTGCTTCTGGTGTTGCCGCCGCATGCGCTTGTATCCCGACATCTGCTCCCGCAGCTCGCTCTCCTGCTCATGCTCGTGGATCTGCTTGGTCACCTGTGGAGGAAGAGAAGTTAGGAAATGTGATGTCTGACTTTTCATCAGACCACAAAAATGAATTATTTAACAGAAGTGTTCTGTTAAATAATTTCCAAACTTTGTGAATAGGCAAAAATGAAGAACACGTTTTTGTTTCTTCAAATAGAACCTAAAACAGAATGTATTCAATACAGTTAAGCATTACAACTCAACTTTTAGTGTTACATATATCGGTTTTACAGACAAGAAAAGCTATTAACCTGTGATGGGGAAAAAAGGACCTTCAAAAAAGAAATACTGTGAAAACCCTGAAGATGAAGTAACAAGTAGAACCTAACAAAAGCTCTTTCATCTGACCATTCCACACACACACACACACACACACACACACACACACACACACACACACACACACACACACACACACACACACACACACACACACACACACACACACACACACACACACACACACACACACACACACACACACACACACACACACACACACACACACACACACACACACACACACACACACACACGCTGCAGAGCTCGGGCAACAGAAAGGATCTGAACCCTCTTTAAGTCAGACGGAGAGAGAAAACATTTACATTTATATCATGATAAATGTAATCTGAAATAAGGACAATTATGTCACTCAACAACAATGACACACATCTTTTTTTTTGTTGCAAAACCTGACCACCCCCGCAACACCAACCTGAGGACAGAAAGGGTTCTCCACGTCTAGGTAGTACTCGCTCCGCATCTTCTCGTAACTCCCACCTGAACTTCTCAGGCCAAACATGATGGCAAATTTTAGCCAAGTGCACCGGCATCCAGGAACCTTGTGCAGCATCCTCTGCCCGACAGAACCCCGCCTGAGCTCCGATGCCACCCTGAGACCCACCCTTACTGGACGACCACCCCCCCCCTCTTCTTCTTCTTCTTCTTCTCGTGGCAGGCGTGTGAACTGTGAATGAGGCAGGCCGCCCGCGCCGGCCAACAAGAGCACAGAGCGCCTCTTTAGTTGGGCTAACGCTAAGCGGCGGACAGCAGGTGGGTCACATGAATACCTCATTGAGTAGGAGTGAGAGAAGTTGGAGAGGGGGTTTGGATAGGAGAAGGCATTACAAACTGAGGGAGGGGGGTGGGAGGTGTTTGCAAAGGAGAAACAGCTAATTCAGAGTGACTGGGTGAGAGTTGGATACAAACAATTCCAATAACTAGAAAGAGAATAAGAGCATCGAGAAGAGAACATGGGGTGGAGTTGGGGGGTTTGTCCTGGAAAAAGGTGGAGGTGGAACCCCCAGCCCCCCTTAATCTGTGCTGATTAGCTCCCAATCCTAGTCACTTGCTTCACTGCCACCCTTCGTGCTGCATCAAAGGGCCAAGTCACGTCATGTGACGGCCTCTTTCACACAAGGTGTGTGTGTGTGTGTGTGTGTGTGTGTGTGTGTGTGTGTGTGTGTGTGTGTGTGTGTGTGTGTGTGTGTGTGTGTGTGTGTGTGTGTGTGTGTGTGTGTGTGTGTGTGTGTGTGTGTGTGTGTGTGTGTGTGTGTGTGTGTGTGTGTGTGTGTGTGTGTGTGTGTGTGTGTGGAGGGTAAGAGGGGCATGCAGGCTAAAGGGGGAATTAAGCAGCTGATCTCAGTTATTTGCTTATGTTGTTCAGTTTGCTGTTATATAAATGCAAGCACTCACAAATGGTCTTCTTACTTTGTTGTTGGTATCAAATGAATAGCATTAACAGAGAGGCAGTTCTGTGTTCACTGTTGTCCTGCCAGAATGCAGGGTTGAAAAGAAGACATTCGCTGAAAATGGATGATGGTCTTCAGAAGATTGTAATCTTTTTATCGCCTGGAGCTATTTTGCTTTGGATCCCAAAGCAAAGCAACTGCAAACATGCATTGGGTTTAACCACAGCCTCCATCTCTACATATGAAATATATATATATTTTTCCTGCTATATAAATACATGGCAGATTTGTTGTGCAAGTGTCGTTTGACGGGGAAGGTGCATGTTTCTTAAACTCGACTGATCTGCTGGTCTTTTGTTGAGCGGCAGATGATGTGAAATCTCCTACAATGTCGTCTCTGCAGCAGCCTTCAGTCAGTTGACCTATAATAACCCCTGCCCTCCCTCTCACTCTGTATGTCCTCTCACATTGGTTCTGGATGTCTTTACACCCATCTCTTTCTGCTGTTTCCTTCCCTCCTCGCCCTTGTCCCTTTTTCCGTCACCAATGTTGTTTTCATTCTGCTCTCATCTGTCCTTCTCTTCAGTTTTCCCGTCGCTCTTCTTCTGTTTCCATGTTTTCCCTTCAGATCGGACTCCGTGTCCCCTCTGCCTCTCTCTCCCTTGTCCTGCTTTGACAGCCCAGATTTAATCTGCACTGCTCTTGTGTCTCACCTCTGTTTGCTTGTCTGTCCTTCACCCTGATATCTCCTCCACATCGTCCTTACCTTCACTAGCCAACATCCTCTTTCATTTCATTTAATCTCCCTCCATCCCTATCATTTCCTCCTTTGTCTTTGCAAATAGCACATTTCTCACTCAAGAATTTGTGTACTTGTTTTATGGAGGATGCAACTTCTTCCTGACGGTACATGTTTTCATATTTCTCCTGCTCTTTGTCTTCTCATCTCTTTCCCTTCTCTGGCGATCCCTCTCTCGTCTCACCATCTGGACCCCCCCGTTCGTGTCTCTCCCTTTGTCTACCTGCTGATTCCAGTCTCAGCGAGCCGAGGCCAATCTGAGGACGTCTGCGCTCGGCAGAAAAAGATGATGTCATCTCTGTTTGAGCGCCGGCAGGCAGGACTGGTGCTATCACACAACACCATGCCGCCTCTTTTCAAGACGGGCAGCCTCAGTTACACAGAGCTGCTAGGTATCTTCGTGTTTTGTCATGAGAGGACCTGCTACAAATCTATGACAATTCAAAGTTGTGTGTTTTGTGACAACATTTCTAATTTCACGAGATAAACTCTCAAAAATAACTACAACCATCACAATTGACGAGTACCTTTCTTATGATTTTGTATCATCTTTTCTTACGTGACATTAAAGGGCTTTTTGAGGTATACGTAACCAATACTTTGTTCTAGGGTTTAATTTACTGGATGATCTTGTGTTTTCAGGATCCTCAAATGTATTCATATTATCAGGAAAACGCTTCTTCGGTCTCAGCTGGACGAGTGTTGGCAAAAAGAAATGGCTCCTTTTTTAGTCAACAAGGTTGGCTGGTATCGAGGCTTCTGAGCATAATAGTGAAAAGGCTTCTCACAGTGAGACAAAGGGAGCTGATGTAATGCTTATTTGTTTAATAAGGTTGAATTATTCTAGCAATGCAGCAGTCAATTGCTTAAGTGTGTATTAGGGTGGATTGTTTTCATCAATTTTCTCTGAGGAATTTTAGACCTATATTCGGGGGGGACCTTATTTTTTAACATCCTAGAATTTCTGTTGCACTGAATCTTACACTTCCAAAGGATGAAGACTGGCTGTAAGATTTTAATAAAGGTATATACAGTTGTGTGCGACTACAGATAAAGGCGACCTGTGGTCAATAAAACCACACAGTGCTGGACTTGGTTCACACTCTGATCAAGGTCAGCACGAGGAGGACACACGTCTTCTTTGCTCGTGTTCCTCGTGTCTGGTGTAAGACCACTGGGTCATGGATGGGTAAACAAACACACTCACATACGCTTACACACTACTACTAGTTACTAGAGCCGGTTTCCATGACAACAGACATGAAGGGAGGGAGAGAAGGAGAATATTCCTCCCTCTTCAACTCAGACTGTAGAGTCGGATCAAAGAATGATGTATTATAAAGTGCAGGAGAGGAGGAAGTAAAAGGAGAGGGGAGGGAGGGGAGCAGGAATATAAAGCCTAGTAAAAGGAGGAAAGACAGCAGAGAAGAAGAGAAAGGCTGTATAGTTGCAGAAGACTGGAGACAAAGAGTCAGAGAAGGTGATGACCAAAAGATGGGTCGACAGGAGGAAAAATAAACTGAATATATTGGTGGGGCCAAAAGAGAAAGGCAGGGTTGATATTAAAACTAGAGTTTGTTCAAAAAGGATCCACATGTCATTTCTCGGAGATATCAAATCCAGCCTCAATGTCCTGCGGCCACATTTGCAGACAGGTTTTATCAGAGAGAGACAAAAAAAGCCCCCTGTGCGCCCTAGTATTCTGCAATGGTGTGAATATGACATTCTGAGAAAAAACGCTGCTTCAGCAAGAAGCAGTTTTTCCAATTGTTGGGGGACTTATATCAACACAACTTTCAACGTGGATGCTGCACAAAAAAATGATCCTGAAACCATTCAAACACATAACAAGGCTGTTACAGGTTCCCAGGAAGAGGAAGGAGAACAACAGAGGAAGGAGTTGAGATAAACTTACCAGAGACGCTGATTTGATGGTGGCGAAGCGGCTCTGGTTCTTGTAGTTCTGGGCCTGGCTGCTCTTGTCGGAGGAGGACGGCCGCAGCCCTTGCAGTTGGTCCCGGTGGTTCCCATCGTCCCAGTTGTACTGTTGGTCCTGTGGAGAACACACACACACACACACACACACACACACACACACACACACACACACACACACACACACACACACACACACACACACACACACACACACACACACACACACACACACACACACACACACACACACACACACACACACACACACACACACACACACACACACACACACACACACACACACACACACACACACACAGTCAATAGCCATAACACATTCATTATCACCATGTTTTAGGAATCTATAAATGTGGCTATGAATGTTACATGAAGAAACCTGCAAGGACACACCTTCAAAATAAAGGTATGTTTGAAACGGAAACGTTTGGTGTATGTAAAAGCAACTTGAATGGAGATATCTTCCTCATACATATCCCATACATTTAGCTAGACACTATATATAAATAAATATAAATATATATATATATTGAAATATATTGTTTACTTTCTAAAAAACGAAAATAAACAAAGTGTAGTTAAATAAAACATGTAAATGTGTATTTCGGATGTTTTTCTTCCGACCAGTCTGGAAAGGCTCGTTATGGAAGCAAAATATCCAATACTTAAATAATTAAACATTGCTTGTAGATAGATATTTTTGCCTGGTAGTGTTTTGCCTTACAATAATGCAAGAACAAATGGCACTGTTGTGAACATGAAGATGCTACAGGACACTTCACACTGCCAGTGAAAAACCGTGGCAGTGTTAAATCGAAAATTCCCCGTTGATGTGAATGGTAGGACTTCTGGACTTCAAAAGGCATCTAGGGCATCTAAGGCTGCAGAAACTGTGTCAACCATAAGCGAAACATCAAAAGACGTCTACACTAACACCCCCTCCCCCAGCATTACAAACTGATTTCAGGACCCAGGGGACCAAAGACTTGATTCATGTGAGGAGGGGGACTTCATCAGCATCTGAAAACAATATGCGTCACTGTCACTTGTTCTCAGCTCAGCCCCTGAACTTGAAACACACTGGCTGTCTGTTCATGGAGTGTCGTCCTTATTCATGCACTGTCATATTTACAAAGGGCGGATGAGGAAAGAGAATGAAAGAGCAGTGACAGCCCTCTCTTGACAGATGTTTAAGTCACATGAGAACGTCAGGCATTGTGTTGACCATTGTGTTGACCTGTGTGTGTGTGTGTGTGTGTGTGTGTGTGTGTGTGTGTGTGTGTGTGTGTGTGTGTGTGTGTGTGTGTGCGCGTGTGTAGGATGACAGAGCTGTAAGTAGGGGGAGTGTGTGCTGCTTGACGACATGTGTGCACAGCCTTTGTTCTTGAGTGTGAGCGGTGTTTGTGATGATCTTGAAGCGGTCTGCCAAACAGTGAGGACTGTGTCGATGGTTTCCATGGTTTCAAAGGGGGAGGGGATTACGCATACACTTGAAATAGTAAAAGAAATCCAGAGATGTGTGAACAGAGGCATGTGTCCTTTGGTTGTGTGTTTTTATGCACTCACTGAGTACTAGTGATTTTTAGAAAGCCAGGTGTTTATCTCTATTTCCTAAGGTCCTAAAAATGGATTGGAAATCAATGACATTTCAAGGCCAGGTAGGCTTTATGCTAATGTGTAATGATAGACTTTTGTGGATCTAGATTTGAAATGTTATCCATTAGATATTTTTCTTCTTCTTTATTAGCCTAAATGAAACACTAATCCTTAAGCATGGGACTTGCAAAGACAATAAGTTAGAGCAGCGCCTCCAAACCAGAGGCACATTACATGTTCTAGGGCAGGGGTGCCCAACCGGTCGATCGCGATCGACCGATTCCCAGTCGATCGCGAGATGTGTCTAAAAATAGAACAACAATATTATGTTTTATCGTTAATGTCCTATAACATAATCTTCCTGTGCCAGAATAATGCACTTGAACGCATCAAAGCTTTGTGATTGGCCGGAGTGACCCCATGTGTCGGGGTGTGGCTTTATGGCAGAAGCAAAAAAGCCCAAAATATATAATTTCACTCCGAGTGGGAGGATGATTATTTTTGTATCTATTCCAATTCAAAGTCCATCTGTCTCATCTGCAATGCGAGCGTGGCTTTATCGAAGAAGGGTCTTTTAGGAGCGGCATTTCAAAACAGTGCACAAACGCTACGAGACGGAATTCCCTCCTAATTCTGCTCTACGCTCCCAAAAGGGGAGGGGCCTGAGAGGACAGCTAAATGCACAGCAGTCCATTTTCACCAGGCCCAACAACAAGAGCAAGGCTGCTACCATAGCATCTTATCATGTCAGTCACGTTCTTGCGAAACACATGAAGTCTTTCAAAGACGGCGAAGTTGTGAAAGAAGCATTCCTGGAGGCTGCCGACGCGCTTTTGGGGGACAGTAAAAATAACAGAAGCATTTCAACAGGTTTTTAATATAATAAAAACTCAAGTTAGATAGCGTTATTAATCAGCTGTAAGTTTTAGTTTGAACTTATTCATTATAATTATTGTACAAAATGCTATAAGAATGCAAACTTAAATTGATTATAGTCTATTATCAATTCAGGTTAAGAAACTAGTGTTGCTTGCATCCTATTTTAAAGGCATTTCTTTTTATAATCTACTAAAATGCTATAAAAAAGGGCTTGATTCTATTAATGTTGTCTTTTTTATTGCACTTTGGCAGCAGATTCCTGTGTAGCTTCAGATCTGAGTTGACTTATTATTAAGCCTAATTTATACTTTTCAGTGTGAGAAAAAGTTTTTAGAGAGTACTTGTCCATGGACAAGAGAGTTTGGCAATGTACTTGTCCGAATACATTTTTCACTTGTCCAGAATGGACAAAAATTGGGGCCACTGGAATCTTCTTCTTCGTCATCGTATTTTACATTTTCCCACGGTTTTTACGACACCGCTAACGTAAGTGAGCGGTAAGATTTTACTGCATTACACATAGGGTTGGGTATCGTTTGGATTTTAACGATTCCGGTTCTGCTTTTCGATTCCGGTTATTTTCGGTTCTCGATTCCAGTTCTTTGAGAGGGTAAAAATAAGTCAAACTGGGAGAAAAATATATTTATGAAAACATTAAGTCAAATCTGTATTCCTATTTACAAATCACTTCATACTGTTTAATTTCTTACGGTTATTGAATACAATTATATAAAAATAATCTCTGCATTGTTTAGTTAGTTCTAAGTGGTGCAGTTTGAGAATGTACAATTGGCCCAGTCTCTTCTGATGCTACACTGCAACCTGCCTGTGAGACAGAGTCCAACCACACATCTCCAACACATAGGACATAACCTAATAATAATAATAATACATTATATTTATAGCCTACAGTATAGGCCTAGCGCTTTTCTACAACTCAAAGACGCTTGCACGCTTACACATGTCCTGCAATACACATGCTGCAGCTGCTCTGCTGACGGTTTGTAAAAATAAATAAATAGTATTTTCATTTCAATAATGTACTTTCTATACCCTGCTTCATAAACAATACTGACATCCCTGTGCTCCTCCGAGTCTGGGGGTCCGGGGATTTGAGGACAGCGCGAGGACACAGACAGGGAGGCTGCTTCACTTCATAAAGGAAATGGCGGTCAATATTAACAACACAGGAGCTAAAACGCTTAATAACCTTCATTACGTGTTAGAGAAAGAACATAAGAACGTTTGACAAAGATGAGGCTGTTAAACAGGCAGCGGATCTGCTGTGTGTAGAAAGAGAGAGAGAGAGCGAGAGACGCTGAGCTGCACCGTGCAGCGATCAGCTGATACGGAGCATAGAGAGAGCTGCAGTCCGCGGGGCTCGGGGTTCGGCCTCGCCTCCTGTCCTCACAACTCTTATTAATCCCGGTACCGGACAATTGTTATTTGTTCCTACTCGGAACCGAGTTTTGCTTCCCAACCCGGCCACTGTGCTACACTTCCCTCCCGCTCCGCCCTACCCCCGTCTAACTGTACAGAAAACGGCGAGATGCATTTCCTTAGGAATCTACAAGCAGAACCGAAACTAACATTTCTAAACGAACAATGGCAGACACGTACAATTTGCGAATGAGTTCTGCCTTTTGTAAACTGAATGTATCAATAATTTGTCAATAAATCAGGCCGAAAAACGTCACTTGTCCGCCGGACAAGTCAATTGAAAGATCTACTTGTCCGATATTGTAAATAACACGTCCCGGACGGTGGGACGTGTACTTTTTCGCACACTGCTTTTGTAGCAACACTATTTGTATATAATGGCAAAGAAAGGGTTCAGCGTCTTTTCTTTTTTCTCTGTGTCATATGTGGCAGCACTGTTCAATGTTTCTTGAAAACATTACCCACTGTAGTATGTGACGTGTGAATAAACTCCAACTCTGTATCAACAACACTGTTGTGTAACTTCAGTTAAATACTTGTATGTGTGTAGATTAGAAAGAGGTAAGATAAAGGATCTGCAGTATTTTATGAAGTATTCATCGTACAAAGGTCAGTTTTATACAAAGTGTGTATTTACCTGGCAGTAGGCTGTCAGTAATGGCTACGCCTCTCTATTTGGACTGGTAGATCTCGGCAGACTGGCAACTTTAAAAGTAGCTCTCGGTTCAAAAAAGGTTGGGCACCCCTGTTCTAGGGTATACTTCAGCAGTTGTCAAAGGGCTTTTGGAAACATATACGGTAAAAATAAATAATCATATTTTAACATCATTTAGAAACATTCGTGATATTGATTTTTGGTTGCAAAGATTAGTGCCGATTCCATGGGTGTTACCAATTGGAAACTGTGAGGACCCATGAGGGAAATCAAAATGTGGGGTTTAAACTTGTGTTCATTATATCAAACTCTCTGGTGTCTTTAAAAATCGTATTTCTTGTAAACACTTAGTGGGCTGCCAATTAACCAACAGTAATTGTAACAAAGAAATGCACAATAAATATAAAATGAGGCCTGTTGCAACCAGTATGACACATGTTAATCAACTAGTCCTTGTAATAAATAGATATGTTTTTAATATGATGTAGCACCCTGTCTTTTTATACCAATATATGACTTTGTTCTGTTGAATTACACCTTATCTGTCTAAGGCTCTTTAATTATTGGAACAAGCTTTTGTTATGTTTTCCTACAATACCTCATCCAGTGTTTTGTTTCTGTTGTGGCAAGGCGGTTAAGACCGGATTCACACTGCCTCTCCACCATGAACTTAAACCTCTAGTTCAATTTGTAGTTTTCAACTTTTAGCAGCATTTCAAAGGTGTGTCTGTGCCAAAGGGTTCATTCTGACAACTTGTGTGTGTATGACTTGTACCTTCTTTGTGTGTGGGGAGGATTCCAGGGTGCTGCTGTAGTCCTGTGGGTGCATCATGGTCATCTCGGAGCAGCTGTCGTCCAGCACCTCCTGCATGCTGTTCACGCTGCTGCTCTGGCTGCCTGTGCTGACCGAGGTGCTCGGGATGGAGTGGTTGCTTCCCAGGCTGTTCATCTTACAGCTGGCTGCCTCGCTATCCTGCAACAGAACATCCAAACAATCACATTCAAAAACACAAATATATACTCAAGAGTCAGCTCCAATAGATACAGGCTCCTGCAAAAGAGTATGTTTAAGGAAGTCACCTCAATACAAGGAAATATCAGAATCATGCTAAACTGCCTGTTGACTTTACATTTGCCCGTGTGTGTTTGAGTGTCATTCTTATGTTATTGCACATCTGTAAGCCTGAGATCTATTCAGATTAGATGGCCACTTGATTGTGTGTACATGATACATTAAGGGAATAAAGCTGCACAACTATTAGGTGCAGGTGAATATTCAGTTAAGTCTGCAGTAACAGACTGTATCAGGATGTTATACCCAGTCTTTTAAAATGACAGTTTCTGGTTCTTTGGGTAACATCACTATCCTATCCTCAGACTTTGTCTTGTGAATCTGAGCTTCATGATTCCTGCCTGTTGCCCCAATCAAGTGAACAACTTGAAAAGTGCATCCATTTTTGCAACAAAATGGATGCACTGCAGTAGAGATGATAAAAATGACGTAAATTGAATCATTGTATTTGTGTAAAGAGATAGTTATACACATTTATATATACAAAGTTATACAAAGTTAATTCCAGCCTCTCAAATGTCGTTTTATTTTTATTTTCTCTGTTTAATATTATTAAGAACTGAGTTTGTAAGTGGTTATTACTGTTTAGCGGGGGGGGGGGGGGGGGGGGAGTAAACTTGCTCTAGGAAATAGTGTATATGTTATGATAATTGTAAGACCAAACAATAATCAATTCATCTAGAGAATGGCTGGCAGAATATTTTAGCCTTAAACTGATTGATTTATCCTGTGCCTGACCAACTGGTATTTATTCATCTCTATTTTATCAATGAGTGTCTCTGTTGGCTTTATCATAGTGTCTGCTGTTGTTTGCTGTACACTGTGGACTTGTTATGTGTGTGTTATCTTTCTATGATAGTAAAGCTGAAATAAAAGTGGTTTTACACAAAATCATTGTGTGAACATTGGAGAATTGAGAACTGAATTGAAATGGAGCTTGCCCGGTTGGATGGTTTTTAACCCCTTGTTTTCCACTTGTATCCCTTTACAGTTACTCTTGACAGACTATTTGTATCTCTGTATTATTTGTATAACGCTGATCTTTAAAATTAGGCCCTCCCACCTCCTCCTCTTCCTGGCTCTCTCCCATTGGTCCGTTGTGCTTCTCCTGGTAGAGGATCTTCTTCATCTTGCGGTACTGCAGGTTGTCCAGCTCCCGCACCGCATCCTTGGTCCTCTGGATGAGTTCCAGCAGAATGCGCGGCGAGCGTTCCCGACGCACAAAATCATGCTGAGAAGAAGAGGGAGAAAGTGAGTTAGTCGGTTGGTTGGGTTAGAAGTTATCTAAAGAGGGTTTGAGGGAGGAAACAATTGGTTTAGACATTTTTTAAATGTAGTTTTCTTTATACATTAACCTGGAATAATTATTGATTGATTGATTGATATACTTTATTAATCCCCGTGGGGAAATTGTTTCTCTGCATTTGACCCATCCTAGTGTTAGGAGCAGTGGGCAGCCATTTTGAACAGCGCCCGGGGAGCAGTGTAGGGAACGGTGCCTTGCTCAGGGACACTTGGTCTTGCCGGGACTTGAACTGGTGACCTTCCAGTTGCCAAGCCAAGTCCCTATAGACTTCGCCACCACCGCCCAATTAGTCATGTTTCTAGTTCAGTCTTTATACCAGACATGTTATCAATGCTTAATTTTACACAAAAACAAATGTACATATATCTACAAGGTTTTCTCTTTTTCAAAAATGTTAAGCTGAATACAATTTTTAAAGACTCCATCTTAACATTAAAATACAATTAATATCCTAATTTAAATGTTAATAGGTTAAATTGTACAAATGGTCTTTTTATACTTTCTTTTAAACCTGGATTAATTAGTCATGTTTCATGACAACTAGAACAATATATTTCTTACAGACTACATGTTGACATTGAAATGCATTTAACCTTAGGCATTATTAGGCTAAATTATTAACATCTTTAAGAAATAATGTAAAAAAGTGGTGTGTGCTGTAAAGGATGTAGGAGCTTTAAATAATATTTTGAGTAACTCAAAATTATGGTTTTAGAACATCTAAGGGCCACATGTGTTGTTGATGTGTTGACATGCTCTGTTCTCAAAGATCTCATTAGTTGTGAATATAGGATATCTAATTTACTAAAGTATTTTACTGCCTGCAATTTTTTTCACGAAATTTACTTTTTTAACAGGCAGAGCAACTGTGACTATCACTAGAGGGCGCCTGTAGGTTGCTCTGCCCATTCTGAGAGTCCCAGCATGCTTCATTCTGTACACTAAACACATGATATCTGTGAAAGATTGCCCATAAAATCGAATTGCATAAATACTCATAATCCTATTCAGTCCAATTAATTATGTCTGAAGTGTAATTCTCTTGGCACCAAGTTAAAGAGCTTCAAAAACATTATACAACCATAGAGTAACAAGCTTACAATTAATTAGGAGGTTTCAGGCTTTTAATCTCAATCATTTAGTTTGTACTTTCTAGTAAACCGACAAACATTTACCTCTCATTGGAAGCTGGATTTAATTACCCAGTCATGTATACACCTCAAATGTCTTACTTAAATGTTTTTCCTGTAACATTAATATTTCAAAAATGGTCAGATTTATTTAAAAGAATATAACGAATCATGTTTCCAAGATTATTTGTTGTTTTTCCAACACAGTTTTACACTAACCTGCTGTGACCCATTCTACTGTAAGGAACACACCTTCCTATAATTTGATGTTAGGTGTACTTGGAGGTTGAGGCATTATGCATTTATGTAATTACTTATTTTGTGTTACATAAGCAGCAGGTCAGAGTGGGTGTGCAGGGCTGGTGGGGTTTGGGTAAGAATGCCATGGTGTATGTTGTTCAAATGAATGTATTTTCTCCCCTGCTCTTACCCACCACACACACACGCACGCACGCACGCACGCACGCACGCACGCACGCGCGCACACACACACACACACACACACACACACACACACACACACACACACACACACACACACACACACACACACACACACACACACACACACACACACACCTCCCCTTAGTCACTCTCATTAATAAAATATGTTGAGCTAAATCACTGAAATGTATCTAACCTTAGAGTACAGGACTATATATACTATAAAAAAAGCTATATTTTTAGGTCTATTTCAAGCTTTCTGTCACTGCACACCGTCCTCTCCATGTGACAGATGCTGGTGTAATGGGTTAGTCAGGACACCAGGGAATGACATCACACTCTGAAAATAGAGATGGGAGAGATTTGTCTCGTTTTCTGACGGACCAAAACGAGGGGAGGTGGTCCCCTCTCCCATCGACCAGCAGGAAGTTATCTCTGGGATTCATTATAAGTTATAATGAAGTGACGGAATCTGAATTGATACTGTAGTAGCATCACCAGCTTCTTCTACCAAAAGCACAAATCCTCTCTGAGATTTATCCGTGAGGTATTGTGATGTTAAATCACACTCGTGAATGTAAAATGTAAAACCTCCACCGCTTATGTAGAAAAGGAGATAAGGGAATGAATATTATTATTCAAACTGTTTTGTTCTCCAACTTATGTTATGCATTTAATTTATCATAATTTGGTTATCTTAATGTGGTATTTTTTTCCTCCTTCCTATCCTTGATTTTATGTTAATTTTAATGTATATTGTTTCTTTATTGTAAATCATATTGTGTGGCATTTTTTGTACCAAAGATGCTATACAAACTAAATATATTTACCTTATATTATTAATAAATGAATGGTTGAGGATCTTTTTAAATATCCCTCTTCTCTTCCTTTCCAGGAGTTACATTAACAGAAATAGTGCTGGAACCAAAACTTGGTTAGCTTAGCCTAGCATAAAGAAAGGAAACAGCTAGCATTGCTCTGCTAGCTCTTGCTCCATATTGATCTAACAGATAACGTCAGTCTTGACATCTGACTCTCAAAAGGAAAACTAATCCACAAATAATGTATCGCCAACAATATTGACAAAGAATTTTCTAAATGTAACCAAGACATAAAGGAAATAGCCATTGACTGGTTCCAGCTTGTTAAATGTGAATGTTCTGCTTTTTCATTTAAATATATTCATGGAAATGTAATTGCCTAATTATTGATTGTCTGTACTCATGAGAGGTCAATTCATAATTACTTTTATAATTACTATTACTCTTAACAAGGCATACAGGGTGAGTTTAACCTGAAGCCAGAACACTGATAGCTCAAGGCCCCCAGATTAGTGACTTGATTTCCCCTTTAAAGAGCTTGGAGGGGCGTGTGCCTGTTGCCCCTTTCACAACTGCGCCTTTTCAGCTCCGGCTCGGAGCTAGAGCCTGAAAAGCGCTGGGTTTTCCAGTTCACACCGGAGCTGCGCCGGCTCTTAGCTCCGGAATCCGCTTCATTTCCAGCTCCAAAAAATTGTCGGTCCAGAGGCAAGAGCTTTGGAGCTAAGAGGTGACGTCGCTTACGTCTCTCTTACGTCGAGGCGTGCAGGAAACTAAACCCACCTCCCATGGGTCGACTGTTATGCCTGCCTACAAGCAGTAGTGCCTATAAACACACTTTATAAAGTCAGGCAACACTAACCAGGCTTCGTGTGATTCTGTTTATTTGTGCCTTACTTTGACCATCCGTTCACTGTTATCGATCATTGTGGAGAGAGGCAGACGTGTTGTTTTGTATTATTGCAGCTATCGGATGCAAGTAGTCAGTTTAGCTTCGGTTGCTATGCTAACATCACCCGTTTTATACCAGAGAAACTTTCATAACAGCGTTGTGATACCAAACAGTGTCAATTCAGACTGACACACATTCACTTAGGCTAAGGGGAGCTGGGGATATGCATCAGCTGCTTGTGTGAGTCGGACAGTGAATACTTTAGAGCGGCCGCTGCAGTGTGAGCTAACCGGGAGCTAATGGGAGAATACACTCTGTGGAAGAGCAGCCAGCACTGCAGCGGTCGGTAAATGCTGCAGAAACACATGAATAAACAATGAACCACGACACTCTGGAGAAAAGTATAAGGTTGGAGAAGTCGTTATTCAATTTATTCTGGCTTCGTGTGATTAAAAGCAACACGATCATCGACCCGACGCAGTTGTTGTTGTTGTTGTTGTGAGCTGCCGTTGGGGGGCAAATCAGCGATGTAAATGGTGACGTCATGACGCAGCAAGGGCAGCTCTGGGGCGCCAGTGGGCGGTGTGCACAGAGCGGGAGCTGAAAAGGGAAACTGGAGCTGAACCAGAAAAGCTCCCGCTCGGAGCTAGAAACTGAAAAGCGCTGGTGTGAAAGCCGCATGTGTGCCTGCAAAGATTGATTTTGTGTGTGTGTGTGAGAAGAGAAAGTGGGGTTTTAATCACAGGCTAACACCCCACCCCCCACCCCCTCATGTTAAAGCAGCCCCTTCGACACTGATCCCAAGTCTGTTGGGTACTTATCCCTCTTTAATGTGTTTTCGGACAGGATTTGGGTCAGGGGTGTTGGGTAGAGTGAATACTAGCCTAAACTTCGATCCTATCCAGGCGAGAGTCCAGAGCCCTTTATTTAAGCTACCCTCAGGTTGAGCAGGTGGGAAAACTCCTGCTGGAGCCCCCACACTGTTGAGCGTGATTCCCAAGAACATAAAACTCTTAGTGGACCAATGGGATTACCTTTTGGTCACACAAACAAAAAGATCAACCCCTGGATAACAGGGAAACACAAAGAACATGCACCGATTAACACTGTGTAAGTTCATTATGTTTTTGAGAGGATTTAGTTGGTTGTTATTAGGCGGGATGGCTGAAATGCATTATAAAGCCTGATTTGCAGCTGCATTTCAAATGTTTAACCTTTATTTAATGGGACAAATGTGCGTTATATTTGACAAGAAAAGAGGAAATGAGGATGACATGTTGCAATAGATGATTTTTGGACCTTGGAAACAGCAGTTTGACAAAAATGTGATCCAATTTTAAGTTATTTTAATCTTCAGAAAAGTCCCTCCGAAGTTAACCTTGTTATAAGATATATTTGTCTTAAAGTTGTATACACATTTAAAAAAGGCACACCCTGGTGGCCTTGTCACCCCAACTTCTTATCCCATCCTACCCTCTCTTTCTGCCTTCATTTCCTGTCATGTCTCTACTGTAACTTAAAGGCTATTAAGGTCCATGGCTTTGAGGCACAGCACAGGAAGCAAAGTTACAACAAAGAGACAAAAAATAATCAGAAATTCTCAGGGGGGTGCTTGCTTCCTGCGCTTGAAGAATATATTCTTTAGTATTAAGGAGTCGTGGGTGGGAGCGACTCATCCACAAGGCTCATGGACTGACAGAGACAGGAAGTGAGGTCACAGCTGGAGGGATTACAGAGGAAGCCCACTCACTCTTAGCAGCTCCCCTGACGAGGGTCTGTCCTGAGGAATTTTCAGTAGGCAGTAGTCGACGAAGCTCCGGAAGGGGTCAGTCCTGGGTAATGAGAACAGTGAAAATCAAAGACTCCCCTTCCCATTCAAACATTTCTAAATCAGGAAAAGTTCAAGCAAGGCACCAGAGGCAAGGTTTGTCATGAACCGGTCCATATTAAGAGTTTTGGTTTAAAGCCTCCCTGCCATGTGTTGTTTCAGACTAGGGGAAAGATCACATCCAAAATAGATGTTGATTTAGTAACTGTGTCTATTTGAGTATGTAGATGTCTCCTTAATTAACCAAAATTACATTAGAGGATGCGTCATTTGCATATTTTAACATTTGTAGAATACAAAAAAAGCTTTCCCATTGTAAGGGGACGTTTTTTTTATGGCAATCTATTTTTTACATTGTTTAACATTATTCAACTGAAGTGTCTTGTACATACAAAATGTATTGGATTTTATAATACATATATTTAAAAAAGCTGCTTTCTTAAAATATTCTCATACTGTGAGCTATAGGGATGTCCACTTCAGCAGCTCTTACAAACACCAATCGTTCTAGTTTTATCCCCGTCTATGTTGTAACGTTATTTTTAGGATTTGTTCATATATTATTCACAGCCTGATTTATAGACATTGCAAACCTGGCTTTATCCAAAGATGTCTGTTGCTGTTGTATAAGCAACAAAGCACAAATTGAAGAAAATTAAGATAAGGTCTTAGTCATTCTATTTCATAAAATGTGTAATACATGAGAAATGTTGTATTGATGTTAGTAATCAACTGATGCATTCTCACACTGATATCGACTATGGTATCAAATGTTACCATAGTTGACTATTGTCTCCCTATAAGCACAAATGGTAGGCTGCTTTCCACCACACTTCAATCAAGTCATGAATGTTGCACGTGATGAGTTATCTCTTCCTCTGCTGTGCCTGTGTTATCATATCAATGAATTAAACCAGAACAATCCTATGTAATCTCTTAGTGTAGCTCCATATATTACCCATATATGGATTATGTAAAAATGTGGAGCAATACAAATATAGGCCACTGGAGAGGTGGATCACTGTGACTTTAATCTAAAAATATACTCCTGATAACCCAGTATAACTAAAACAATGTGATTGGATTTTTTAATTAAAGTAGCCCGTAGTGCTATTTAAGATATTGACCCGTAATATGCACATTCAGGGTCTTTGTAGGGTTCACCAATCCACCACTAACTCTAACGTTTTCTGTTGTAAGCCCAGGTCAATGAGTGCAATGTAGTGTGTCATGGCAGTGTGTGTGTGTGTGTGTGTGTGTGTGTGTGTGTGTGTGTGTGTGTGTGTGTGTGTGTGTGTGTGTGTGTGTGTGTGTGTGTGTGTGTGTGTGTGTGTGTGTGTGTGTGTGTGTGTGTGTGTGTGTGTGTGTGTGTGTGTGTGTGTGTGTGTGTGTGTGTGTGTGTGTGCGGTGTAAACCCAGTGAATGTGAGCTGAAGTTACACTGAGGAGCGGATGTCTGTACTAGTCTCATCTGGAGGGATGTTGCTAACGCCTCAGGCCGCTGGAGCTTCTCCAAAAATACCTCAACCCTGCGCCACCTCACACAATGCTACAAACCAACGCTAATTTTATAACTGCAGCGCATAGGCAGCAAACTTAAAAGACTCCCCCTGCCTCATGTTTCTGATGACAGAGCCTGTGATGTATTCTCTTTTTTTAGGGTGTAAAATAAGAACACTGTTATTTAATTGAGAGCTTGGTGGAAGATTCATGAAGGCCACTGATGCCTTCAGGCTGCGCTGAGGCAGGTAGAGAACAACTCTCAACCTTGGCTGCACACAAGATGCTTTCAACATACGACAAGGAGCACACACAGACACGACTCTGCATGCGTAGGGCCGCACACTTTCATACCACAGTAATGATAGCATAAAGAAGAACACAGAGGTAAATAACATGGAGAACATCAAACAAAGGGTTAATATTTGATGAGTGTTGTTTCCCCCATGAGGCCCGCACTTCACATGCAAAGGGTTAGTGTTGGCTGCGGCGAATCAGAGGAACTGAAGAATATTTACAGCTTTGCTAATTTCCTGCTTGCAACATTTTATGTCGTTATTTCTTATAGCAAATTTAGATCATCTTCTCTACATATTTAGAGTCTACGAATACATCCTCTTATCTGCTGCGTGCTATAATACAACCTGTTTTCTTCCTCCATTCTTTTAGCTCAAGGTTTGTGCAAGCTCATACTCACATTTGCTCGTTAAATAATCATGAGGATGAACTATTTCTACCTAGTTGAGAATTTATAACATGAAATAGCTCAGTGTTAACATTATACTGCAGCTAGCCAAAAATAATGTTCATAAAGTAATGTATCTTAATTGAATGAAGTCATTAAAGCAACAATACATGTTATGCATGTTTTTGACAAATCAATTAAAAAACCTATCAGTTTAAATTATTTACATAAAAAGTAAATAAAACACAAATGATCTGTCTCTGCAGAAATGAGCAATTTCAAAAAACATTTCTTAATGTATTAGGTAAACTTTATGATTATATGAAGAAGCAGCATGAGCCTGACTTCAACACCGTGGCTGAGATGCTGCTGCAAAGAACTGTTTAAAAGCTGCTGGCCTAAAGTTTTTAATTGCTTAAAGTTTTTAAATGTCTGGTAGGACAGTCTCTAGAGCAGGGGTGGAGAACCTTTTTCCTCTCAAGGGCCATTTCAATTTTTTCAACATCCTCCGAGGGCTGTTCAAATTATTGATCTCTGCTTAAAAATGCTAAAATTCATTCATTTGGCTTTTCTTTCATGCTGTGCAAAGAAAAAGCAACCTCTTAATCCAGATATCTTACCATGACTCGCGCATAGACACACAAGATGTGTGCAAATGTATTTAGTTTCCTATCCATGCGCACATGATTTCAGTTGGGGGGGACCTAACCTCCTCTAGGGGGGTCCGGGGGCATGCTCCCCAGGGAAGATTTTTTTTTTTTTTTAAATGTTGAAGTTAAAAGCATCAATCTGGTGCACTTTGAGAGCAACACTAGGAGATCTATGGATACATCTCTCAACATCCAGATGAAACAGAACTGTAAACAGATTTATTTTTCTTTATGGATATTTTACAAATCACTCCCCTTTCAAACTGTATTCTTCTTTATTAATAACAACTTTTTGTTTCTGTCATATAGTATTTTATACTATAATGATCATATAAAGATGTGCCTTTACCTCACTGGTTGGAGAAAAAGCTTCTTATATTCGTTAGCATAGCTAGCTAACCAGATGCTAATAACAACAAAGCTATTGACTGTATGATCAGTATGACAGATGAACAGATCGCCACCGGGCTTTCAGCTAAAGACACAGACACGCAGAAGCTGCGGCATGTGTACGGCTCCTTATGGGTTCTGCAATTTGTGAAGTCCCGGCCCGGAGCCATTCTGGTGCTCTCCGTCAGATTTCCACCCCTGTCAGACGAGACATATACCACGTGATGACACGTTAGGCTCGTGTTGTGATCAAGGACCCTGACCTTGGCCAGGAAAAACAGACACTCGCTTGTTTAATTTTTTTTGCGGTCTAGATTTCTTACAAATGTTTCTTTTTTGCGTGTGTTTATAAATTACCTCGAGGGCCGTACCAAATGGTCTCGCGGGCCGTATACGGCCCGGGGGCCGGAGGTTCCCCACCCCTGCTCTAGAGGATCTGCTGTGAGGCTGAGAGCAGCATAAAATCGTGGCTGTTTTCCCATAACACATTTAGAAAGCTCAGTGTGTATACAAAGAAACATCGTAGTTAGAATGGAAAACACAAGAAAAATCAGAGTTCTATCGACTAGAATAATATTAATATAGTATTTATAATCACACTGCTTTGCTTTGATGCTGTTATACATGTAGACGTGCCTTATAGCCCAGCAGGAACGATGTGGGTATTCACACTGTATTACTTTGGTAGAGGTTTCCCAGGTAATTACATAGGAGATTTAAATTGTGACATTGCACAAGGCCTGTTCAAAGGTCACGCAGATTAACACAGGGATGTTTTACCCCCAATGAGCACTGATCGGATTGGGCTTTCACGTTCAGTTGTGTGAAAGTATTGTATCAGCAGTTTCTCTGGATTTTTTCTGGTGTTTGTGGAATTTCTTTATATAA